>NW_005367108.1:897404-926508 GCF_000412655.1 Myotis brandtii | reverse complement strand
AGAGAGAGAGAGAGAGAGAGAGAGAGAGAGAGAGAGAAACATTGATTGGTTGCCTTCCACATCACCCTCTTGAACGGTGATCAAACCTGAAACCCTTTGGTGCATGGGGGGACACTTTAATCAACTGAATAACCGGGCCAGGGCAACAAAACATTTTTCTTTTTTTTTAGATTGTGATTGTGTAGCTGTGAATGACCAAATGACTACGAGTAATGTTTGGTGCCACTTCCTTGATTTATGCTAAAACGTGAGAATCGAACTGTGACCTCTTGGTTCATAGGTCGATGCTCAACCATGGAGCCACGCTGGCCAGGCTACTGTAGCTTTTAAGAATAAGCCTACATATGCCCTGGCTGGTGTGACTCAGTTGGTTGGGTGTAGTCCCGTTCACTGAAGGGTTGCTGGTTCAATTCCTGGTCATGGCACATGCCTGGGTTTCTGGCTAGATCCTCAGTAGGGGACATGCAGGAGACAGCTGATCAATGATTCTCTCTCATTATTGATGTTTCTTTCTCTCCGTTTCTCATCCTCTCTGAAATCAATAAAAAATTTTTTTTTTCAAAATAGAGAAACAACAACAGTATAATGCCAGCGAAGTACTTTGGGAACTTAAAGAAAGCAAGGTACTGTAGGCTGGTTTATACTTTCATGGGAAGTATAAACCAAACTGGGCTTTTGAGAGCTGAGTAAGATTTGGGGGGATGGAGAAGAATGGGAACCCTATTCCAGTTTGTAGGATGGGTATAAACCTGGCTTTGGAGGAAGAGTCAGCCATGTTTAGTGGACCAAACCTAAAGGTTTTTGTTAGTTTGTTTGTTTTTCTGGAGGTGAGAGTTCACTAGAAGAGAGAAAGGAGGAGATAAAGAGGGCTTCCTTTTATTAGACCTTTAATGTTAAGTTAAAGACCTTGACCTTTAGCCCGAGCTGGCTTGGCTCAGTGGATAGAGTGTCGACCTGCAGACTGAAAGGTCCCAGATTCAATTCAGGTCAAGGGCTCATGCCTAGTAGGGGGCTTGCAGGAGGCAGCCAATCAATGATTCTCTCTCATCATTGATGTTTCTATCTCTCTCTCCCTCTCCCTTCCTCTGAAATCAATAAAAATATATTTAAAAAAAGAAAAATAAACAACTTGACCTTTATCCTATATCTAAGCAAATGAGTTATTCAGCAGGAGAAAGGCATGATGACACTAATTCCAGGAATACCATTTTTATAGCAGTATGTATGAGTTTCTATTTATTTCCTGCCCTCTCCAAATTCTTCATTTTACATCCTTCTACCCACCATTTCTTCTGTTTAACTCCATTGTCAAGGTAAACAGTCAGGTGGAATTGACAAATCTTCTATGTATTGACAGGATATGAGCATTTTTCTATGCTATGGCCAGTTACAGAAGAATTTAACATTGCTCTTATTTCTTATTACTGATGTCTATAGTTACTTCTAGCATCCCCTTGGTTGACTGGCTTTTTTTTATCCACGAGATTGGACATGCTTGTTTTAATTGTAATGTATACTGCTACCATCTTCCTATTTTTGACTGTAATCTGTATATATAAAAGCCTAAATGACCAGTCAACTGGACAACTGGTAGCTATGATGCGCACTGACCACCAGGGGGCAAATGCTCAATGCAGGAGCTGCCCCCCCACCCCCCCCATGATTAGTTCGCTCCCACAGTGGGAGCGCTGCTCAGCTGACCGATGGGCACCAGATGGGCATGAGCTGGGCTCATGGCTGGAGAGCACAGCTGCCGTGACGGGAGCCTCTCCCGTCTCCGCAGTAGTGCTACTGAGCCACGGCGTCAGCAGCAGTGGTGGCAGGCACAGCAGGGCCTGGATGAGCGGGAGCAGCTTGGTGCCCAGCCCTGGGCTCGGACTCCTCCCCGGCCACCTGCCACTTCACACACTACTACATCCCCTGAGGGGTCCTGGATTGCGAGAGGGTGCAGGCCAGGCTAAAGGACCCCACTGGTGCACAAATCCATGCACCAGGCCTCTAGTGTTATATAACAAGTTTAGAACTTTGGAAAACAGAGGATAATTATTGTACTTAGTACCATAAGCATATTAGGTAAGTTAGCAAAAAAGTAGATATAAATAATAAAATTCACCAAGGGCAGGTTTTATTTTGGGGAACTGATTAATTCATTTTTTCTAGTAACCATAATCTCTGTGGTCCTAGAAAATTAAAGGAGAAAAGGTGATAATTGTTGTTTACATGTTTGACCTCTTCTTTCCACAGAACATTTGTAAATGGCTCTTCTGTGTCCAGTGCTATACAGCTACACCATGGGGACAGGATATTATGGGGAAACAACCACTTCTTCAGGTATGACATTATTCATGGGTCTTAAAGAGGATTATTGAAGACTATACTCTGAAATAAAAGAATATATATTGAAAAGTGGACATAACTCCATAAACTTTATATATTTTAGTGTATAATATTTACTTATTTTCTATATGTGTATTTATATACTATATTCATGGTAGGGCAAAAGTAGGTTTACTGTTCTTATGGAAAATAATATAATAATTAATAAATAATAATAAAAGAATAAACTTTCGCGTACTCACAACTGTAAACCTACTTTTGCCCCACCTGTATATATGTTTGCTTGTAGCCCAAGAAACATATGAACCATACACTCAGGAAAAATGGTTTACTTACACATTTTTTCCTTTTTATTTCTCAGTAGAAGATGATGATTTTGCCATCTGCTATAAAAATTAATTTTTTTCTGACATGCTTATCTTTGTTGTTTTCTTAAAATTTTATAAATAGGGATTGTATTACTTTTAGCTGCAATTAGCAGCAAACTTGACTGTAGTGACTTAAATAGTTTATTTCTTTGACAAAACAAGAAGTCCAAAGGAAAATGGCTGTTGGCATTGGCTAAGCCCCTCAAAAATGTCATGGCAGAAGTCTTGTCATTGTCCTGACATTTCTCATGGTCTAAAGATGGCCACACCATTCCAGAAGTCTTCTCCAAGTGCCCAGCAACCTTCCACTTAGGTCTCATTTGCTGGAATTTGCTTCTTGGCTGAGAGGGAGGCTGGCTGTGCACACATTGTTTCTCATACAAAATTGGTGTTGTGTTGGCAAGGAAAAGCAGCTGGATATTGTATAAAATTAAAACCCAGTCTGTTTCTCTTCCTGTAATTGGTCACTGTGCTTCAGATATCAAACTGACTTTTCTTAGAATTCGTGAAGATCCTTTGCTTGTAGGCCAGATGATATTTTGATTATTGAAGAAAGGGTAGAGGGGTACAAAATGTGTGGAAATATTATTTTTTTCTTATCAAACTAAATCAAGTATAAATTTCTTGGCTTAGTATTCAAAGCCTTCATACTTTGGTTAAGTTGATCTTTTCAGAGTTATTCCTCACAACTAATACTATACAAATTTTGTGTATCCCTATGTTGTTTCATTCATAACTTCTCCTAGCTTGTAATAGTTATGTGGCATTGTATCATACTCTCTGTTGTAATTATTTGCATGTACATGTGTGTTTTCTTTCTACTACTCGAATATAAACTGAGTATAGTAATCACCTTATATTTACATGGTATCCCCTTGGCCTCTAACAAATGCCAGTATTGAATGAATGAAATGAATGTGTATATCTTTATTTTAAAAGTGATCTTTTTTCCCCTAGATTGAATTTGCCTAAAAAGAAAAAGAAAGTAGATCGAGAGGACGAGGAACAAGATACCTCCATGAAGAATGATACCAGTTCTGAGCAGCTGGATATAGACGGAGACTCCTCCAGCGAGGTATCCAGTGAAATCAACTTCAACTATGAATATGCACAGATGGAGGTTACCATGAAGGCTCTGGCTAATAATGGTGAGCAGATCTGTTGTGCATTTTAGAATCTGTTTTTAGATTGAATTAATTTTTTTATTTAAGTAGAGTTGGTATATGATCTTATATTGGTTATATTAGTTTCAGGTGTACAATATGGTGATTCAACATTTTTACACTTTACAGTGTGAACATCCCCTAATTCTAGTCACCACGTAAACTTATCACAATATTATTGACTATATTCCCCTTCCTCTTTTCACCACCCCCCTCCCCCTTTTCTGATAACTATCTCTTTGGTCTCAGTTTCTTTTAAAGTTGGTGGAGAGTTAAAAATGTTTATAACTTAGATGCTTTAAATGTTAACAACAAAAAGGAATTCTTTAGTTGTTCTCCTTATGCTATCCTTTTCATGTCTTTGGTTTTAATTTATTACATTTATAAAAACTTGATTCTTTCTGCCTTGATCTAGAAAGCACTGCAAACTATGTCCTCATTGATAGAATTTTTCAGGTTTGAAGCTTGATTATCACTGGCTCATTATTGTAGTGGATTTCTGGAGCATTAAACAGTCTCTTAGGTTACGTGTAGAACTAGTAGACCTGCTTCTTCTGTATGGAAGGTAGTTTGGCATAGATCTGACAGAGCAGAAGATAAGTAATTGAGAGCAAGGAAAGCTAAGTTTATTCCAAACTCTCTTTAAAAATCTTATTTTTATTAGGATGACAAACAACAATCCTATATAATAAAAGCCTAATATGGAAATTGTCCCCTTGGGCGGTCGTTCGACTGGGAGTTCGACTGGGAGACCAGGAGTTCGATGTGCGCTGACCACCAGGGGGCGGCACGGAACATGCTGGGCGTTGGCAATGTGCTGCGATCTCTTGCCAGCTACCTGGGGGCAGGGGTGATAGGGACGGAGGTGCGGTGAGAATGTGGGGTGTCCACCAAGCTCACTCTCACTCCCCCTGCTACCCTTCCCCTGGGATGCCAGGGCTCACGCACGGGGGAAGCCCCCATGCTCAGGAGCTGGGTGCCCGCGAGGAGCCTGCCCTGCCCCCGTGCGGCCTCTTCCTGGTGAGCTGGGCCACAGCTGGCCGGACTGCAGGGGCCAGTCAGGCTCTCTGTGGGTTCGTGCAGGAGCTGGTCTGCTAGGCCGGCCGGGAGAGCGCACGCTGCCCGCCCAGCTTCCGTGCAGCACCATTGGGTGGCCCAGAGGCCCACGCTGCACCCCGGGTTGTGGCGTCCGGCTGCGCTCACCACATTTTTGCATGGCAACTTGGGCGCCGTGACTCAGGTGGAAGGGGGCATGCAGGAGCCTGGGGGCTCAGGTGCTTGCTGCCCAGGGCCCAGAGGTCAGCTGGGACCTGCCCTTCCATGACAGATGCTCATGCTTCGATTGCAAGGCCTAGGGACCGCACCCGTGCACGAATTTCGTGTACTGGTCCTTTAGTATAGAATAATACTTGAAATAGATTGTGTTGTATAGTTTACCTTTTATTCATTATTTACCTTTTTAAAAATCATGTCTAGATCCAATGCAGTCAATATTGAACAGCGTAGAACAACAGCACGAAGAAGAAAAACGATCCGCATTAGAGCGCCAGAGACTTATGTATGAGCATGAATTGGAGCAGCTACGAAGAAGGCTGTCTCCGGAGAAACAAAACTGTCGCAGCTCGGACAGGTTTTCTTTCCAGTCCCCCAGCGCTCAGCAGCGATTGAGACAGTGGGCCGAAGAGAGGTAGGTGGTGCCTTGGGCCTTTATTATATGCATAACATATGCTTATCACCTTTAACCCACCTAGGTTAAGATACAAAGTGGAAACATATAGAAAATACTTTAGAAAGAATCATATTAAAAGAGAGTGGCACAGCTAAGTACCACTTGGCATTATTTTTTTTTTCATTTTTTTTTTAAAAAGGAAATTGTCCATTTATATTGACTTATTTAAAGCTGCCCATGTTTGGTGCTGCCCTGTTTTTAGTTTGTATGGCTTTTGGATGTGGATAAACAAGTATTTGTGTTTAGCAGTTACACTCTATTATTGTATTATACTTTAGGTTCTGGAGCTTGGGTAGATGCTTTTTAAAAAAAGGAAAAAAAAAGAAAGGTGGTTATCTGGACTGATTAGCTCAGGTAGGTAAAGCATGGTGCTAATGAGACTCAGATTGCAAGTTTGATCTCTATGCTGGCTAATTAGCATTGCACTAAAATGTCTTATTCGTGGTTACAGACAGTACTTAACTAACCTCTTGCTATTCAGAGTTTGGTCTGCAGACATGCAGCATCTCTGTCACCTAGAGATTGATAGAAATAGGACATTTTAGGCCCCTCCCCAGACCTACTGAGTCAACATCTTCAGTTTATCAAGACCCTCAGTTGATTTGCATACAGTCAAGTTTTGGAAGTATTCTAGGGCCTGTGTGTTACACCAGCGAGAGCCAATGCTTATAACATAGCCCAGATACAAGCGCATGCATGGGTCGGTGTCAGTGATGTATTCCCTGTGTGCGAAAGACCGTTGTAAAGCTTGGTTGGCAGTTTGGCATTAACATGTCATGTACTGTATAATATTCTCATGTGCTGCTTGATGGTTATCTCTCCCTCCCCCTATTTTTTTTTAAAGAGAAGCAACACTGAATAACAGCCTGATGAGGCTAAGGGAACAAATTGTTAAAGCCAATCTGTTGGTGAGAGAAGCTAATTACATTGCAGAAGAACTGGATAAAAGAACGGAGTATAAAGTAACCCTACAGATTCTAGCCTCCAGCCTCGATGCCAACAGGAAGGTGAGGTGGCCATTAATGGAAAAATAGATATTGTTGAATAAAGCTGCTTTATATTTCACTAGTGTTTATTTAAACACCAGTGGGTTTGGCCTCATCCCTATCTATACCCCCACATCCAGATCTTTTTACACTTGTCCTCCTCTGTTTTTTGTTTTAGTTTTTATTGATTTCAGAGAGATGAAGGGAGTGGGAGAGAATCATTGATTGCTGCCTCCTGCATGCGTCAAACTGGTGTCCTCCTGGTTCATGGGTCAGCACTCAACCACTGAGCCACACTGGCAGGGCGAGAATTATCTTTTAATATTCTATGTGTAATTTGAAAGATTTTACTCACTTAGAACTTTATTTTGCTTGTTGGTATTTGTAGGACAAACCATGGGTGCAGTTGGAATTCACAGATGAAAAATACTAGAGGAAAGGCAATCATGGTGAAAGGTACAGGGCTCAGTTTCTTCTAGAAGACTAAGAAGAGCAAGGCTGTTTGTGTCGAAAGAAACTGAACTGGGGCTATTTTTTTCCCCATTAAGCATGACTGCAGCCCTTTTCTGTGTATCCTGGCCTGGGCTCTGTTGAAAGGAGCAACCCGCCTAGGGCACAGGTCAACACCTAGAAGTGACTCTCTCCTGGACACCTGATATAGTGTGTTTATGCCTTTTTATTTTTTTTACTGGTAGAGATGATGCACATTGCTGGGGGTGAACAGCCATCTATATATATCAAAGCCTAAGTGACCAAATGACTGACTGACTGGTTGACTGGTTGCTATGACATATATATATCAAAGCCTAAGTGACCAAATGACTGACTGGTTGACTGGTTGCTATGACGTGCACTGACCAAGAGGGGCAGATGCTCAACGCACAGGATTAGGCTCCCTCCTGTGTGGATCAGGCCTCTGGGGATTGGGCCTGCGGGCATCGGCCCTGCAGGGATCGGGCTCCCTCCTCTCTGGATTGGGCCTGCAGGGATCAGGCCCAAACCAGCTATCTGACATCCCCTGAGGGGTCCCAGATTGCAAGAGGGCGCAGGCCAGGCTGAGGGACCCCATCAGTGCACAAATCTGTGCACTAGGCCTCTAGTTATTAATAAACGGCTACTAATCCCCTCTATTATTGATTTAATTGATTAGCATTTTCAGATTTCAGCTAGAAAGAGGAGTTGAACAAGGAAGTATTTCTTAAGGAGATAGTCTCCTTAACTCAGGCTGGGTCTTGCATGTTTTTATCCAACAAACCTTTTTTTTTTTGTACTTGAAAATTCTTATTTCACTTAATGTCCTGTCCATGCTGTGATGCTGTTTTTTCTGGTCCTTACTCCTGGCTTTGTACCCACCTATGTCTGGCAATTTTTGGTAAGGGACAGAGATTTCTTCTTTTTCTTTTTCCAGTCCCTGTTGTAGTTATTTGCAGCAGGACCATGTCATGATGCATATTGCTCATTGCCATTTAGTCCCAGTTCTGGTATTGTCCCCCTGAAAAGCTACTCCCCACAAATCACCAGTGAGACTTTTGTATTTATTCCCTACCCAGCTGAATATAAGGTGAAAGGGCCTTTACTGTAGGTGAGAGAATGGTGATTTTTGACCTTCAGAATTCTAAAATCTTTGTTTCATTATGTAACTTCTCTTGTTTTTATTATTTTTATTTTTGAAATGATTATAGGCAAGATGTTATGCACCATTGGTGTATTTCATAATTTTCCAAAGTTCTAAGTAGACATAGCAGGCAGTTGATAAATTTATCCAATAAATCTAAATTTGATTAGATAATTGATATTAGATAAATTGTTATCTCTGGGAGAGATGAACAGGGGCATTTTGTTTCTACTTTGTTGTTTTAAAAAGTTTAAATATTTTTCTACATTAAAAACATTGTTTTTATAAGCTGGAAAAAATTTTAATGAAATGCTTTCTTTTTTTGAGGTGAAATTCACATTACAAAATTAACCACTTTAAAGTGAACGATTCTGTGGCATTTAGTACATTCATAATGCTGTGCAACTAGCATCTCTGTCTTGTTCTATACTGTTTTAATTTTAAATTTAAACTATGTATATTTAGAAATTGGTATAATTTATTGCCTTCAAATGGGTAAATAGGTACTCTTGTAAACATTTTGTATGTTGTATGACATTAAGATGCTACCCATTCAGAAAAATTTAAACTTTTGGAAAGTGAAAGATACTTTCTTAACCACCCGTCCCAGAAAACCTTCCCCTGCCATTCAATATTTATGACTCTCTTTCTACCCACTGATATTCTGTGGTCATATGATGGCCCAAATAAAACATTTTTTACTTCCCATTACACATGGTCTTGTCTTTTGTGTTTTAAATTTACATTTATATCTGACTGCAATATTTTAATTTTGCTTGCACTTGGATATAAAGGCACTATATTAAGCGTTGAGATTTCTGGGAAGCTTTGCAATGAATAGAATAACGAATGAGAGTTGTTTCAGTTTTGGTTGATGACACTTGACTGATAGGTATAGAATATTTAGGGTGGACTTCCATGGTAGATATCTTTGTGTTTCACTTAGTCACTCTCCCTGTCTTTGCAGCGAGGCTCTCTTCTTAGTGAACCTGCAATCCAGGTAAGAAGAAAAGGAAAAGGAAAGCAGACTTGGTCCTTGGAAAAATTGGACAACAGGTTGTTGGATATGAGAGACCTTTACCAGGAGTGGAAGGAGTGTGAAGAAGATACCCCAGTAAGTTATTTGAGAAAACTTACTTAGCTCGTACTCATAGAAGGAACCAAGCATTTCGGAATGAGCCTACCCATTTTCGGGGAAAATTGTTCATTTTTCCAAAATAGTAAGCCTATTTCTAGGATATTTATTTTAATCCTCTAACTTGTTTAGCTAACTGAAAATGTTAATAACCCATTGTTCCGGCATCTTCTTTTGTTCTCTTCCTCATTTTGTATCCTCTGGATTTCTGATAGAATTTTCTATAGTCCAAACTCATTTCTGCAGGTGTTAACATGTTTCTGTCTCCCAGACTGCACTGTGAATTTATTTAGGACAGAGACCATGCTCTTCTCATTTCTCAACACTTTAACCCTGTAGGTAATATACCTACAATATTTGTTTTGTTAATTGAACATCAGTGATATCTTAACATTTATACTATTAGGAACATATTTTGAAGGTGTCTTGACCTTAAGTAGGTGCCATAGATATGGACTCTGGTACCCTCCCCTCAAGTTGCCCGTTTTCTCATTTAGGCCAGCTCTATACTGTACATATTTAAAATAGAAAGATGTGTTGTGCATATTTTTACATATTTTCAACACTCCTGTGTTCGCATAGAGTTGTTTTAATTCCTTAGCTTCTTGTTTTTCAAAAGTTTTCAGTTTTCCAAATTGTCATCAATAAAAATGAATTTTTACTTTATATGACACTAGAGGCTCAATGCACGAAATTCATGCAAGAGTAGGCCTTCCTTCCCCTGGCTTCCAGCACCGGCTTTCCTCTGGCACCCGGGACCCAGGCTTCCCTCCGACACCTGAGACCTGGGCTTCCCTCTCTCCAGCCGCCGGCAGGCACCTGGGACCCGGGTTTCCCTGCAGCCACTGGCAGGCCCCCAGGACCAGGCTTCCCTCCTAGCTCTGGCTTTGTCTGGAAGGTCGTCCTGTCTAATTAGCATATTATGCTTTTATTATTATAAATGTTTTTCTTAAAATATATTTTTATTTTCTTGTGTATTCCTTTCCTATTTCACCATAGAAATAAAACAACATTAATAGTAAATACAAAAGGGCCCATCACACCACTCTCCTATAAGGGGTCACCTCTCATTAGTAGCTACATATCTCACATTTTTGTAGGAACAAGTGGAATAGATATGAATGAAAAATGAAGAGTTCTCTTATACATTTTACTTCTTTTTCTAGTCAGTGTATGTCTTCTATGTTTTCATGGCAAGATTTCCAGGTAAAGGAGAAGGAATGATAAAAGTAATGACATAGTCATGGGGATGTTAAGTACAGCACAGGGAATATAGTTAATAATACTGAAATAACCATGTATGGTGTCAGATGGGTACTAGACTAAATGGAGTGATCACTTCATAAGGTACATAATCGCTGTGCTATATACCCCAAACTAATATAGTATGTCAACTGTAATTAAAAAATAAATTTTTAAAATTTAAAAAAAGAAAGAAAAGTAATGGCATTATGGGGATTGCTCTCTCATGGGTGAAGAATGCTGACCATTTATTCTAAAATAGGAATGGGGTGGGGAGAGAGAGAGAGTGAGCACAATACAGTGCTATACTTCAGCTGAGTTTAATGACTTTATTAGAGTGCATCAAAAGTGATGGGTTGAATTCATTTTATTTTAGTCCATTTTCTTAAGTTGTATGTTCTGAATCTTCCTTCATTTTGAAGGTAATACGGTCTTACTTCAAGCGTGCCGATCCATTCTATGATGAGCAGGAAAATCACAGTCTCATTGGGGTGGCAAATGTCTTCCTCGAGTCCCTCTTCTATGATGTGAAGTTACAATATGCTGTTCCAATTGTCAACCAGAAAGGAGAGGTTAGTGTCCTATGAATGCCTTTATCCTTCAGAGAATGGTTCATTTAACAGTAGAGTATTGATAATATATAGTTACCATTTTTCATCAATAATAACAAGCAATAGTTATATGTGTTATTAACACCTGTGTTTTATACTGCCTTATGGTGTTTATTCCAAGTGCTTTGGGGGAAAGGAACTGTTAGAACCTAGGCTTCTAAATTCTCATATACCAGTAACCTAACCACTTGACTCTAAAGCAGAAGAAAGAACAAACTCTGGAAAAAGGACCTGCTTTTCCCCCATTGTTGCAGGTGGCAGGTCGGCTGCATGTCGAGGTGATGCGGATCAGTGGCGACATTGCGGAAAGGATTGCCGGAGGAGATGATGCTGCAGATACCTCCTTTGATAAGGAGACCCATGAGAACAAACTCACATGCATGGTAAGTCCCAGTTTCATTTACAAGTAGGAGAACTGTGATGGATTTTGAGGATTTTAGGTAGATGATAAATATTACGTTCTTTTTCAAATTTTGAAAATAGCTATCTCTAAATAAATCTTTAGTATTTAGTATTTTATCATATACTAGAGGCCTGGTGTATGAAATTCATGCACAAGTAGGGTCCCTAAGCCTGGCAAGCAATCAGGCTGATTGGGGCCTTCTGGATGCTGGCTGAGGCCTTCCTTCCCTGGCTGCCAGCTGCCGACCAGGGCCTTCCTTCATTCTGTGCTGCCCCCTGGTGGTCAGTGCATGTCATAGAGAGCAATCGGACTCCCGGTCTCCCAGTTGAACTCCTGAGGGAACAATTTGCATATTAGTCATATATATACATACACACACACACACACACACACACACATACATACATACTAGGGGCCCAGTGCACGAATTCGTGCACCTTGAAAGGAACTGTGGGCCACGAGGCTGCAGTAGGCACAGGAGTGGATCTTGGCCCATCCTCCATGCCTCTGCGTGGCCCCCAGTCCCCTGTCTGCCGGCAGCCCCGCTCCCGCAGCCGCCGTTCCCACACACTGACTGCGCCATTCCCCTAGCACCCACTGATGGTGCAGAGTGATTGGGGCTGATGCCAGCAGTAGATATGAGCGGGGCCGGTGCTGTCAGTGGGTGGGAGTGGCGGTTGCTGCCCCCATTGCCCCTCGGGAGCAGGGGTAGGTAGAGAAGCCCTCAGGGGCTATCACGGCCGGCAGCTGCCACTTGCACCTGCTGCTGGTGCCGAGTGATCGGGACCAGCACTGGGCACTGGCAGCAGGTGCAAGCGGCGGCTTCAGCGCTAGCTGCGGGTGCGAGCGGGGCTGGCACCAGCAGCAGGTGCGAGCACTAGGTGGGACCACAGTGTGTGGGAACAAAGAATGTTCAGTAACCACCAGAGGCTCGCCCAGATAACAGCGACCGGCGCCCCACCTTGGTCTGGTGCCCTGCCTTGGTCTGGTGCCCCTGCTTACCTGCTCCACCATCCTGCCGCGGCCAACACCCGCCATGTTCCGCACACACCCGCTGGTGGTCAGCACATGTCATAGCGACCGGTTGTTTGGTTATTCAGTTGTTCTGGTTGTTCCACCATTTGGTCTATTTGCATATTAGCCTTTTATTATATAGGATAGATTTTGATGTCCTTGTTAGCCAGGTACTTACACTACCTTCTGCTGTGAAGCTTTGGAGAGGTTACCTCTTTCCTCTGGGCTATTTCACTCCAAATTGATATGGATTTGTGTTTATTGGAACTTTTTTATAGAGAAGCTCAGTTTTTTCACCCAACTCAGGTCTCTTGATTCCTGCTGATGATAGAACTATATTCCAGCCACAGTCCTGTTCCTATGCTCCTGCCATAAGTCACTCTTCTCTCTGTTTTTCTATGATTTTTTTCTTCCTCTTCCCCCACGTGCCTTTGCCTATGCTATTGTTATGCCCTAATTGCAAGCCCTTTTCTTCCTGCTCTTCCCATGCATGCCATTCATGGGCTATGTGTTGAGTGTTATCTGTCAGACATTGTGCCAGGCACTGCAAATATAAAGATGAACAAGACAGGATTCCAACTCTCAAGGAGCACTCTGTGTGGTTCGTGCATATGTGTAAGGGGGGCACACAGTGAACAGAAGACTCCAATGTTGTGTAACCCTGGTGCTCTGAGAGAGGTAGGCCAGACATTCTGGGACACAGAGGAAAGGTAATTGATTCTGATATTAAGGTCTGAGGAAAATTTCTGGAAAAATGAGATTCCAAGTGAACTTGAAGGAGAGTGTGTTATGTACAACTCTTGCTCCAGAGGGAGCTATGGCATTTTCATGGGGAATTGCTCGGTAGATTTTAGGTAGGTTATCACATTCCTGTCATCACAGTCAGCAGAGGTAGTGCCACCTCTGTCACTCATGACAGTGGAAAAAAAATCCCCTCATACATTTCCAAATCCACTCCAGTGGGCCATCCTGCCATTGCTTAAGAATCACAGAGAAACCAGTTAAAAAGGTTTTTGAGGAAGAGAAATTAGCAAGGGGAATTGAAACAGTGTACAAGACCATTCAGATGTGAAGTAGAAGAAGCCTGACCTGAACTCTTACTTCATAATTCATCCTATGTCCAGTCCTGGTTCTCAGCGCATGTTTCTAGGATGGAAGTTGACATTGAAAGTAGGCATTAGCTGCAAGGCATGGGAAAGCTAAGGCTGTTAAAGTTGGGCTACTTTCTGTATGTCTTTGCATATATTAAGAAGGCCTCATATGTTTTAAGTCTATTGCTTCAGGATTAGCAGGGGATTCTTAATTCCCTAAAAGGTTACTCTTTATTGTATTGTACTTGTTTTGCTAGCATGTCCTTTAAGGTTATAGGATTATCAAAGATGGAGACATAGGCTTGATGACTCCATATGGCCCATTTTAAAGGTGATGGACCAGTAAATGCAGCTGTGTGAAAGATCAACTGTGTGAGTTTACTATTAGTAAAGTAACACAAAAGATACTATCTCATTTGGAAAATTTATCTTTATCACTGTTAAGAAGTAGTATGTCCTGGGTAACAAGCTTTTTAAGAAAATAAAGTTTAAAAATCTGAAGATTTTTTTTTTATTGGAAGATATCAAACATGAAAGTAGTGAGAAAGGTGTTATTGATCCCCTTTCATCCTCCTTGGACAATTATCAACTCGTGGTCAGTCTTCTTCCATTCATACACCTAAGCCACTTCTGCACTGACTCCTTCCCTTGGATTATTTTGAAGCAATTCCAGACATCATATTACATCCTTATAATAAAAGCCTAATATGCAAATTTATCAAACGGCAGAATGACCAGTCACTATGACGCGTAATGCCCCCCAGGGGGCAGACACTCAACGCAGGGGCTGCCCCCAGCCTGCAGGCCCCAACCGGTTGCCCAACAGATCGGCCCTGATCGGCAGCCAGGCCTAGGGACCCTACCCATGCACAAATTTTATGCAACGGGCCTCAAGTCTATAAATAGTTTAGTATCTCCAAAAGAAGAGTACTTGCCCTAGTCAGTTTGGCTCAGTAGATAGAGCATCGGCCCATGGACTAAAAGGTCCCAGGTTCCATTCCAGTCAAGGGCACGTACCTCGGTCGAAGGCTCGATCCCTGGCCCTGGTTGGGGACATGTGGGAGCAACCAATCGATGTGTCTGTCTCACATTGATGTTTCTCTCTCTGTGTCTCTCCCTCTAGTTTCCACTCTCTCTAAAAATCAATGGAAAAATATCCTCAAGGGAGGATTAACAACAACAAAAAAGAGTACTTAAAAAGATCAAATAAAACTAAAATATCATAATAAAAAATGAATGCTTTCTTAAATATCATGAACTGTCCAGTCAGTTTTTTTGATTGTCTTAGTTGACATGTCTCTGAAGGCTGTCTTAATCTTTAGGCTCAATCACTTGTGGGTGTTGTTCTTCTCTGTTTCTCTTTGTCTCTCATTCTCTCTTATCCTACAATTTATTTTAGGAAATGGGCTATTATATTTTCTCATAGTCTGCATCTTACTGATTGGTATTATTTAACATGTTATGCTGCATTTTTCATTAATTGCTAGGTAGAAATACAAGCAATGTATGGGGGAAGAGGAGTAGAGAGGATACTTCATTATTTTTCCTTCAGAAGGCACATTATGTCTGCTTCTCTTCCAGCATGGTTAGCAATCATCGGTGTTCATTACCTAGACATTTCATTAGGCATTAGAAAAGAATGATGCTATAATTCTATTTTTCCTTCAGTTATTAGCTGAATACTTCTATAGAGAGAATCTTTCTATTATCAACTATTTTCTCTTCAGAGATACAGTTTGTATAGGAGAGGCATGGTAAATGTTCCAGTCTCTCCCATTATTTACTGATTTTCAAAATAATGAATTGGTTTTCCTACCAATATCCAAAAGCAGCCAAGGAGATTTCTTTTTGGTTTTAGTTTTAATATCATTATGAACTCTTAGATTTAAATATATTTGATGTGTTTCAATCCATTGTATTTATTGCCTATATTAAAGTTCAGATTATCCCATCTTTGGCCTGTGGGGGCTCTTCAGTTAGTTCGTGAGTCCTTTGACACAACCTTAACCCTCATAAACTCTACTAGCTTTCTTGCATTCAGATACGACGAATATTCTGGTCTCATTCTGTACATTCCCTGTCCTAGATCTGGAATCAGTCATTTCTCCAGGGAACCTGATTCCTTTTAATGGAAAGTGGTTTTTAGAGACCATATTCTGAGCATATAATAGCCTTTTGTATAAAAGGAGGAAGACAAATAAACTGTGTGATAGCAAACAAAATATTATTAGAAAAAACAAACCAAACCAGTCTGGGGACACTTGAATTGCATGAGTGAAGAGTTTCGCCAGCCATAAAAGAAGTCTGGGTTTATTTTTCTGGGGTGAAATAAAGTTTGTACATATTAACATATTGATATTTTCAATTACATTAGATACAATTAGTGTATTTTAAAATTCCAAACCACATTAATGTCTTCTGACATTCCTGGGCTCTAGTATCTTGAGCAATGGTGAGCGGATTGAAGTCTGTGTTATCCTGACACCTTGTGGTGATTTTTGGTTTCTGTAGGCAAAAACTAAAACCGAAAAAGAAACCCAAACCTATGTTCTAAATATTCCTCATTCTGTTATATCCATCCTGTTATTCTTCATTCCTGGCAGTCTCATTCCCGAGAAGTTGCCTATAGGGAACAGTTCAGTATATAAAGCCTTGTGTTTGCTTATTTATTTCAACCCCAAAACTGAGATCGATGTCTAAAAAAAAAGGCTTTCAGGTGGAATTCCATCACAAGGAGGTACCTATTGAACATCTATCCACTCAAAGCCTTTTCATTCATTTCACTTACTTGGTAATGGTCATTCCTCACACTGGTATCATTAGCTAGCTATCCTGTTACACCTAGGAGAAAAACTAAGCCTAAGGAAACTAAAATGTAATTTTAAAAGTAATTTTTTCAAAAACAGAAGCTAATAAGTGGCAGAGATTTTTATTTGGATCTATATACTCCAGAATCTTATAATCTTCTCAAATACCACATTGCCTCATCTTAAAGAATATAATAATCACTTTTAACACTTAATAAAAAAGTGATAGTTTTTTAAATTTAAGAAAAAAGTAATTGCTGAATACAGCTCGCCGTATTTGGTTCGGAGGAATAAAATGTGTTAGTCAATTCATCTTTCATAGCCTGTCAGGGAGTTACCATCTAGATTTGCAAACTCTTGTTGCTGTCACAGGAAACAGGAGTTTCCATTCATTACTTAGCCATTATGGACCTGGTATAGAAGAAAATAAAATCATCTGCTTTGTGAGATTTTCTGTGGCATTATTAAGACTTCCTCAAGTGCTAAGACTATTATATTTGTGTTTGATGAACTACATCACATATTCAAATCTACTTTTGTTAAATTTATTTGCTGGGGATAGAGTACAACCTACAACATGCAAGGAAGAGACCAGTTGAAGAGTAAATAAATGCTCAATCATATGAAAGTTGGCCTAATGGGTTATAAAATCAGAATTTAGTTTCACTTAATTAATTTTAGGGTTTAGTTTCCTTCATAGTTGGAGGAGTTTTAGAATATTACAACTTATACAAAAACTTCAGCTTAAAAAATCAATTTGATGCTACCTGTCAAAAGAAATATTTAGAAACTTGGCTGCTTTAAAATCTGTTATGGACATTTCTTTAATCTCCACCGTTCACCCCTCCAGATCTCTAAAGTATACATTCCTGAGGCTTTTAAAGTTTCTTCCAAAATGCTCTAGTCACATGTTGTAGTCTACTTGAGAACCTTATTAAAAAGAAACAAACTTTAAAGTATCAAGTAAATGGTTTTTTGCTTATTGGCACGTACATGTTCTTCATCATTCTTAATTCTGTGTTCTTATGATGTACAATATTCACTAACCAAATTTGTATTATGGGATGGTGTTGATATTTGAAAGCTTTCTTCTTCTGAGTTGATTATTGTTATTATAGGATGATTACGATGATGTTATAAGAAATTAGAATTTAAATGTTTTTCATTAGCCTATAAATGCTTTAAGACATCCACCTTTATAGTCAAAGTTATTGCCTTTGTTACCCTTGTCAACCTCTTGCTAAATATGACTAGGGCAGAAGTACAGTCCAGAGTGAATGGGATTTGGTCAACATAAACCAACAGTTAGTGACAGTCAGGACTGGAGTCCATATCTCTAAGTATTTCTTGGAACTCTTTGAGATAAAAACTAACAGAACCTTCCTTTTCCTTCAGGTTAAAATACTCCAAGCCACTGGGTTGCCACAGCATCTGTCCCACTTTGTATTCTGCAAATACAACTTCTGGGATCAACAGGATCCAGTAATGGTCGCACCGGAAGTAGACACCTCATCCTCTTCTGTCAGCAAGCAGCCTCAGTGCATGGTTGTCTTTGATCATTGCAAAGTAAGTATGTCTTCCAGACTTGGTCAGCATTTAATTACTCAGGCAGACACAAAACAAGAAAATGAACCTTATTTAGTTGAATAATTTGGTACTGATATGTGTCTTGGATCAGAGTTTCTTAGGATTGTGCTGTATTAAAAATCGGAAGTGTTATCAGTACATTACGCACCTTAAACTTACACAATGTTATATGTCACTTATATCTCAGTAAAGCTGGGAGAAAAAACAAAACTAAACCAAAGTGTCAATGCAGTTAACTCCTCCATAATCAAAAGTTAACTTTTGTGTGAATACATACACACATTAACACTCTCACATATGTGTGTACGTGTGTGCTCTTCTCCAAAAGGAATCCAGGTTTTATATTAGATTACTAGGGGCCCGATGCACGAAATTCGTGCAAGGATAGGCCCTCGCAGTCACGGCCACTTCGGCTGCTACCTTGCAGCCCTCGCTGCCTCGGCTGCCTCTCGGCCCTTGCGGCCCCAGCTGCCTCGTGGCTCCAGCTGCCTTGCAGCCCTGCAGCCCTGCAGCCCTGCCCACTGATCATTCTGGAAGGTCGTCCGGATGGTCACTCGCTGTTCGGTCGATTTGCATATTATGCTTTTATTATTATAGATTGGAGAAATTGTCATCTAAAAAAGTTAAGACACCAGTGTTTTAGAGACAGTGAAGACAGAAAAGAGACAAGAACTAACTTTATTGAGTACCCAGTGCTCTGCTAGGCACTGATGTTATTCTCTCATTTGACCTTTACCACAGTTGTATTTGATGAGGGTGCTTTTTTTCAGTAGAAGAAACCAGTTCAGAGAGACCAGTTTGCCCATGGGTGGTAACCAGCAGAGCTGGGAATGTCAGATCTTAGATACCTTTTTTCTATTGTGGCACAGTTGACCTATCTCATTTTTTTCAAGAGAGAAATCTCTAATTTTTTAAAATACAGAAATACCTTTAGTGTATTAAAGATCAAGAGAGAGTGAAAGAGATGGAGATTCTATCACTTTTACAAATAAACTGTTTTAGAGCTTCATTCTAACTATTGCAAAATGCTGTCTTAAATCTATGTTGCAAAGATGGACAGGGTGGGAGAATTTTTAAAAATTTAGGTGATTTTTTTTTTGTACTGATGATCATTTTTTCTTTTCTTTCTCTCCTATTATTGGAGATAGCTTCCTAAAAACTGGGAAAAATATTCTTTTATATCAAGACATCATAGATCATTGTTATAATTCTTTTCTTGTTATATTATAATTCTTAATATAATTGTTTATACTTTTTAAAATGGCTCCCAAAGTATTGCTAACAAAACAGAATACAATGCTGGTCTTTCACAATAGATTTTCAAGGTGAAACATTTTTTAAAAATTAGAGGTAGCATTATTTTTAAAGTCAAGAACCTTAGACCATGTGAGAATTCATTCTGGATGTAATATAACAGCAGTTCTGTTCTATAACTAAAACAGTCTTTTCTATTTCTCTTCTTCATGAAGCATATGATGCTAGGTACAAGTTATCATAAGGTAACCAGAAAGTGTTTCCTCTTCTGTGATTTTTTTTTAGGAGTTTTCTGTTAACATCACTGAAGACTTTCTTGAGCACCTTTCAGAAGGGGCACTGGCAATTGAAATATATGGCCATAAGATGACCGATTCACCGAAAAACCCAGCCCTGTGGGATTTGGGGATTATTCAAGCAAAAACACGTAGTCTTCGGGACAGGTGAATTTTGGAGATCCATCTGATTACAAATTGCTAGAGATTAATACTGCCGTTTATAAAGGTTGTCCTTTCCTGGGCATCATCACTAGTAATAGATGGTGGTGTTTCCAGGGCATTAATAGCACAGTTAAACTTCTTTAGAGGATGAACTTTGAAGTGTGATAGAAGAAAGCTAAATATATGGGTAGTTAAGAATACAGAGTGAAATAAATTTTTGGAGAATAGATAGCTTATTAAGAATTACTTCTAATTAATCAACTGTAGAGAAAAGGG
This sequence comes from Myotis brandtii, assembly GCF_000412655.1. NCBI lineage: Eukaryota > Metazoa > Chordata > Mammalia > Chiroptera > Vespertilionidae > Myotis > Myotis brandtii. The sequence continues at coordinate 906,450 of NW_005367108.1, read as the reverse complement.
ATCAAGATATGCTCTAGAATTCAAGTTTGCTTGTTTTTCTTTAGCTCAAAGTTCTTTTCAGGTGGCATCGGTGATGGGAGGAGGTAGGCACATTTGTTTACCAGGATTTTAAAAGAAGAGTTTAAAAAAAAAGAAGTTAAAAGGAAATGAGGGAAAGAGCACATATATTTCTACTTTTCATCTATTTTTAAAATGAAAACCAGATTTTCTTTTTTTGCAGTTAGAAAGTTTTAGCAAATTTTAAATTAGACATTGAGAGATTTTTCTTGATTCTCTTTTCTTATGTGAACAAAGATACTTGTCAAATTCCTAAAGCATATATTTATCTACTTATGAAAAGATAATCACTGTACTTGCTCCTGTCCCACTGGTTACAATGTTTAGATTTTTAAATAATCACTGAAATAGATTTGTAGTTTTCATACCTTTTTATTTTTAAAATATTTTTTTTTATTGATTTCAGAGAGGAAGGGAGAGGGAGAGAGATAGAAATATCAATGATGAGAGAATCATTGATTGGCTCCCTCCTGCAATGCCCCCTACTAGGTATCAAGTCAAAAACTACCACTGGTTACAATGTTTAGATTTTTAAATAATCACTGAAATAGATTTGTAGTTTTCATACCTTTTTATTTTTAAAATATTTTTTTTTATTGATTTCAGAGAGGAAGGGAGAGGGAGAGAGATAGAAATATCAATGATGAGAGAATCATTGATTGGCTCCCTCCTGCAACGCCCCCTACTAGGTATCAAGTCAAAAACTGGGCATGTGCCCTGACAGGGAATTGAACTGTGACATCCTGGTTGATAGGTTGATGCTTAACCACGGAGCCACACCAGCTGGGCATCATACCTTTTTGAACAAAATAAAAGAGCCATTTCTAGTTCTGGTGCTCTACATGTTCAGATAAACTCCTCTAGTAATGAACTATGGAAATGGCTCCTGCAAGTATAGTCTTAGTTCTGATACTATTTGTTTAACTTTGCCTTCAATTATATTTGCTAATATGTACTTGCATATTACTCGTTGAGCTACAGATCATTCTATTTCACTATTTTGTTTGGAGGTCATTGTTATTGTTAATTCTCATGTAGGAGCCTAAGCTGCCTGTATTGAAATAGAAATGTATGATTTTCCAAGAACTTCAACTATTTCCTAGATGGAGTGAAGTCACCAGGAAAATGGAATTCTGGGTTCAAATCTTGGAACAGAATGAGAATGGTGAATACTGCCCCGTAGAAGTAATTTCTGCAAAGGACGTGCCTACAGGAGGAATCTTCCAACTCCGGCAGGTAACAGAATTATAAATGTTATTCTGAGTGTTCACATTAAAGACTTTGGTACCATAAAGCTTACTATTGGATTTCTTTGACAGAAATGTCAGTGATAATGAAAGCTAGACTGGCCAACTCCATTTCTTATGTTAAAATCATCTCCTACTTCATGTGTATTTTCTTTCATTTTAAAAAATGCTTCTATTTATAATATTTTAAAACCAGCTTCTGTTAGATTTAAGTAATAAAGAGATAAGCTTTAAAGAACAACTTAGCATTGAATTGTACAAAATAAAACATATCAAGCAACATTAGAATATTTATAGAAACAAGGAGAAACAGTGTGATGTGGTGGGAAGAACAAACCTCCGGAGTCTAACCTGTTAGGGTCTTCCGTGAGTAAATCCAGTGACCTCTCAGAACCTTTAATCAGGTGCAGAGTGGAGGTGGTGATAATACCAACTTTGTAGGGTTGGTGTGAAGATTAAAGATATTGTATATGAAACACAGTGCTTGGCACATGGGAGGTGGGAAGTAACTTTTTCTCCTGACACCAACCAATTCTCGGCAGACATTAGTGGGTGTCCTACTATTCAATTCAGTTTGGACCTTACCTGCCAGAGTTAGCTCAGACTCCACAGGTTTCAGGGCGTAGACCAGGGGTGGGCAAACTTTTTGACTCGAGGGCCACAATGGGTTCTTAAACTGGACCGGAGGGCTGGAACAAAAGCATGGATGGAGTGTTTGTGTGAACTAATATAAATTCAAAGTAAACATCATTACATAAAAGGGTACGGTCTTTTTTTTTTAGTTTTATTCATTTCAAACGGGCCAGATCCGGCCCGCGGGCCGTAGTTTGCCCACTGCTGGCGTAGACTTAATCACAAAAGTGCCCTTGCTTCTGATTCCCGTGCCAAGTATCGGGTTCCCAGGTTACCCATACTTCTGTTCGACTTGGTTGCAGTCAGGGGCTCCCATAACACTCCTCCAAGGGTTTGATAATTTGCTAGAATGACTCACAAAACTTGGGAAAGCCTATTACATACTGCTACCAGTTTATTATAAGGATACAATGCAGGAACGGCCAAATGGAAGAGATGCATGGGTCAGGTATGGGATGAGGAATGAGGAACTTCGTGTCCTCTCTGTGTACACCACTCTCCCAGCACCTGGATTTGTTCATCAACCAGGAAGCTCTCTGAACACCATCTTTTGTAAGTTTTTATGGATGTTCCATTATGTAGGAATGGTTGATGACACCATTTGGCCATTGGCCATAATCTCCAGCCCCACTCTCCTCTCTCTCTGAGGGGTGAGGCTGAAAGTTCCAACTTCTAATCAAGGCTTGGTCTTTCTGATGACCAAATTATCTGGGGGCCTGCCAAGAGTCGCCAGATTAAAAGTCACTTTATTAAAAGATGTGCCTATAACCTTTATCATTCTGGATAGTCCAAGAGTTTTAGGAGCTGTCTGCCAGGAATGAAGGACAGAGATCAAATATCTTTTTATGATACCACAGGAGGAGTTAAATAAATGCCACTAGGCAGATATGAATACCTGCCAGGAATCAATTCAGCAGGGCAATATGTGGGAACCATCACTTGCCCCCAGGCAGATTGTAATCTGGAAAGTGTCTATTCTGCTAACTAAAGAGGAGAGAGAATATCTTAATAGAATTTACATAGTGGATTTGGAAATACTCCTTTTTTGCCATGCTTTATATTAATTCAACATTTAGTAGAATATTGCATCCTATGATAGTTTCCATACTTTAGAACAATAGTCAAATATTAGAATGAATGTTACTCTCGTAAATGAATGTTTAAATCATTCACAGCAAAATATGAGAAAAGGTTAAAGGAAAAAGAAAGTTTGCTTAAATATTTAAGTTTCTAAATGTTTTAATAGAAGAAAGATGAAAAGCATTTATTCTCTAACCCCAGCAAATGAATTTTAGCAAATTCTTCATGCATATAAGGTCAAGGAACTGAAAGCAGAAGGAAATTAGTTTAAATTATAGCACGAGATATAGACATAAAATAGGGTTCTTAAGGGTGTGAAGAACATCTTTTTCTGAACATCTGTTAAATCTATATATATCCTTGTTAGCTGCCTTAGAAATTCATCTCCTGGAAGGCAAGACCAGATAATTTTCTGTGGTTTAATGTAAATTGAATACTTAAGTATTTGTCATACTTCTGACAACCTATATTTTAAGTGTTTAAAGGTAGATTGGGTTTATCAGGAAAGACTCTTTTTGAAGGATGTGCATCCTGACCGGGATGCTGGAAGTATCGTGCAAAGGCTGGAGATTTTTTCATATGTAAAGGACAGGAATAAAAAGTGAAGATACAGCCCTAACTGGTTTGGCTCAGTGGATAGAGCGTCCGCCTGCGGACTGAAAGGTCCCAGGTTCGATTCTGGTCAAGGGCATGTACCTTGGTTGTGGGCACATCCCCAGTGGGGGGTGTGCAGGAGGCAGCTGATCGATGTTTCTCTCGCATTGATGTTTCTAACTCTCTATCCCTCTCCCTTCCTCTCTGTAAAAAATCAATAAAAAATATTTAAAAAAAGAGTAAAGATACAGAGGTTGGAGTAAAGTAGAAAGTAACGTGGGGAGAGCTGGAAAGCAGTGACAGAAGAGGTTGTAGCTAATTCATAGAGGGTGTTGATGGTAGGCTCACTGAACTTAATATATTTCAAAATTGGAACCTACTGTTCTTGAACAGGAAAATGGCAGGGAAAACTGGTTAGGTTAACATATGAAATTGCTGTTTTATAGTAAAAAAAAATGGTTAAATATCAGCAGTTACAAGAAGTTCAGTTGAAAAACAGAAAGAAATTCAGTCAAACTGTTTAAGTATACTGATCAAAGCTCTTCCTGTGGAACATTGAGCCATTCCTGGATCTTTTTCCTCCTTTTCTTCCCTCTCCTTATCTGAATCCTCCCAAAAGTATATGTATTTTACCTTTCACATTTGGGCACACATTTAAAATAGATCACTTTCTGTCTTAGGCAAAGTAAATAATTGACTAAACTATTTTAGACAATTAAAATGTTTTCTGAGGTATTCTTTCCACAAAATACCTGATGCATAGTCCTTGTTAAATATGAAATCACAAGACATCTGTGACCCATCTTTTCAAATCAATCATTGCCTTAGTTGACTTTACTGATAACGCAAAGCTCTTGGGAATTAAAATCTGAAGGAAGAGGGGAAGAGTAACTGACTTGAAATTGTATATTCAAAATCCATTTTTAAGTTATATTTTTAATTCTGTAATTTATAAACCAACTTTGAAGTCAGTAATTTGGGAATGCTGAGACTTTAAAGAAATGTATTGTTTTATTGTAAATATACAGGGTCACACATATTCTGAAAAAATGTGCCTAAGAAGGGATATTCTCTGATCAATTCTTTATTTTGCAGCTTGGTTAAACTTGTTTTATTTGAGGATTAGACCAGTGAATCCAGGATAGTATTAGTCATTCTTATTTTTATTTTGCTTATTACTTAAAGCAGATCTATTACATAGGGTGGGTTTGGCAATCTGTTCTTTATTATATTTTTATTTTTAAATATATTTTTATGGATTTCAGAGAGGACGGGAAAAGGAGAGAGAAACAGAAACATCAATGGTGAGAATCATTGAGAGGTTGCCTCCTGCACGCCCCCTATTGGGGATTGAGCCTGCAACTGGGCACGTTCCCAGACCAGGAATCAAACTGTGACCTCCTGGTTCATAGGTCGATGCTCAACCACTGAGCCACACTGGCCAATCTGCTCTTTTCTAAAAAGTCTAGGTAACATCTGTCACTATACTCTTTAACTTAAAATATCATGTATATTTTTCTACAGCTATATTTTAATGACAACATTTTATTATATATAGTAAAGTTTTAAGCAGTTACCAATATTTTGCATTTAATTTTATAACTAGTTTTTTGTTATTCTTAACATTGCTTTCTGATTCTTTAAATGCATACATCATTATTTACTTAGAAGATATTCCCAGAAAGTTGAATTGCTGGGTCAAGGAAAACGTAACTTTTTTATTCAAATTGCTTTGCAGAAAGCTTTACCAATTTATATTCCCACAAATAGTGTATGTAATTTAATTACTTTGGGCAATATTGGAAATTGCCTTTTTAAAAGATAATTGTCAGCTTAGTAAGTGAAATAAGTATGTATCGTGCTAATTTTAATTTGTATTTATTTGATTATTAGTAAGTTGAACATTTTTTATTGTCTAGCTCAGTGGTTCTCAACCTTCCTAATGCCACGACCTTTTAACACAGTTCCTCATGTTGTGGTGACCCCCAATTTCATTGTTACAAATTGAACATAATTAAAGCATAGTGATTAATCACAAAAACAATATGTAATTATATATGTGTTTTCCGATGGTCTTAGGCGACCCCTGTGAAAGGGTTGTTCGACCCCCAAAGGGGTCGCGACCCACAGGTTGAGAACTGCTGGTCTAGCTATTTTCGTTTCTTTTGTTAGAATGTTTTCTTTTAACGTTTCTTGTTAAAAATGTGTAAACCATATATTTGTTCTGTGACTTTCTATTTGCTTAAAAGCTAATTTTTCATGATTAGCTTTTCAGTTGGTAGTTTGCTATTTCACATTTAAAATATGAGGATAGTATCTCCAAATTAAATGCTTTTCCTAACATCAGCCTGTAGAGGTCTCTGTAAACCAAATTTTTACAAATCAAACCAATTTCAAGAAACTCTTAAAATTGTGATACAGGGGCAGTCCCGGCGAGTACAAGTGGAAGTGAAGACTGTGCAGGAGTCTGGGACGTTACCACTGATGGAAGAAAGTATATTGTCCGTTGGCATTGGGTGTGTAAAAGTTAGAGCACTCAGATCCCCGAAGACGCATGAGACCTTCCATGTGAGTTACTCTGCCTATTATGTTCTTGTAGAAAGACTCATTAGGTGAGAGTATCTGGGAACTTGTCAGAAACTGCCTTCCACGAATAATTCTTTCAGTATTCCTTTTGTTTTCCTTTGCTGTCTTTTTTTTTTTTTTAACCTGGTATTTCACTGTACTGGACTGTTGGTTTTGCCCTAGTATGTGTCAAGCTGAGGGTTAATCAAACATCTCAGCCTCCAGAAAGTCCTCAGTGCCTACTCCTGATTAACCTCCTCCATCACCACCCTCTGCAGAAACCCCCCACTGGCTTGTAAAGACTGTCTGCCAGCAGGTGTTTGATTTCCCCTGGGGAGTGGGACTATAAACCCAGCAGGGGAAGTATTGTACTGGTTCCTGAAAAAGGTCAAATGTATGTTCTTCATTTTCCCATAAGAAGCTCAAGGGTTTACTCCAACTTTCTGAAAACTATCAAGCCAAGAGTGAGGGGAACATGGGCGGGAGATGAAGCAGTATATTATTCATTAAATTAGAAAATATGAAGTCTGGGGAAAGATTCAGGTTGTTTAGCATTGCCTGATGCTTGGATAACTGTTTCAGTTCTGCATAATGTATTTTTTTCTTTCAGGATGAAGAGGAAGACATGGATAGCTACCAGGTAATGAAGTACCTGTTAGTCTCATCATATAAGCTTGATTAAAGTACCCATTCCTGAGTCTTACTATACTGTTACTTAATAATAACACAATTAATTCTGATTGAAATATTGCTTTTCCTCAGATTAATACAGTAGGGAAGAATGAGTGTGTCATGGACTGGAAAGCCATAGCCTGTACAGTCTGTTTAGGTTGGGAATCATTTGTGATCTTTATCCTTTTCCAAACCTGGAGCTCTCCACCCAGGTTTCCTACAGATCTATTTCTGCAGATTCTCTACCTTATTTTTTCTGTCCTTGAGTGGACTCACCCACCCCTTTCTCGATAAGAGCTGTCATACTGCTCTTCAGTCAAGCCATGCTCCTAGATATTTGCCTTATTTTAAGCCAGGTATTTCTTCTCCCACTTCATGCAGTTATACGGGTTTGGTTTTGTATCTCCTCCTGCCCCTCCCCTTTTTCTAATCTGTAAGATTCTGTGTATGTCTGTTAAGTTTTATCTTGTTAGTCTTGTTAGGACTCTCAGAGCTCTTTGGATCCTGATTATGTCATCCAGTGTAGTCACTCTCCTGGTTTTGCATCATTCTAATTTGATAAAAATGTCTGCCTTCCTATATAAGTCACTGATAAAAACATTGTATCAGAGAGGGTTAAATACAAAGTCCTATGGCACAACAATAGAGACTTCTTTGAAGCTGACATTATTTCATCAATCACTGTTCCTTGGATGTGATATTTCAGCCATTTCTGATCTCATTCAAGTAGACTCATTGTACATTTCTCCATCATGTCCACAAGAATGTCATGAGCTATTTGGTTAAGTGCCTTAGTGAAATCCAGATACATACCATATCCACAGCATTCCACTGATCTACCCAGTCCTGTACCTTTATTACAAAAGGAAATGAGGTGAGATTGGTGTACAGTCAGGTGTTGACAGGCAGAATTGTTTGGCTGTTGATAATGCCCCTGTTCTCACTCCCCTCCCCCCACCAAACCAAGGGAGAGAAACATGAAGACTAGTCAAGATGTTGAAGACTGTAGTGAAGAACTTTGAAGAATTCTTACGGTGGTCCTAAGGGATATAAATATGAAGATTATTGAGTAGCATTTGTAATTTTTATCCAACACTGATAAAAAACTGGTTCTGGAGATCAGAGCGTAGCTTTTTAGAAAGTCTTACCCTAATGATGATGTTTTAATTTCTGAAAGTTACTGTTCTGAATAATGGCTGGAGCCAACTAGTGACAATAATAGACATCTGTATATATAAAAGCCTAAGTGACTGTTTCAACCAGAATGACTGGAACAGCGGATCAACCAGTTGCTATGACATGCACGGACCACCAGGGGGCAGACACTCAACGCAGGAGCTGCCCCCTGGTGGTCAGTGTGCTCCCACAGTCAACCTCCCACAACCCCTTCCCCCCTTTTGTCCTCCCCCCCATCGTCCCCGAAATAACTAGAGGGCTGGTGCACAAATTCATGCACAGGTGGGGTCCGGCCAGCCCATCCCAATTGGGCCAGGCCAGCTCGGGGGAGGGATCGTGGGTGGTTGGCTGACTGACCCTGCCCCCTGGTCAAACTCCCTGTCAAGGGGACAATTTGCATATTAGCTTTTTATTATATAGGATACTTAACATTTTTGAAGCACATTAGAGTAAGGTAAGATAGAGCATCGGTTTTAGATATATCGCCTACACATTATATTTACTGTCATTTCCCTTGTTTTCTTCCAGGATCGGGATTTAGAGAGACTACGTAGAAAATGGCTAAATGCGTTAACAAAACGTCAGGAGTACTTAGATCAACAACTGCAGAAGCTTGTTAGTAAACATGGTAAGAAAAGCACATTGAATATTTCTCTCCCCCCCATTTGCAGCCACGTAAATTAGAAGTAAATGAACACATCCAGTTATGGGGATGGCAAGAGCATAGGAATGTTATTGTGTCATAGCCTTTCCAAAGAACATTTATCTAATTGGAGTGATGTCTCTGCATAGGTCTCCCCTGGCCCCCACCAGATAAAGAGAAAATATGGTACACAAAGTAAACATTGTCCCTCAAAAATAACTTCGGGAAGATGCTAACATTTCTTGATTTCTTGTCCAAAGTACTTAAATCCTCTGACTCTGGAAGAAATTATTCGTGTGCTCTTCCACTGTAGGCCTTCCACGAATTGGGCATGGCCTCTGTAAGAGTATACCAGCCTCGCTAGCTTATAGTTTTTTTT
>NW_005367108.1:882379-897023 GCF_000412655.1 Myotis brandtii | reverse complement strand
GCTCATTGCAGCATATGGGGGGAAAGTTGTTTGAATTAGAGGAAGTGTTTAAATTATTTTCATGAGTTGGAATAACTATGGCCTAAAATTGTTTTATTAAATAATATTGTTATGAGCTCAAATAATTAAGATTTCTGAGAATCTAAATCAATATTTAGTACCAGTGCACTTAGCATTTAAAAAAAATAGTTAATATGTTAATTACTTGGGTCATTCTCTTAAAAGACCATTTGGTCATCATAAAATTGCATCTCTAGGAGTTTTTAGTTTTGGTGCTCGTGAAAACTGTACCGTCAGCAGATTTCTGTGCCACTTTATAGAAATTAAAAATAGTAAATGAAGCCATATGGGGCCCTTAGGTATATAATTTTATAAGAAAGTAACTTTAAACAAGGAAGCCTCATTTATAAACAGGTATATGCATCTTAGAAGACGGAGTTCTACTTTCAGAGCACATGATAATTACACCCGAGAAGGGAGGCAGCACTTACCGTTAGGGCTCTGTGGCATCTCGGATGTTTATTACAGCAAACCGAGCAGCAGAGTTATTGTTGGCTGGCTGTGATTAAGGCTGTGGCACCATGTCCGGGCTGCTGAGACTGTCTGCTTTATTTGAGATGCTATTTGTTCATTATGTTTTAGGACCCCAGTTCCTGGGATGGAGACACACATTCCTGTTATATTCCTTGATTTAAATGGTAAGTTAGGAGGTACTTTTGGAAGGCTTACCTCTAACACATTACTCTCCATGTAACACTTAGATTCTAATAAAGGATGCAGTTGTGCAGTTCTGTAGGCCTAAGGTTAGGGTTCATTTTATGTGTGCCAAAGGACTTGATACTTGACCAAGAATGAACTTTCTGAGAGAGTAATATTTTTGTAACAGTGATAGGTATGTTTCATCATGATGTGTCTCACATATCATTCTACAGCCCACACTGTGTGCATGCTTTGTTCTTTCCTCAGTTTAGGAAGGTAGTCATGTTTTCCTGCACTTAAAATTAAAGAATAATTCTTAGAAAAGGCTTCTCTCTGGAAGGGACTAATGACTAGTGATTCCTTATGTAGCCTGTTTTCTTTTATCTGGTGCTTCCTTAACATTGCCTACTAAAGTTATCACTTTTTCTGTGAGTTCTTTGTCATTCATCCCCACCTTGCCTATTTTTTAATGTCATTTTTTTCTGACATTTTATGGTCATGTTAAAATATCTTAGGTGTGGCTACATTTTACATATACTTTATCTGACAAGGAAAAATAAAAATGTAGAGGTAGATTAAAGAGCTAAAAATAAGTTAAAAGTCAGCAGTTGAATTCCTAAAACATGTGCAGAAGAACTGTATATTAAAATTAACTATGTTAAATGGGCAAGATGGGATGTCCTCAGGGGTTTTCTTTCACTGAGCTGGAAATGAGTTATGATATCTGAGGTTTTTCGCATCTTGTGCTGGTTAGCTTATTTAGACACATGGGAGAGTTTCATATACACACAGAGTTAGAAAGAGTACTTAGCCACTTCCACTATCTGTCCACCTGATAGGGTTTTAATGTATTGCCGCAGCGCTCTCTCCTACCTTGTTCTCTTGAATCTTGAACCTAAAGGTGACTCTGGCCTAATCTTATGCTCAGTTCCTGGATAGGTGAGCTGTGTGTGTGTGTGTGTGTGTGTGTGTGTGTGTGAGAGAGAGAGAGAGAGAGAGAGAGAGAGAGAGGGAGAGGGAGAGAGAGGGAGAGGGAGAGAAGACTAAGCCTAAAGAAGACCTGTTAGTATGGATATTCCTAGACATGATCAGGACCTTGTTCAGCCTTATGCCCATTGTTGGTCTGCCTAAGCCCACATACTAAAAAGATACCTTTGATGCCTACTCACAGCTTATGGATAGGGAGTTGGGAGGACAGGTTTGGAACTGAGTAACCAAAGGGACAGTGACAGTTAAGTGTAGTTTGTGATCCTGGATTTGAACAATGGGAAAAATTTGAGTATGGACTCTATCTATATATATAAAAACCTAAGCATAAAAAAAATAAAATTAAAAAAAAAGCCTAAGCGACTGAATGACCAGTAGACCGATTGCTATGACATGCACTGACCACCAGGGGGCAGACGCTCAATGCAGGAGCTGCCCCCTGGTGGTCAGTGCGCTCCCACAGCGGGAGTGCCACTCAGCTGACCAACAAGCGCCAGACACAGGGCTCACGGTTGGCCGCCACAGCCCCGAGACCACAGCAGAGCAGCAGCGAGCCTATCGAGCAGCAGGCAGTGGCAGCAGCAGGCACAGTAGGGCCAGGATGAGCAGGAGTGGCAGGCAGGAGGAGCAGGTGGTGTTGGACTGCTGGTTTTGGCCCGATCACTGCAGGCTACGCCGAGGGTCCCCACCGGTGCACGAATCCATGCACCGGGCCTCTAGTATTATATAATTGGCTACAGGAACTAGAAACTCCTCCAGTTTCTAGTTCCTGTAGCCAGTTGATTCTTTTAATGAACTCAACTGTCAGATAATCAGAATCATTCTCGCTTCTCCTTTTTTCAGTCCACTCTCAGGGAATTTGGGTTATAATCTTTTAATGAACTCAACTGTCAGATAATCAGAATCATTCTTGCTTCTCCTTTTTTCAGGGAATTTGGGTTATAATCCTATCATTAACATTTATGGACTGACCTTGAGTAACCTCTTGGGTATTTTGGCTTCAGTTGCCTTTCATGTAAAATAAGGCATAAAGGTAAGAGATTGGGTAAGATAATTTCTTGAGGCATTTTTCATTTCTAAGATCTGTGAACTGTTTAATGGTCATCATCCTTGTCATGTAAGATTTTAGAGCCAAAGGAAATGAAATTTGAGGCAGAAGGATTTTAATAACAAACACATTGAAATTTAACTGGTAGGGGTTGTCCTTAAAATGATCTTTGTACGTAATGGAACTTCTCTGCTTTTAGCGGATGATTTCAGCTCTCAGGATAATCTTGATGACCCAGAACCTGGTGGATGGGATGCTACCCTTACTGAGGAAGAGGAGGACGAGTTCTTTGAACTGCAAATTGTCAAACACCATGATAGAGAGGTAAGTAAAACATAACTCAGGAGGATTGGATGAGAAGTAGTTTCCTTAACCTTTCCCTGAGCCTTTTGAAACAGCCAGCAAGGTTGTTATTTCAGTGCTTACATTTCTCCAGAAATGTAAATGGAAACTTTTCAGTATGGCTTCCAGAAAGAATGGAACCACTTCCAGAACTGCAAATTGTCAAACACCATGATAGAGAGGTAAGTAAAACATAACTCAGGAGGATTGGATGAGAAGTAGTTTCCTTAACCTTTCCCTGAGCCTTTTGAAACAGCCAGCAAGGTTGTTATTTCAGTGCTTACATTTCTCCAGAAATGTAAATGGAAACTTTTCATTATGGCTTCCAGAAAGAATGGAACCACTTCCAGGAGTGGATCATCAGATTAGTCCACGCAACACTTACTTCCTCTCCTGGTGAAGGCTGAGTGTTAGTATTCATTGTTCAGGTTTGCAGGGCCCACTCTCTAGGGAAATGCTGCTGAAGTGAAGAGGTAAAATGATACCATACCTGGGATTTGCTTTGAAATTCTTCAGTTAATACTTTCTAAAAAAGGGGGGCAGGGAAACAATCAATGAATCCAGTGTGGTAAAATCCTAATAATGTTTGAATCCTAGTGATGGGTATACTAGTACAGTGGGGGTTCATTTAAAAATTTGGAGTATATTGGGAAAATGATAAAATACATTAAGGAAGGGAAGTTGATGTGATGCTTTGAAGGACACATGGTCCCTTAGGGGTATGCCTAAGATGCACAACCTGGGTCTCACAGGGGGAAGCAGTCAGACAACCCAGCTGTGGCACCCTCTGTAAACAGACACGGGTCCTTCCTTCGTAGTCAGTGTCTCGCGTGATAAACAAAGGCTGGGGAACCATTTCAGATTAAATTAGAATAAAGGGACCATGACAGCTAAATGTAGTTTGTGATCCTGGATTGGAACAATGGGAAAATTTGAGTATGAACTCTATATTATGTCATAGTATTGCATCGATGTGAAATTTCCTGAATATGATAATATTCAGGAAGTCAGAGGGTAAGTCAGAGGATGCCCTTGTTCTTAGACGATAATTGCTAAAGTATTTAGGGATGTAGAGTTATATGTCTGTAACTTATTCTAAAGCAATTCAGCAAAAATTAATAATAATAACACAGTGTGTGTCTGTGTTGTGAGGAAGAGGGAAAAGAAAAGTGGCCAGTGTTAACAGTTGATGAATCTAGATGAAAGATATGCAGGAGTTCATTGAACTGAATTTGCAAAAAAAATTTTATGTTCATGGCTGGCAGGTGAGCATTTTTTTTTTTTTTTAATTTCAAATCCAGCCAGCAGAGAACATTCTGCTCTGTATTCCCAGCCGAGGGTGATAGTGGCCACACCCTCATACTCCACAGTCTTCAGGGCAGGGCTCTTAGTAGACTCCCTCATGACTGGCATGTTCCACCTCAGCCCAAGCCAAGGTGTCTCTTTGTGAGATTTCTTGTTCTTAGGAGAAGATCGGAAAGCATGTTCTTTCTGTCTTCTCTGCAGGTGAAAGCGGAAGCTTCGTGGGACTCCGCAGTGCACAGTTGTCCTCAGCTCAGCAAAGGCACCCCTGCGGATGAGCGAGTGTTTCTGATTGTGCGGGTGACGGTTGGGCTCAGCCATCCAGCTGACATGCAGCTAGTGTTGCGCAAACGAATCTGTGTCAATGTGCATGGCCGGCAGGTGAGTCGCTCATCCTAGTGGAAGAAATGACTGGAAGCAGGGCAGGGCCGTGGAGCGACCCTCTGGCCTCCCATCCCACAGGCTCTGTGCAGCATTGCGCGCTTCTCTTCAAGGGGCTGTTCCTGGCCTGTAGCTGGGCTTGCTTCCGTCCCAGAGCATGTCACCCTGGCTTCCTCCGAGCCAGTAGTAAATCATTACATTGGACCTTTATTATTGTATAGGCACAACTTACAGCCCTTTTTCAGGTGCCACAGAGCCTTGTCGAGGTGAAGGCTCTTTGTTTTTGACTTTTCATCTGGGTCCTCTAAGATGAGAAGGTTCACTGCAGGGAGCCTTTGTTTGTGCTTCTTACCCTTTGCTTTCCATACCTTTCTTTCCTTTCAGTAATCTCTCTGAATTGGCTGATTCATAAATTTGGGACGTGGACTCTTATCTGGCTTTGGGGTAAAAGATGAATAAGTAATAGTCTCAGTCCTTAAAGAGCCAGTGTCCGTTGGCATGTGTCCATGTATAAACAGGTGACTCTCCTCTCCTGTGACTGTGCCCTGATGCGGGTGCTCACCATGTGCTGGGAGAGGGCAGGTGCGGAAGGGAGAGTTCAGGCTGAGGACATCGGGGGAGACTTCAGAGAGCAGGTAGCATGCGAGCTGCTTTTTTGCAGACAAGGAAGGAGCTGTTGGCTGTTCCGTGGAGAGGAGGAAATATGTGCAGGGGTGGTGAGGATGGCAAGGGCGTGGCAGGCTTGGGGACCTGGAGAAGCAGGCGTGTGCTGCAGAGCCAAAGGCCGTGGCCGGCATGGTTGCAAGCTAGATTACAAAGGACCTTGTGCCACATGAAGGACACATTTAGTGGAACATTTCTAGGTGGATATAAACTCTTTCCGTTATTGGTTTTGCAAATACAGGATTTGGGAGGTTGATTCTAGGGATTCTTTTTAACTGTCTATGCTCACTCTTTGGAGACCTTCCCAATACACTGACTAAAACCAGAACAGATGAAAATAAATCTTTTCATTTAAAAGAGCACAGTCATGGTTGACAGAGTCCTAGATGTAATCGCCACCCCTAAAAATTAATCTTTAGTTCTAAATGTCACACTGATATCAATCTTCGAAATGAAGACTGGCGGTAACGCTGTTAAAATTGCAGCTCTTTAGCTGGGCAATCCAACATCAATAAAGCCCAGGTCGTCGGGTTAGCCAGAGATGCATATGGTGTGTCTCTCATTCACTCTTCTCTCCACCTCCCTTTTCTCGGAAGGCTCGATGGATTAAAATCGGCATGCTGGGGAACATTTTGAAGAGTTATTTGCCGTTTCAGAACTAGAGATTCTGGTTGCCAAGCACCGAGACTAACCTGGTACAACTGAGACTGACTGGGTACTGGCCCCACAGAATTTTTAACAGAAAGGGTGCATTGTGATGTCACCAAGTTTTTTCTACATTTTTTATTTGTTTTTATTTTTTGTTGCAGGGACAAGGACTTGCCACATTTTCCCCCTGGTTGAAATGATTTGATAGTATCCAGCTGATACTGAATGAAATTACAGTATTTTAGGGCACGGCAGTTTTCGTCCCAATTTCAGATATTTCATTTCTAAAAATGAAGTCTGTATAAAAAGAGCAGGGACTTCCTTAGGAGCCTAATACATGCAAGTCAGCTTTAGTAATTCCATAGACATAGAAAACAAGCATGGAGATAACAGCAGCACCCACACTTTCCCTCTCCCCACTGCCCCCCGCCCCACACACACACCCATTAGAAAATAGCTGTAGCTCCTCTCTGGCCAATGGACTGGTAATGGCTCAGCTTTGCGGGCTGCAGTCAAGAGAGTGAAGAGATGAAGTAATGGTCTCTTTGCATTCTAAAAGGTTAATATATCTTTAAAAAATTAACTAAAGATTACTAAATAGGAAAGAAATTACTCAGTAGGTTTGTGAAAATATGTATTCCTAAGACCAAGCAGCTTGATTTTTCTGTTTTCTTTGGGGGGTTTTCACATATTTCCTGCTTCCCTTTTGCATGAGGAAAAAGGTTCTCTGTTAGTTTAATATTCTCTCTTCTTCTTATCTTTATTCACCAATTATATTCTGCCCTCATCCCTGCTCTCTTCAACCTCTACAGGATGTTCAGTCTTAGCAGCATCTTTAAATGAGTCATCTATGCATTAATTCAACAGTTCAATTCTTAACTGCAAAGAGCACAGTCAGCATAAACAATGACCATGCACTCTTAAATCATCCTTCATAACGATCCTGCTTTGGTCAAGAATTTAATGCCCGAACTTGTCAATATTCATGGTACAAGATGTCTATCGTACTGGAATAAAAAAAGTGTAGGAGTCACCAGTCCTTGCTTACCTCTTAGCTAGAAGGTCGTTTTATTGTGTAGAAGTTAACAGCCTTATTTCCGTAGCCTTTAAGCAGAGTTGAACCGGATGCCTGGTGTCAGTTTCCAGAGTTTAGGGTCTGTGCTCTCAGTGTGTGGATATAGGACCTGTTACCCATTCGCACATGTAGACACACAGGTATCTAAAATGGGTTGTGTGCACTAAGACAAAGTGGAGGAACCTGTGTTTGGTGATTTGGATTTCAACATGCATAGATTGGAAATATGTTCTGTTTCTTTTTGGTTGGAGTGAATGCAATATCATTTACGCTGTTTCTCTGATAATATAAATTCAGTTTTTGAAGTGGAAAACCGTATCTTCTATTTTGTTTTTCTAGGGTTTTGCTCAGAGTCTCCTAAAAAAGATGTCTCATCGAAGTTCTATTCCTGGCTGCGGAGTGACTTTTGAGATTGTCTCCAATATCCCAGAGGTGAATGATCATATGAAATTTGAATTTACTAAAAATAAACATGTAAAAAGAGCTAACTCCCTGAAAAGCCACCTACCTAAGGAACATGTACTAAATAGAAATGTATATTTAGAGACATGCTATAAGTTTTTAGAAGAATTTCCTAATCTTGACTCAGTAACATGTACTTGTGGCTCTAAAGCAGTGGTTCTCAACCTTCTGGCCCTTTAAATACAGTTCCTCATGTTGTGACCCAACCATAAAATTATTTTTGTTGCTACTTGATAACTGTAATGTTGCTACTGTTATGAATCGTAATGTAAATATCTGATATGCAGGATGGTCTTAGGTGACCCCTGTGAAAGGGTCGTTCGACCGCCAAAGGGGTCACGACCCACAGGTTGAGAACCGCTGCTCTAAAGGTTCTGACTTTAGTATTTTGTTAAAGAAAAACATTGCTTTGAAAAGCAAATCGACCCGGCCCACATGGCTCAGTGGTTGAGCATCAACCTTTGAACCAGGAGGTCACAGTTCGATTCCCAGTCAGGGCACATGCCTGGGTTGTGAGCTTGATCCCCAGTGGGGGACATACAGGAGACAGCCAATCAATGATTCTCTCTCATCATTGATGTTTCTGTATCTGCCTTCCTCTCTGAAATCAATAAAAATATATTAAAAAAAGAAAAGCAAGTTGATACCTTTTCACTGATAAAAGATAAAGAGGAATAAGTGGTACAAACTTCCAATTATAAAACAATGTCACAGAGATATAATGTACAGCAGAGAAAATAGTCAATAATATCATCATAATTTTATATGATGGCAGATTGTTACTAGACTTATTGTGGTGACCACATTGTAAGGCATATAAATGTCAAATTACTGTGTTGAACACCTAAAACTAATTTAATGTTGTATGTCAACTATCCTTCCTATATAATAAAAGCCTAATATGCAAATTGTCCCCTCGACCAGGAGTTCAATCAGGGGGTGGGACCAGCTGGCCAACTGCCCGCAGCCCCTCCCCCCAACCAGCCCCGCCCTGGCTGGCAGCGGCAGTGGCAGCAGGTGTCCAGGGGAAGGGAGGCCCCGGCCAGCAGCCACCAGGGACCCTACCTGTGCACAAATTCCATGCACTGGGCCTTTAGTCTATATCTATATATATAAAAGCCTAAGCGACCATTACAACTGGTTGACTGAATGACCACTCGATCGGTCGCTGTGACGTGCACTGACCACCAGGGGGCAGATGCTCAACGCAGGAGCTGCCCCCTGGTGGTCAGTGTGCTCCCAGAGCCAACCTCCCGTGGCCAGCCAACCTGCCATGGTCCCACCCCCCCGGCTGACCAGGTGGTCTGTGCGCTCCCACAGCCAACCTCCTGCAGCCAGCCAACCTCCCCCAGGGCCAACCAGCCGGCCCTGATTGGCCCCGATCGCCAGTCAGGCTGAGGGACTCCACCATGCACAAATTCATGCACCAGGCCTCTAGTACTTTAATAAATAATAAACTTTTAAAAAGACATAAGGTAATATTGTAACTCTCAAAGGGAGCCAACATAAGATAGCAGAGATTTAGGGTTTCATTTTGGAGCCAAACAGAAATCTTGTTTCTTTAACCTATTAGTGAAGTGAACTCTCATAGGTTACCCTGAGTCTAAATGTTTTTATTTATCAGGAAAGGTTAGCAATACCTTCCAAAGAGGATTGTTTTAAGAATTAAATGAGACAGTATATACAAATTGTTGTGCACACGCTAAACTATAAATTGTAATTGCTGTTATTATTGTAGTTACTATTGTTATTTTATTATTATTATTTCTCTTTATGAACTAAGTGAGATATTCACAGGACTTAAGCAAATCAAGCTTAAAATGTCCCTGACAGAAGATTATTGTCGGATGCAGTTTATGCTTCCTAGTGTTTCATCCCTGATTGAGAGACTTATTAACTGGGCACTGCACGCTGGTATTGGAGGCCTTCTGTACATGAGCAGGAGAAATGAGGGGCCTACGAAAAGGATTTGATGACAGAGAGAGAGGAGCAGCCCTCGCTACACTCACTGTCTGAAAGCAGGAGTGAGTGAGGAGGTGAGACTCCTTTCTCAGGAGTGGAGCACGGAGCATGGAGTGTGAGCCCTGGGGGCACGCCTTCTCTCCTCACATCCATCCACGTCAGCCCCATTCTCTTTATTTGAAGGTTCTGTGTGTGTTCATTCATCCTGTTGAGTATCTGAACAATAGATAGACCAATATATATTTTAATACAGAGAGCAGTTTTTGGAAGAGATTTCTTGTATTGCAAAACACTTTTTCTTTCAAATAATGTCAAATAGTAACTTGTTTTTCCTGGATCTTCAAAGTGTTAGACTTTCATAGTAAATATTAACTGTTAAACTATTTAATTTGGAGCCTGCTGAACAAATGTTAAGTCTGTTTTCAGAGTTAGACTACCTGCAAAATCTTGGGTCCATCATAGATCACTCTTTGCATACTTACATGTTTAACTAGAGACTTGCTGTTTATTCTCTGCATCTGAGTGTTTTGTATGTTTTCCTGGTTGTTTCAGATTTTAAGTGGTTTGAGTGTAATTGAGAAACAGTGACAGCTATAATGAACCATCTCCACTTTTCCTTCCTCTTCTCATCTTTCTGTCCCCATCACTTCACCCCTCCTATTTGTAGTTTTCTTATCCTCTTTACAAGTGTTTTTTTTTAATTTCTTTATTGATTAAGGTATTACATATGTGTCCTTATCCCCCCATTATCCCCCTATGCCCCCTTTACAAGTGTTTTTATTCTTCAGGTGGTATGGTTTTCAAAGGGAAGAAATGTGGAGGAACCAGCTGAAATATAAACATAACCTCATGTGTTTGGGCTACCTGCTAATAATTAGCTAAACATCTCAGTTGGCAAGCGTAATTTTTACATTGCCAAATTCTGATGTAAAGTAAAAGGGAAAGTGAGTTTTAAAGTCTACAGTAAAAGGACTATACTTAGTTTATTTTTTTATTTAAAAATAAAAAGATCCCTTAAGCCCTGGCCATTGTGGGTCAGTGGGTTTGTTTCCTGGTCAAGGTCACGTACCTGGGTTTCAGGTTCACCTCACTCCAGGTCGGAGTGCCTGGTGGGAGGCAACCAATCGATGTGTCTCTCTCACATCGATGTTTCTCTCTCTTTCCACCTTCTTCCCTCCCTTTTTCCACTCTGAAAATCAATGGAAAAAGTATCCTCTGGTTAGGATTAGCAACAACAAAAAGATCCCTTAAGCTAGGTCTCATCATGAAAAAGCCCCAAAAAGTCCTTTTGTGTTCCATATTTCAGAAGCTAGGAGGGTTTGGTGGCAAGAAGTGATCATAGGCCAGAGGGCAACAAGAAACATCTTCACATGTTTTTTTGTTTTTTTGGTTTTTTTTAAGCAGCGTGAATGCTTTCATTGCTGGTGGGAGTATAAAATAATATACCACTTTAGAAAATAGACACCTACCTCATGACTCAGTAATTCCATTTCTAAGTTCTTACCCAAGAGAAATGGAAGCATATGTCCATAAAGACTTGCACAAGAATATTCATAGCAGCTTCTCAGAATAACCGGAAACCGGAAACAACTCAAACATCCATCATCAGATGAATAGATAAAATAAATTGTGGTACCTCCATACTGTGGAATCTTGCTCAGCTCTACAAAGAAATGAACTATATGAATGAACCTCAGAATTATGCTGAGTGAAAGAAGCTAGACACAAGAGTATGATTTCATTTATTTGAAGTTCCAAAAAAGGTGAAATGCTTAACATGTATAGTCAGAGAAATTGTCTCGCCTTAAGGAGGGCTGGGATTGATTGTGAAGCCCATAGATGAACTTCCTGAGTTAATGGAAATGTTTTATGTTTGATAGGTGTGTGGGTAACATGGAGATATATGTGTTTCTTAAAACTCAAGTATCCCCTTTCTTAGACAATCAGGATAATGTCTGTACCCTTCAGACACTGAAAAATATTCTGTGTTGAGTGGAAAAACGAATATGTACTCTAGCCTTGCCTCTTTTGCTAATTATGTAGCCTTCCTCTTTCCTTATCTATGGAATGAAAATGATTTCTTTTTAGGGTTATTAAAAGCCTCAAATGCATTACTATAGGAGTCAAAAATGTTGCCATCTTTCAAATTCTTCCTTATTTTATCCATCCCAATACTCATTTATTATTATTTTTTATTATTATATTTTTTAATCCTCACCTGAGGGCATACTTAGAGGGAGGGAGGGAGAGAGAGAGAGAGAGAGAGAGATCAATGTGAGAGAGAAACTTCAATCAACTGGTTGCCTTCCACATGCACCCTGACCAAGGATCAAACCTGGAACCCAGGCATGTGCTCTGATAGGGAATCAAACCAGCAGCCTTTGGTACACAGGATGATGCTTAATCAATTGAGCCACTCCAGCCAGGCTCTAATGCTTATCTAAATTTTAAAAAACATTTTTGGAAGGTAGAATGTGTCTTGTAATTAATGATATCTTAAAATTAGTAGGCAGACATTTTTTTTCTCCTTTGAGGTATATAAAATGATGGTTTTTTTTTTCTTAAAGTTGATGGTATCTTAAGATGCAGTGGCATATGGATATATATTTTGTAGTTTTTGACAAATTCACAAGTAAATAAAGTATCTGATTTTCCCTGAGCAGAATAATTTGTTATGAACTAAGTTTGCTGGAAATAAATACATTAATCTGCCCCTGCTCCCCAACTTGTGCATATCCCATTTATATGCATGGCCTGTCTATGTCAGACAGAGGAGCAGGGTTGGGCTGTGCTGGAAAGCACAGTGAGAATTTCCCTGGATGCTTCTCTTCTTGGTCGGCTCTGCCACTCCAGAGTTGAGGACAGAAACCAGTTGTAGAAGCCGGTACATCTTGAATAGTCTGTGGTAGGCTGCTTAGTGAAAGTGTTGAAACCCACACTTCTTTCCACCCTTATTCTCCATCCCCATGTCTGCCTCTTACTAGGGTTGTTTGGATCCCACCCTTACCTAGCTGTTCCCCAGCTCCTCATTCTTCTCTCCTGCCCCTCAAGATGCGTTCCTAAAATATACTGGTGGTTATATTTCCAACTAGCCCACCAAATCCTTTCTAACCAGTAATGCTTTTGTTTGCAGTGGAAATCAAAGAGAGAACAGCTTTGTTGAGAATGCACTATTTCAGCTACATTGTGTTTAATTAGCCTTTCAAAGCAACCTAACCACCGTTTATACCGTGGTTTCTGTGGGGAAGTGCTTTCTGAGTTCCAGAAGCTGACTTTACAATGGGCCTATATCCCATTTGTTAGCTCAGTACTCTGTATGTACGTGTGTGTCTGTATAGATCAAGACGCTTTTAACACTGTTTTCTTCTGCACTGTATTTAATTTTAATATACAACTTTCCATTCTCCAGGATGCCCAGGGAGTAGAGGAACGAGAAACATTAGCGAGAATGGCAGCTAATGTGGAAAACGCGGCTTCTGCTGACTCCGAGGCTTACATTGAAAAATACCTTCGAAGCGTGCTGGACGTGGAGAACCTGCTCACTCTGGATCGCCTTCGCCAGGTCAGTCCGTGGTGCTGGGTGCAGTGGGGCTGACCCAGCCCGATTCTGTGTTTGACTTTCGGCATCCCAGTATTGTTAGGTGTAAACTTTGAAGCATCTACTTAAGTGGAGCATATTAATTTAGCCTTGCCAGTGTAGTCTGTGAAGATGCAAGAGTTACATTTGGAAAGTTATTGTTTCCAAGGCACTATGTGGTATCTAGCTGCGTTGGAAGTAATGGGAGAAAGTATTTAACTTTTGCTGGCTAAAGAATCATTTTAAAAATGCCTTCACACTGGGCAGTAATGTTGCTGAAGAACTATGCAGTAGTGAGGCACAGTGGGTCCTTGCTTAGCTGGACAAACCTTCCACAGCCGTAGAATGGTCTCCAGATGGGAGAATAGAAATGCTAGCAGTAAACCTAACCCTTAGGGAAACCCTAAACCTCATGCTGCCTAGCAGTTTGAGACTTTTTGCAACCAAACATACTCATGAAAAATAAAAGTGAAAGATCTGATTTTCATGACCTTTCTCCTGGGACTGACTTCTGCCAGCTTCAGGGGGGCCGTCAGTATAGAGGAGAGAAGCATCTAGTAGCCTGTCAGCTCTGCAGCTAACTTTGGATAGTCCACAGTATTGTAATGGGATCACTCGTCATGTGGAGTGACAGCCATTATGTACAGAACTAGGAATGTATATGTGTAGATGGTCACTCAAGGCTTGCTTTCGCTGGTATTGCTTCGGAGTGTGTCTCTGATACAGTTTCCCTCTGGTTCTGACTGGCAGGAAGTTGCGGTGAAGGAGCAGTTGACGGCCAAAGGGAAACTGAGTAGGAGGAGTATCAGCTCTCCCAATGTGAACAGAGTGAGTACATGGCGTCCCTTTCTGTGTCCTGCTTTTGTCTCCTTTCTCTTCTCTTTCCTTGAATAGCTCTTCCCCATCCTTTCAATCTCACCTCAGATATCATTTCCTTGTCTGAATGGGTTAAAGGGCCTCTGTTCTGTTCCCTGGAGAATCTGTGCATGGCTCTGTCCCTGCCCTTCCTGATGTCGGGGGAAGTACCATTTAAGCACCTCTCTGATGTTTCTCATTTCTCTAGCACCGGTGGTGCCGTCACAGTGACTGGGTGTTCTGTGACCAAGTGCCCAGGGCAAGCCATTTGAATTTTCTGGACTAACTTACTTTTAAATTGAGGAGAAGTCTGGGTTAGGTTTACAAACTCAATTGCTTACAGGCCATCCAGGGTAGTATAAAGGAGTAAAATAAGTTCGTTTCATAACAGTGTCTTAAGTTTGTTGTTTTTTTTAAAGACATGAATGTATAATTTATGTGCATATGAAGCATGCAGATAATTCTTCACAAAGAAATATGCTTATGGCCCTGATTTACCTCTCCTTTTCTTACTTTTGGTAAAGATATGGATATAGGAAACATTATACCTTTGTCTGGACTTTACACCAAGAAAAGCCACACTACAAGCATTGTGACAAAGAGCAGCTGACTCTCAGCCTTAGCCTTTGAGAGACAATAGCGA
>NW_005367108.1:847860-882364 GCF_000412655.1 Myotis brandtii | reverse complement strand
CTGCAGTGACTGAAAGACATCGCTCGGTGCTCTCAGACCGAATGGTTGGGAACATTCTCCGAGGTTAAGAAGTATCACTTTAATTCAGCATTCATATCTCTCATTCCTTCAGAAAATGATACGTTTAAATGTACTGATACATGTTGAGATTTATTATTTAGAATCCTATGATTTAAAATAGCTTGTGTATATACATTTGCTATGAATACCCAGAAAAAGGAGTCATAAGATCAGATACATAAGATAACCAGTAACCTGGTATCTTTTAAATGGAAGGGGATAAACAATAGAAGTATTTCTTATTCAGGCCCAGTTGGTTGTTTCCTTAGCATAAACTGGATATCTGATCTTATACAAACCTCCCTTCTTAAAATTGTGGCTAACCAATTTGATTTTAAAAAATGTGCCTCTCATCCCAAAGGCCACTAGTCTACATTTGCAGCTGTGGCCTTGGCTGCCTGTCTGCTACTACCCAATTGGAACAGTCTGTTGACTCAGTTTTCAAAATCTTGTATTTCCAGGGCCATAGATTTATGTACTTTTACACATAAAGGACTAATCTTCCTCTTTATTTCTTCTTCAGTTGTCTGGCAGCCGACAAGATCTCATTCCTTCTTACAGTCTAGGCAGCAACAAGGTACGTGTTAATAACTATTTTCTGTCAGTCTCAGAGACCTGTTTCTCATCCGGCTCTCCTCTCAATGACCACACACTAGTTTTGCAGGCCCAAATCTCTTCTACTCTTCTATGCATGTGGAATTTATTGGAATGTGTTTAGAGTTCATTTCTTTTTATCTGATAGAATATGATTTAATAGGCCTTCTTGTTACTCTAATTTTTTTGGGTTCAAAAACAAATTGGTTATTAAGTTCATACTCTTCTTGTTTGTGTCAGAAAAGGAACTTCAAATCAGATTTTTAATAGTAAAATATTGATAGAATGATTGAAAATGTATAAGAAATATGAAGATGATACCTAAAAGTTAGTTTTTTTGTTAGAAGAAAGAAAAATGAGGGAACAGAAATTTTGTTATCTAGAATTTATTTACTTGTTAATATAGCTTTCCCCAATTGAACAAGTTTTAAGCATAGATATCTCATTGTTATTAACTTAAAGGGATCTCTTGAAGATGTCACATATTACAATTTTGTGTGTGATATTTTTTGAGGACCCTGGTTAGATGTTAGCACTCTCAAATGTGGATAACATGCTCTGTGTTGATATCCTTAGGGGTTGAACTAGTGGGAGGGACACTCTCAAATGTGGATAACATGCTCTGTGTTGATATCTTAAACCTTAGGGGTTGAACTAGTGGGAGGGGTTTATCACCAAGGCTAAGCTCGGAGGGCAAGTGCAGGAACAGGAGCTGGCCAGAGCGAGGAGAGGAGTCCTCAGAGAGGGAGGAAGGCCTGGGAGGCAAAGTGGCTTGGAAACTGGAGGAGAAAGGGTTCCAGATTCTTTAGAGACATAAAGTAAGAACTTAAAGACTATTGTGGATGTGACAACGAAGAGTGTATTGGAGACCTTTCCCAGGGCAGCTTCTATGAAGGGCTGGGTAGAAGTTAGCTGGACGTGTCATTTAAATGAATAATTATAACCTTACACACTTTGGTTACTCTTCCAGGACTTTCCTTGTTTGAGTCATCTTGACTTCTTGGGGTGTCTGGGTAACTTAACAAAATTGTGGAAAGCCTGATTTCCACCCTCTCAGATTTTTCCCATGTCAATGTGCTGTCCCAGCAACAGGGATATGGATGCCTCCACTCCGTTGCAATATATATTTTCAGTTGGCGTACACTTCAAAAATTTAAATACCTTTCTCCCCAGTTTGCAGTCTTCCTCAGCCATGGCAGTCCCACCCTCTGACAAACATTGGAGGTGTTGTCAGGGAGAGCGGAGGGGCCAGCTGGCCATTGCTAACTTTGTTCCCAGTGCAGCCGTGGAACGAGCCCTGAAAGGGTACCAGGCATAACTGGGCTTCGATCAACATCTGCTACTGTCCCGTGCTTGTCTCCAGATCTGCAGGTTAAAAGGATGTTCACATATAAAAAGTAGAGACCTTTGCTTTTCCCTAGGGGAAAGGTAGAGGAAAAGTGTTCTAAGACAGATTTTTTATGGAGGGACCTGTTTCAGAAATAAGGAAATTCATGATAGAGGATTATAACTGTGATGCTCGAAAACAAAGTGGAAAGAACACTAAGCAACAGAGTTTGATTTCGGGCTCACTTCAGTAGGGAGTACAGGGTGGCCCCCCTACTTTCAGACGAGGGCCCCGCAGTAGTTTTATCATCCAAAGCAGAGCATATTAACAGATTTTTAGGGAAAATAAATACTTTTAAAATTATATTTTCTTACTAGTGAGAAAAGAACCCCCTTGACCCCCTCCCTACTGCCCCAGCGTTAGCAGCATGGAACAGAGTTCACCCTGTGGCCTTTTAAATGAAACAATGAAAAAACATCTTCAAATATGGCATTGCCTGGAATTCAAAGTTTGTTATTAATGCTACCCATAATATAGTTCCTCAGAATTGAGTAGTGTTTAAACTAATTAACATACAAATGATCTAAACCCTATTAAATCCCTTTACACAGCAACAGTGCTTATATGCATATGAAATTACCTGAGTACAAGGGAGTCCATTGTCTTAATGGCAGAAGATTAGAAACAAACTAAATGTCCGTTTGTTTAATCTGATTACATACATTTTATATGCACCTGGGTGTGCACATACATGTGCAATAAATAAGTGGGATGCTGTGCAGCTGTAAAAACAATAAGGAACCCCTCCAGGTACTAATATGGAAATTTAGTGTATAAACTTAGTATATCACCAGGATATACTAAGTAATTAAAATGAAGTGCAGGATGTATAGTAGGCTGCCATTTGTATTATTGAAGGAGGGGACAAGAGGGAAGTGTGTGGCAATTTATAGATTTGCTTATACAGACATAAGAAATTGTATGAGGATATATGAGAAACTAATACCATTTCTTATCTGCCTGGGAGAGAGAGGGTGGAAATATGTGGGGAACTGAGCAGGCACGGGGAGGGAGGTAGGCAGCTTCTCACTTTGAATTGTATGAATGCCTTTTTATATTATTTGGTTTTGGAGCATGTGAACAAATTACCTCTTTACAAATTAAATAAATTAAAATGTAAAAATTTTATTCTCTACCTTTTAAATTGCTGGAAGTTTTTGTTCTCTTGTATGTATTGGGTTGAGAGGGTGTCCACTTAGTTTATCCCTAACAATTTGCGCACAAAACCCTAAAGGAAAGATGACTGAAGAAATTGTTTTGGGAAATCTCAGAGACTCACGTTGTTTTTTTCTTTTCTTTTGGGGACTTCCTGTATTCTTCAGTTTTCAGAGATCCAGGGAGAGGTAATTAATCCATTAGGTTTGCCTAATGAGTGGGATACAAGTACTATCCTACTACCTAAAACTTACTACTCTTGCTTTTGCCTTGGGATTAGGACTGAATTTTTTATTTTATTGATTTTTTTTTTACAGAAAGGAAGGGAGAGGGATAGAGAGTTAGAAACATCGATGAGAGAGAAACATCGATCAGCTGCCTCCTGCACACTCCCCACTGGGGATGTGCCCACAACCAAGGTACATGCCCTTGACCGGAATCGAACCTGGGACCCTTGAGTCCGCAGGCCGATGCTCTATCCACTGAGCCAAACCAGTTAGGGCAGGACTGAATTTTTAAATGTAGTTTTTATAAGATGACTAAATTTGACTCTGTGCTAATTTTTTTGGGCTCACCCTTTTGTAAAAATAACTTTGGTTGTCAGTATGTATGATTCCTTTCAAATGTTCCTCGTTAACTGGGCCTAACATTGTAAAAGTACTTGTCAGAAAAGACTAGGAACTAAGGCATCTTACTGAATTTAGAAGGCTCTGGGATGGGAGGAGTTGGAGTTAATTTGTATTAAGCAAATAGTACAAATAAATATTTGGGAACTTGTAAGATGTTCTTTTCTGAAGCATGGGACAGGGGAGAGGAGTGAAAAAATGGTGCAAGTCCTTTGAGCATTCCTTTGACAACACTGAACTTAGCTCAGCTGGACCATCTTGGTTTCTTTGCACAGAAGTGTTTAATGTTCAAGAGAATTGAGTCAGAAATATAATTTTATCATGGACTTGATGATGCTTAAAATTCTAGAAAATTTGTTTTGAAATGATTGAAGATTATGATTATATTAGTTACACCTACCTTGCCAACTTGCATGGCTTTTTCTGGGTTGTTTACATTAATCTATGTATCTGTCCCTCTGAGCTTGATTATGAAACCAGACTTGTACAGAAGAATTTGATGTGCTGTGTCCTCCCCTGTGTGACATTGGAACGCTCAGGTTAGCCGCAGTAACGATTGGAATCAGGGAATGGCCACAACGTAGATTCAGGACTCCATTCTTTCCTAATTTTCAGTTAATGTCATGGCAAAGATTAATCATTTGGGAGCAGAGCGACACTAAAAGGTGCGGCAGGGAGGGGAGAGGGAGTGGTCGGGGTACTAAAACCATCTAGTTTGGCCTATACTATACCCTTTGAATCCAGCCAGTCATATTTCACATTTCCTTATTTATTGATGCTTGTTACATATTAAAATTGCAATAGTTTTACTGAACTCCATCAAAATTGAATTTTATGAACTATTCCCAACTTTTAAATTCACCTTAGGGCCTAAAATAAATCACTCTCAATAAGCTTTTCACTTAAAAAATATAAAATACCCCTAATTGCAGTGATGTTGCTATTTATCATTACTGGATATTTCATCATGATTGTTAAGGCAATTTTTTTTTTAGATCAGATGAAAACTTAGCAAACTTTGCATGACCAGTCTACCAAGATGGGCTCATATTAGGTGCAGAATTAATTTCAGCAGATTGTTTTTTCATCTGAAAACACAATGGAATACTACTCTGCTGCAAAAAGGAAGAAAATTTTACCCTTTTTGGCAGCATGGATGGACCTGGAGAACATTATGCTAAGTGAAATAAGCCAATCAGAGAAAGACAAGTACCATATGATTTCACTCATATGTGGAATTTAATGAAAAAAAAGTACTACCAAGTAAAATAGAGACAGACTCATAAATAGAGAGCAGGCAGACAGCCTGGTGGTGGGGTGGTATTGGGTGGTATTTCTAAAGCCATTTGAGATGGAATTATATTTTTAATAAGTTTGCAAGATAGTGTTTAGAGTTTTTGATGCACAGCTTAAATGAGTATTTGGTTAACAAAACTGAGTTGTGTGTTTTGGCCACATTACCTTCCTGAAAACTGCCCTGAGTTAGTTAGTTAGTTAGTTAAGGCTGATGCCAATGATGCTTTGTTAGTTGCATTAGAAGCCACCTTAGAATCTGGAATATCACTTTATATACCTCTTTGTCACTTTCCTGATGGAAAACCAAACCTCTTTACAGAAAACCCAAAGGTTCCATGTCTGTCCGAAGAGCCGTAGTGGAAAAACAGAGGTGGACAGGGGACCAAACCACATTCCAAGTCAGCTGAGAGGCTCCTGTGTTTGCCTGCTCAGTTTGCCTGTAAACGTGGTGCTAGCTACAGAAATGGCTGTCTCGAATAGGGTTTTATTTCCTTGATTTCAGCCTGGGAGCACAAATAATCCCTAATACATATGAAGCTGGTGTAGGGATCCAAAAGGAAGCCGGAGTTTTCTCTTGCGCCTCCTCATCTGGGCTGATTGAAGTTCAATAGACAGGCAGGCAGAAAGTTGAAAACGGATCAGACTTATCTTTTTAGATTTAAGGGTATAGATTACTGTGATTGAAGTTAAAACAAAACAAAAAACCCACCATATTCTTGGACTTTGAGAACTGAGCTCATAAGAGAGCAGAACTTGTGTGGCCAAGTGCCTTTTATTCGTTGTCCCGAGTTCATCTCCCTCTAAAGTACCTTTAACAGGGATGCTTCCTCCCACCCCCGACATTTCAGTAAAGGGAGAATAACCATAGAACAGCCAGGCATATACATTTTATTGGAAAGACACAAGTCCTTGTCCTCGGGGGGGCAGTGTGTATAGCTAGACCCTGAACCACAGGTTTCATTTCTGGCAGGAGAACGGGGCACGTACTGCAGGAGATAGGGGTGTAGTGAGTGGTGGTGGTGAGTGTTTCCCCAGAGGTCTGCGGGTGTCGGAGAGGATGAAGGAGTGTTGTTCCCAGTTTATCATCCACATTTGTTGTTCCCTCCCAAGCAGGGCTCCTTCCAGCCCAGAGTGATTTGAGATGCTCTGTGTCCTTGTGTCTGGTCGGCGAGACTTGGGAACAGTTAGCATTCACGATTCCTCAAGGTTACGATGACGGTGAAGGTAGATGGATGAAGGGAAATGTGTCTCCGTTTTTCATTATCCGATAGGCCAGCAGTATGGCTAAGGCGGTATTAATTAAGGTACCGCATGCATCCTTTCAAATGTTCTCACTTGAGATATTTGAATATATGAGACAGTAAGAGTTATTGCTTTCATTCTGACTTGGTAGTAACATTGTGTGTGGGAGTGCCAACGGGGAGAAATTACTCGGGGAGCTGGAGAGCCCCGCGAGCGCCTTGGGGAAGAGGTGACACCTGCGTTATTTGTCATTGGACCATTATGCACCGAGCAGCCGAGGTGCTGACTCCAAATCAGGTCCTTAGTTTTCCTAAGGGACAGAGTGCCACTCTGTCAGCTGCCAAACAAGGCAGAAAAATAGAAAACCTGAAAATAAATTTATTCTCAAATTAAGTAAGTTGTCTTCAAAACAACCCTGCATGAGCTTCGCATTGTGAACAGCAGGAGGCTTCTTCTCTCTGCGGAGCTCTGAGGGCGTCGGCCCTCGTGTCCGGCCCCCTGATTGTGAAGTCCCAGAACACAGAGCTGCAGCAGCCCGGGCAGGAGAGATAATTACATTTCAATGCAAAGAACATTAATGAAACAGGCAAGTCTTAAGTCAGTGTGTGATTCATTCGCTCCTGCCATGAAGTATTTCAGATTCACGGTTTCCCGAATCGTCTCTCATGTCTGTTTTTGTTTTCTTGCTTCCTAACGCTAAACATCATGCCATTATTTTAAATATCAAGTGCTGAGAGAGTTCCTAGGGAAGAGTGTTCTCTCAGGTAAAGAGGATCCAGATCACTTAGGGCTTATTGATTTTATGATCAGTACTCAGGTTGCCGCTAAAAGCAGATAGGTTTCCAATACATATCTGAAACCTAAGAGGTCTTTCCACCTCCATCCATCTTCAGGCTCAGTGAAGACCTCGCTTTGCAGGTGATTACTAATGAGAACTCAAGTGGATCGCCAGGGTCACGCATCTGTGAAATACTAGCCTGAATGAATATAAAATACCATTATTTAACTCTAGTGATTATTACAGGATCAAAGGGAACTTGAAGCATTTAAGAGATTTGCATCTCATCTCAATTACTGGTTTTTGTCCTTGTAATGTTTGGTTGGAGTTTCTTTCTGTCCTAGGTGGGACTGATGTTAAAAGTGCTCTGATGGTATCACCATTTTTATGGCTCACCATAAGCTGTCGCATGGTAAATTAGTCCACCGCCTGGCTGGCGTTGTTCGGGTATTATGCCAGGACATCTCTTTAATGGGAATTTATAAAATAAGTTGAGAGTACAATAAAACTTGTTAATCCAGAGACTTCCATTATTGGAACGTGTGATTGCTTGATTTGGGTTTAACTGGAACTTATCTTTAATGTCTATTTAAAATGAGAAGCATGGTAGTACACGGTTGTAGAATTTCTACTTTCATGATGATATGTGAATGGATGGAAAGATGCACCCCTGGAGAGGAGAGGAGAGACACCTGCCTCCACTAAAGTTGTTCCTGAGTCAGTCGGGAGTCTGCCGTGGGAAAGGGCATCTCGGGGAAGTCAGGAAGCAGAACACAGGGAGTCTTTCAGAAGGAAGGTGTTAGTATATCCATATTTTGCGGGAAGCTGCATCCTGTAGTAGGAAGAATGTGAGGATGGAACTGAGGAGACTCTAAGTGCTAAACTGGAGGGAGATCCAAATGTGAGGTATCACTACTACTTGAGAAATGAATGCTCTAAAGCAGTGGTCGCCAATCTTTCAGACCTCATGGACCACCAGTGGTCCGTGGACCACCGGTTGGCGACCGCTGTTCTAAAGAAGAAAAGTACGTCATCAAACTGGACATGTCCTGTCCAGGGACTAAAGCTTTAGTAATGTATAACAGTTTTTTCTTAAATATCTTTAGATTTTTATTATTGTTGTTGTTGTTAAATGATTGATTTGAATCAAAATTACCAATTTTCTCCTATAGGCCCGGTGGGAAAGTCAACAGGATGTATCCCAAATCGCAGTTTCCAGAGGAGCCGCTCCGGTCGCCCCATCCCTCCCTGGTTGTCCCCAGAATAACCATTCTCCTGATCCAGGTAAGTTAGGGTTTCATTTGCCAATCACTGTCATGAAGTTCCAGCAGCTTTCAGAAAGAGTATAAATCAGGATTTCCTCCCAGGTAACCGCTGTTCTACTAGTTCATGCCCATCTGGGTTTTTCTCTTTGTCTTAACATGTTGAATTCCACTGATTTTTGAACGTTGAATTTGTCTTGCATTCCTGTGATAAATACTTCCCAATAGTGATATGTTATCCCTTATATTTGCTTGATTCCTTTTGCTGACATTTTAAGGATTTTTGTGTATATGTTCTACAGTGAATATCTGTCAGTACTTTACTCATAATAATAATAATGTCTTTGTTAGCTTTTGGTATCATGATTATATTGGCCTCATAAAATGACTTGGGAAATATTTTCTTATTAGTCTTCTCACAGAACCAACATTCGGTTTTATTTTCTGTTTCATTGATTTCTGTTATTTCTTCATTTTTCAAATTTTGGCATGCTGTGCTTTCATTATTATATATTCAAAATATTTTCTAATTTACCTCTGATTTATTTTTTGAGCCATGGATTATTGAGCATGTTAATTCATTTTCATATATCTGGGGGGGGTCTTCTTATTGATTTCTTATTTAATTTAATTATAATTAGAGAATAGACTCTTTAACATTTCAGTCTTTTGAAATTTTTGGAGCCTTTGCTCTGTCTTGGTGAACATTCTGTTTGTACTTGAAAAGAATGTCTATTCTGTTTTGGGGCATCGTGTTCTGGGTATATCAATTAGGTCATCATGCTTGTGATCATCTCATCTCTGCCCTTATTGACTTTTTGCTATTTGTTCTATCAGTCACTAAGGGGAGGCATTGAATCTCCAAGTATGATTGTGAAAATTGTCTATTTTTCCCTTTAATTATACGGGTTTTTTCATCATTCACTTAGAAACTCTGTGTTAGATATAGACTCATTAAGGGTTATTATTTTTTCCTGAGGAAGCGATATTTCTCATTATGAAATATCTCTTTATATCTCTGGTAATAGTTACTTTGAAATATGTCTTGCTTGATATTAATATAGCCACATCAACTTTCTTTTGCTTGTTGTTTGCACGGTGTATCTTTTTCTCAGTTTTCAAAATTTTAGCCTATATTTGTCTTTAAATTAAAAGTGACTGTCTTGTAGACAGCATATAGTTAGGATTAGCTTTTGTTTTAAATCTAGTCTGACAATTCTGCCTTTTAATTGGCATCTTTAGTTATTTTACATCTAATATTATTATTATGTCTGCCATGTTGCTATTGGTTTCTATTTTTTTAAATTAATTGAGAGAGAGAGAGAGAGAGAGAGAGAGAGAGAGAGAGATATCAACTTGTTCCACTTATTGACTTACTGATGCATTCATTGGCTGATTCTTATATGTGCCCTGATTGGAGATGGGACCCACAATCTTGGCTTATCGGGACTATGCTCTGACCAACTGAGCTACCTGGCCAGGGCTAGTTTCTATTTGACCTTTTTATTTTTATTTTTTCACTCTGACCTCCTTTTTGTCTTCTTTTAGTTTAATTGAAAAATATATTTTAGACAATCATATAGTCTAACTACTATGCTGTAAACCTGAAACTAATACAAAATAATCTTGAATATAAACTGTAATTGAAAAATAAAAATAATAAAAAGAAGAAACCCAGTGAAGGATGGAGAGTTGTATAGGATCTCATAGCTATAAATAAAACAGTTATCCCCCCCCTCCCCCCCCCCGCCAAAAGACAGGAAAAATTTAGTGTTTGATTTTATTTCCTGTTTTGGCCTTCGGGTATGCCTGTTTGATTACTTAGTAAAGTCTGTGCTCAAGGACCCTAGTGTACATCCTTGACCTGTCACAGCCTATGAATTAATATCATCTCCCACTGCACACATATAAGAGCCTTGCAACAGTAGTTCCATCTGACTATTCCCTCCCTCCCGTATTTTGTATTGTTGTTGTTGTATCTTTTACTTTTCCAGATGTTATTGAACCCATTTTACAATGTTACTTCTTTTGCTTTAAAATAACCACTTTTAAGGAAATTAAGACACTAGAGAGAATCTTTTCTATTTTCCATCATAGTCATTATTTCTGGCATTATTCAGGCCTTCCTGAAGATCTTATCCTCATCGGATATCATTTAGCCCAAGGAGTATTCTGTATTATTTCTTATTGTGCCAATCTCCTGGGGAAGAATGCTCTCCCCTTTTGAGAATATCTTTATTTCACCTTATTTTTAAGGATATTTTCTCTAGATAATTTTGAGTTGACAGTTTAGTTCAGCACTTCACAGATGTTACATTATCTTTTAGACTCCTTTTCTGATGAGAATTCAGCCGTCATTTCTGTCACTTTTCCCTTACATAATGTCTTTGTTTATTTGCTTTCAAATTTTTCGCTCTCTTACTTTTTAGCAGTTGGACAATGATGTGCTTAGGTATAGTTTTCTTAGTATTTATTGTGCTTGGGTTTCACTGATGTTCTTAGATCTGTAGGTTGAGTTTTTCAAGAAATTTGGGCAATATTCAACTTAAAAGTTCATAAAACTTTTTCTACTGGACTTTTCTCTCTCCCTTCTGTTTAATATTGCGCATGCAGGTTACAGAAGCTCTATTTCTTTTCTAATTTCTATTTTTAATCTTTTTATCTTATTCTTGTTTCTTCTGGTTGGATAATTTCTTTTGTCATTTCCAGTCTTCTGCTAAGCACATTTAGGGAACTTTTTATTTAAATTATTATTCTATTCGGTTCTAGAATTTACCATTTGCTTCTTTTTTTGTAATAGTTTTACTTTCTCTGCTGATGTTCCCTCTCTGTATATTTGTTAAGACCACATTCTTCTTTACATCCTTGGACCTGTGTATAGAAGCTTCTTTAAAGTTTTTACATGCTCAAGCCAGCATCTGGACCATTTCATGTTCTATTCTGTTGACTGCTTTTATCTTTACTATGGGTCATATTTAATGAGTTTTTACAAATGTATATGCCCATTTAACTGATACCCCAGACAAGTATAGCAGATTTATGTGACTCCCCCTGATCAGCCAATGTTCTAATTTCAGATTAGTTTTGCTTGTTCTACAGGTTCATATAAAAGGAATCATACAAGCCCTGGCTGGTGTGACTCGGTTGGGCATCGTCTGGTGCACCCAAAGGTTGCTGGTTCTATTTTGGTCAGGGCACATGTCCAGGTTATGGACTTGATTGCCAGTGGGGGACATGCAAGAGGCAGCCAATCAATGTTTCTCTCTCATTGATGTTTCTGTCTTATCCCTTCCTGTCTCTCTAAAAATAATAAACTATTCTTAAAAAAAAAAGTAATACAATATATATTTTTTTGTGTTTGTTTTTTTTTTTGCTCACCATTTCTATTCAAGTCATCCATACTGCTGCATGTATCACTAATTTATTCTTTTTTACTGCTGAGAAATATTTCATTATCACAATTGAATTTATTACCATTTTTAATCAGCTCTATTTATGGGCATTTGGTTTCTTTCCAGTTTTTGGCTACTACGAATAAAGCTTGTTCTTGTATAAGTCTTTTTTGTGAACATTTGTCTTGAGTAAATACCTAGGAGTGAAATACTGGGATATAGAGTACCACCTTGCTTTAAAATTCTGTAAAATGTACATCTATCTATCTGTATATATAATCAGTGCTACTTGATTTACATATTTACCACTTCAGTTTGATCATTATTGCCACACTGTATTGTCTTGTACCACACTGTATTTTTCTGAGTTTAGTTTCTTTTTTAGTGAATTATATCCATCATTAGTGCTTTTAAAAATCATTTTTAGTGAAAAACTATGTCTTTTATACATTAAAGTTTTTATTTTGCTCTCACTTTGAAGAATCCTTTTACTATGGAAAATACCAAACATACAAAGTAGAAAGAGTACCATGATATGCCCTTTCAAGTACCCCTCCTGACTTCAAAGTAATCAGTTCCTCACTAGTCTTATTTATCTGTACGCTCACTACTTCTTACCCTCTAATGACTATTTTGAAGCAAATCCCAGATATTATTTTATCTGTAATTATTTGTACATGTATCTCTAAAGCAATAACCACAGTAACATTTTACTCCTAAAAAAATAGTCCTGGCCGGGTGGCTCAGTTGGCTGGAGTATCATCCCACACACCAAAATGTTGTGGGTTGATTTCCTGGTCACATACACAGGTTGCAGGTTCAATACCTGGTCAAGGGGCTTGCAGTAGGCAGCCAATAGATGTTTCTCTCTTGCATGGATGTTTCTCTCTTTCTATCCTCTGGTGAGGAAATAATCTATATCTCTAAAAAGCTAAGTGACTAACTGTTTGTCTGTCCGACTGACTGACCGGCCAGCTGGTACATATGACGCACACTGGCAATTGAAAAATAAACGTTGACTCGCGCATGCACAATACAGATAAAGCTCTCTAATTAATTGCCTTTCAATGTGCACGAATATGTGCACCGGGCCACTAGTAATAATAATAATTAGTATTAAGTATTATCAAATATCTCTTGTTAGTATTTCCATTTCCCCAATTGGATAAAAAATATATTTTATGTATTTTGAATGAAAATCCAAGTGGGGTTCATCCATTGTGATTAGTTGATATGTGTAAGTCTGTTTAATCCATGTGCTCTTCTCATTCTTTTTTTCTCCATTGCATTGTGTTTGTTGAAGAAACTAGGTTTTTGTACAGTATACTGTACATTCTTATTTTTGCTGGTTAAATCCCCATGAGGGACATGATTCTCTGTAAATTGGTAGTTAGATGTATAGCATTGATCAGATTCCGGCTAATTTGAGGGAAGGAAGGGAGGGAGGATAATTGAATGGGTAGTTTTGTGTACTTCCCCTCAGGAGACACCACGTGTCTGTCTCTCTTTTTGTGATAGATGCAGCCTTTGGTTGACAATTGGCTAGATATTTATTTAATTAGGGGTCATCCTCACTCTAGAATGTTAGTTTAACTGCATATAGAACTCTAGATTGTCCCTAATTTCTTCCCCTCAGCATTTAGATAATTATATCTTCTGGCTCTTTAGTCATCTTAAACTTACATTCTGTTTACCCCTTTTCTTTCGGTTTGTTTCTCTCTTCCCTATTTTTGCCTTCTTGTAAAAATTGTTTGAGTTTTTTGAATTCAGTTTTAATGTATCTCTTGACATTATAGCTATCTCTTTGCTTTATTTTTTAGTGATTGCTCTCATGCTGACAAAACATCCTTACCTTTTCATAGGTTACTTAGAGTTAATATTACACTACTTTGTATAAAATGTAGAAACCTTAAACTGTATAAGTCCACGTACAACTGTACTGCCAGTGAACTGGAGTCATTTCAGGGTCAGCGTGGAGTAGATACCGGTGGTTGTGTACTTCTCTTTAGTCAGTATCCCTTACAAGTTTCTCAAGTTGTCTTGCTTTAAAAACAGTGTTATGAGGATACAGTGTTTTGTCTTTTATGAGTTGGATTAGATTTTCCTAAAAATTTAGTTTTATTCACTAAGGGGAAAGAAATCTTATATCGTAGGCATTATCTGCACATTTGATCCCAGCCTTTGGTAATTAAGAGCACGTAAGAATATGGTTGGTTCAGGGCTTCTGTTCCCCTCTGTAAGAACAATTAGAACACTATTCTCCTCCTGAAAGGTCATTTCATCATTTTCATGCAGTAAATAGCATGAAGAATTAAAGTTGAATAAGACATAGTTCCTGACTTCAAAGAGTTTAAAGTTTACATGGAGTGCTACATGTGTGTGTTATCAGCTATGTGATTTAAAAGTAAAAAACCAGTTAGTGACAGGACTGGGGTTGGGTGACCCTGTGCATACTAACAGGAATACTGGAGGTTAAAACATTTTAGAAGTACCCCAATTGCTGCTATTTAATTGGAAAAGGAAACCCCAATGTGTTTGGGGTAACTATAATAATACTGGTTTTTTAATATTAATTTTTAAAGAATACCTTTTTAAATTATATTGTTATATCTGCTTACAAATGATCCTTGTCAAATTTGCAGTAAAGAGAGAGATGTCTTTGTAATTGTTTTTCTTTTCCTTTCAATATTTTGACAGGACGTAGTAGCCAAGTGGCCTCCTACCTGACCCCAGTCAAATCCTTCGTGCCACAGATGCCCAAGCTGCTGAAGTCCCTCTTCCCTGTGCGCGACGAGAGAAGGGGCAAACAGCCATCTCCCCTTGCACATCAGGTAAGAGCATCAAGAAAGCAACAGTGAAACCCTGGCCGGTATTCTCAGTGGTTAGAGCGTCAGCCTATGCACCAAAAGGTCATGAGTTCAATTCCTGGTCAAGGGCAGGTACCTGGGTTGCAGATTCCATCCCTGGTTGGGGAGAGTACGGGAGGAACCTATGTATGTGTATCTCACATGAGTGTTTCTCTCTCTCTCCTCCTCTTCTCTCTCCCTCCCTCCCTTCCAGTCTCTAAAAATCAATGGAGCCCTAACCGGTTTGGCTCAGTGGATAGAGCGTCAGCCTGCGGACTCAAGGGTCCCAGGTTCGATTCCGGTCAAGGGCATGTACCTTGGTTGCGGGCACATCCCCAGTAGGGAGTGTGCAGGAGGCAGCTGATCGATGTTTCTCTCTCATCGATGTTTCTAACTCTCTATCCCTCTCCCTTCCTCTCTGTAAAAAATCAATAAAATATATATTTTTTTAAAAAAATCAATGGAAAAAATACCCTTGGGTGAGGATTAACAAAATAAAAGAAAGCAGCAGTGAACATTTTTTTCTGAGATTGCTGGCAAAATGGTGCTTTGTGTTGCACTGAAGCTGGAGTGAGAGTGATGTCAACAATGGGGTGGGGTGGGAGGGGTAAAAACTGGGCTTTTAGATCTGGTAAAAGCTTGTGATAATTTCTCTTCCCCTCTCTTCAGAGATAACAGAGCTGTTTAAACTTATTGACACACTCAATCCTTTTTGCTTTTAAAAAATGCCAAGTACGCTCCTAATGTGATTTATGGTAATATCACTTAGAGCAACAATAGTAAAATTTATGAAGTGCACTTAATGTTTCTTGTGTATTGCCAAACAGAAAATGTAATTCTATTTTTAATTCTTGATTTCATTTCTCATTTCAAACAATTTCATATCATCACTGTTCTTCATTCTCCACCTTTTCTTCCTCTACTGTGGTTTACCTGTTCTTTCACTTAAAATATTAAAAGTGATCACTTGTCTTATTTTCCCGTTTTCTCTGAAACTCAACTCAGCCTTAGAATAAG
Organism: Myotis brandtii; assembly: GCF_000412655.1. Classification (NCBI taxonomy): domain Eukaryota; kingdom Metazoa; phylum Chordata; class Mammalia; order Chiroptera; family Vespertilionidae; genus Myotis; species Myotis brandtii. The sequence goes on along the minus strand of NW_005367108.1, from coordinate 866,709 downwards.
TTTTAGAGAAAATGTGAAAGGGCTTTCCATATAATCAGGAAACTGTTCATATGAGATGGTGAATGGGAAGCCTGTTGGCAATGCAATTTCTGGACTTACATAGGTGTGCATTCAGCAGAAATTGATAAATGAGGATTTATTTATACTCATTCAAAAACACATACAGTGCAAGTTCGGTTGTTGAAATAGGTCTTTTGACATCAGCTTCTCCACATTCACTTAAACATTCAAGTTACAGAAATGCAGGTGAGTTCCTGTCTGAGACTTTAACTACTTAAAAGAATCTTCTAAGTTCATAAATGCATATGCAAGGGCAATGGTGTTAGTTTTGTAAGGCTGCTGTGCAGATATATAATATTTTCAGCCTAGCATTATATAAACATATACATAAGCATACATGTACACATATTGGATGAAAAAATTAAACACTGAGATTTTGGAAGTGTTTAACTAAATTTAACTAGGCATATAATTGGTGTTCGACAATTATCAAAATGAATCTATGAGAGCTAAAAGAAATAGCATGTCTAATACTTGGTGGGGTGAGGATAGGCAGAAATTATTTTCCCAAGGGTTTGTTATTGCATTCAGTATTCTGTTCTGATCTCCCACATCATTATTTTGCAAAGTATGATTTATGGACTATGTCAGAATTTCCATGGTAACTTTTTAAAAAGGCAACTAAAAAATATATACAGCCTGGTCTCAAGCCATGGCTCACCTGGGGCGCCTTATAATCTGCCTCTATAAGCAGCCAGAGTGATTCCTAGTCACATTAAAGCTTGATAGCCACCATTTTTCAACTGCTATTTGGTGAAGACAGAGTTATAGACATTAAAGGAAATCAGAGTGGCATTAGAAGTCATTGAATCAGCCCACTATAGTTATAATTTTTTTAAAAATATATTTTTATTGATTTTAGACAGGAAGGGAGAGGGAGAGAGATATAGAAACATCAGTAATGAGAGAAAATCATTGATCAGCTGCCTCCTGCATGCCCCATCCTGGGGATTGAGCCCACAACCTGGGCATTCCCCTTGACTGAAATTGAACCCTGAAACTTTCAGTCCGCAGGCCGACACTACCTATTAAGCCAAACCAACTAGGGCCAGTTATTATTTTTTAAAGCTTCTCTAAGTTTTTGATGTAGAAGTCAAATCATGTGCTACAATCAGAAATTATTTTTACTGTTTGATAGTAAGTGATTGTTTCTTCTGCACGAACAATAATGTGTCAGAAGCGAATCTAGTGATTGGAGAATAACTCTAATTTGTAATGTCCAAATTAAGAGAGTTAATCTCACAATATTTTGAAGATATCTTAGAGCAGTATTTGCTCATTCAGCTTACTTTTTTTGAGCATATATGAGCAAAGGTGTTGGGGAAAGTACGGGAGGAACTGTTAGGGGTTCAATATTTCATAAATAAATGGAAAGATAAAGCTGGACTTACCCTAGCCGGTTTGGCTCAGTAGATAGAGCGTCAGCCCTCGGACTGAAGAGTCCCAGATTGGATTCTGGTTAAGGGCACATACCTTGGTTGCGGGCTCGATCCCCAGCCTGGTCAGGGCATCGCAGGAGGCAACCAATCAATGTGTGTCTCTCACATTGATGTTTTTCTTTCTCTGTCTCTCCCCACTCCCTTCCATTCTCTCTAAAAATCAATGGAAAAGTATTCGCGGGTGAGGATTAACAAGATAAAAAAGTTGGACTTAGCAAATAGATGCCCAATAGTAGGGCTAAAATGTTCCAACTGGTTCGTGAACTGAAAGCTCTTTACTCAACGTCATCAGGGAGTTGCACCTTCCCTGCGCCATCTCTGTCCCTGTCTGACGACCTTCCAGCTACAACCTGCTGGAGGCACTTCGTCGCTAGGCTTTATTCAGTGCTGCAACGTCCGCCAGGTTTCCTTCTGCGGACTGCTCAGTCCCTCTTGATTGCCTTCCCTGGGCCCGCTTATTCCCTAAGCCACTGATACTCAGGTGCCCCAGAGCACTAGCCTGGGCTCTCTAATTCTTTGCTTGAGTGATGCCATTCAGCTCCACAGCTTTACCTATTCATACACTGACAATGCTCACATTTCCATCTCTAGCCCAGACGGCCCTGAGCTCTGGCTTTGTGGATCTCATTGCCCATTCAACCTCTCCACTTACATATCAGGGAGGCATTCACAGTTTATAAGTCCAAAACATTACTGTTTGTTTCAGCTCACAAGTCTGCTTACTCCTAGCACACAAGATACAAAAACACGTGACCATCTTAGGGTGTAGCACAAACATCCACTTTGCTTACCTCTTACAAGCAGTGCACCAGTGAAACTGTGTAGGTACCACTCCCAACCCAGTGACCTCTGACCTTCTCCATTTCCCATCACTCATCGTGCCACTCTTGTCTCTGGCTGTTGCAGCAGCTGACCAGTTGGTCTGTCTGACACTGTTTTTGCCTCAGGACAGTCTCTCATTTACAAAGTAGCCGGAGTGATCTTCCACACCCTTACATTAATTCATGACTGGAAACCTTCCACTGTTTCTCACTGAAACGGGATAAAGTGAATTCCTTCCTGTGTGATGTGGTCCCCTGATCTTTACTCATATTCCCTTTATTCTCCTCTCTGTTCACAATACTAAGCCATATTGGCCATTCTTTTGTTTGCTTGTTTGTTTTAAACCTCAGTAACACATGAAGTTCTTTTTGGTCTTAAGAGTTTTTTTTCCCTTTCACTTGGACTGCTCTTTTCCCAAGTCCTTTTTATGGCTTCTGGGTCTCATGTAGAGCAGTTCACTACTAGTGGGGCCACGAAAGGCTACTGTGAGGAAGTATGTTTAGTGTAGAGTGGCCTTGACCAACCAAACTGAAACAACAGCCTCCACCATACACAGTGCACGGGATCACCGTCCTTAATTTTTCCCTTGGGAGTTATTGTTAGGTCTCTATGTTTATTGATTATCTCTAGAATATAACCCTTGAGGGCAAGGGAATATTGATAACAAAATGACATATATGCAGATTATTAATATTAGATAGCTTATATGTCCAAGGGTCATAAAGTGGCATAAAGGACTATGTTTACAGTTGCTGTTTAGAGGTGTGAGAATCACACCTGAGTGGGGATTTGAGATATCAAGACATATTGATGAACCTTTTTTCCTGGATTGATGTAAGTTTCACTAAAGAACCATTCCTAAAGGAGGGAAAAACTTTGCGTGTCGTTCTGGATTTAGTTGATCAAAGATGCATGTGTTCATCTCAGATCATGACTACCTCTGCTAGAGCTCTAAGGGAAGTAAATTCTTTTAAATGGCAGTATCAATATAGAGGTCTCACTACTTGGGCCACTTTAAATATGCTTTAAGTTGTTACACCTGAGTGGTGTTTTACCCTTGGAAATGCAGCCCTTTAGTGCCAATGGAATCCCAAAATATTAGCAACAAGAACATGCGGCATTGGCTACTTTAGTGTTCCCCAATTTTTTACTCTAATGGCATCCTGTTCACTTGGAAATCAGAGTTAAAACCTGAAAGTTGAGGTCCTGTTTTTGATAATCTAGCCTTCCCCTCCCTGTGGAACCTCCCAAGACTTCTAGGGACAAGGTTGGCTTATTTCCAACCAAACTTTGCCCCCCGAGTTTTCTCTGCTATTACTCAGGGGTTAAAGGGAGGGGAAGAGGGGGCTCTGTGTTCTCTAGATTTACTCCAGACTTAACAGCTGTAGGTTAGTCAACTATATCCTATCTAATAAAAGAGTAATATGCAAATTGACCATCACTCCAACACACAAGATGGCTGCCCTCATGTGGACACAAGATGGCCAGCAGGGGAGGGCAGTTGGGAGGGACCAGGCAAAGGGAGGGGGGCAGTTGGGGGCAATCAGGCCTGCAGGGGAGGGCAGTTAGGGGCAACCAGGCTGGCAAGTGAGGGAAGTTAGGGGTGACTGGGCCAGCAGGGGAGGGCAGTTAGGGGCAATCAGGCAGGCAGGTGAGCAGTTGGGAGCCAGCAGTCCTGGATTGTGAGAGGGATGTCCGACTGCCCTCGATGGGTCCCAGATTGGAAAGGGTGCAGGCTGGGCTGAGGGACACACACCGCCCCCCCTCCCTCGCCGTGCACGAATTTTGTACTTTTGTGCATTGGGCCTCTAATCTCATAATAAATGCTTCATCATTCTTTGGTTGTCAAGCTCTTGCTTAAATTTGGGAGCCCAGAGGTGATACAGTGATCCCTGTGCTTGAAAATAGTGCAACTGTTAGCTCCTTCTTCTAAATAATGTACTTTTACCAAAGTAGCATATTATTGCACTCTCTCTCTTTTTTTAAAGGCAAGTATTATTAGCCCATCATGCTTCTGGTCAACTAGCATTACCTTTTTTTTCTGTTTATTTGTGTACACTCTTGTCAATGAGTTCTCTTTTATTACGATGTTGTTTAACTGATGTGTAAAAATACTTAAATAAGGAACTTTAGATTCATTTCTAAAATTTTGCATCTTGATTGTGTTTTAACATTTCTAGGCTACCAAGATATTTTTGAGTGCTTATTTTTTGTTCTAGCTATCATCTACAAATTTTTAAAGGGTATAATCTGTCTGTGTTTGAGTCATAAACAAAATACTGAACATTATAGGGCAGAAGGGAGAACCCTGTCATATGCAACTAGAGACCATTCCTCAAGTCACAGAACACAGAGCAACACATTTCAGCTCTATATATTCAGTACCTTCCACCTCCAATCCACATTTCTTCTTCTGCCAGAGAGATTGTGTATAACTTTGTTAAATACATTATGGAAATGAAGGGGCACCATGACCATGGGCTTCCTCTGTATCCCCAATCTAGTTAGCCTAAAACAAATTCATGCTGATGGACATTCTAGATCACCCTAGTCAGTACCTGGCCCTGCCATAGTCTGTGAGGTGTGACTTCCCAGTAGTGTAAGGACTACACAGACTATCGTGAATCTTGCTCTCTCTTTTGATTCTCTTTTTTGTTTGCTGCTAGTGCCTTGTTAGTTCGCTAACTTTGGCAGCCTAGATAAATAATCAATAACAGACTAAAAAAATTGTAGGTTTTAAAATGACATCAAAGATAGAACCCAGAAAAATAGAAATCAATGCATATACCTAAAAATAGAAATCAGAATCTGGATCAGTTTTACTGTATAGGAAGGGATGAATATTGACATGAATATTGCATAAGATAGTAAATAATTGTAGTGTTGCTTAAGATTTAGCATGTGAAACAACACCCAAAAAGAACCCAAAATTAGTTTGCGGATCAACAGACAGTACATGGTAACCAAATAGACCATGTATGATGGCATATTCTTATTCCTTTCCAAATCCCAACTTTCTCTTGTCATCATTTTTAAAGCCATTTCTCTCTCCATTTCCCCCCCTAACTACAATGAAAGGTATTAAAACTTCTTTCTTCTCCTGTTTCTGTCCACGTTTAGTTTGGAGACTTAAAACGCCTTCTCTGGAGCATTCACAATAATGAAGAAACTTACTAACCCACCTAAACACTGCCTGGTCTTCTTGGGCATGATTAGACCACACTCAGGTTGTTGCCCTGAGTCCTGGGTATGGGACACTAGAAATACGTTGACCAGTTGGAAGGATTTCAGAGAATAACATCCAAAATGATTTATGAGGAAAGATTAAAGGAGTTATTTATAGCTTGACCAAACAATGACTGAGAGAGCTGCCTGTATAAGCATGCGAGGCAGATGGACACTGAAGGCGGGAGGAATCATGGAGGCTGGCTCCTGCGGCTGTGGCATGAAAGCACAGAACGACAGAAATGAAATTAATGAAGGGAATGGTAGCAGCTGTGGATAAGTCAAGTGGTTTATAGATAGCAGGATACGCTCTTTAAAAACTATGGGATTTCTGTCACTTCTATTTTTAAAAAATAAGATTTTGAGCATATAAAAATAGTCCAGGTAAGAACCGAGGAATGGGATAGGTCCTGTTCCACTTATTGCTCGTATTTTCATTGTTCAAGTAGGTGGAATAGATGTAGAGGTTGTATAATGAGGGAATGATTATTATCAAAAAAATGCTTTTAATCAGACTGTCCTTGACATTTTCAAACAAGAATGTTCAGTTCCCTCCTTCATGCAAAGATACAACCCCAGTAAAACTCTAATGAAAAGATTGATGCTTATTAACTTGTTCTTTGGAAGCAGCAGGTTCTCAGATCAAGGTGCTATAGTTTGGGAGCATTGTATTCCAGTGTTTGCAAAGACTCGTGATCTTTTCTTGTAAGGGAGAAGTTAACAGTTTATTAGAAGATTTAGAAATAAAGATCCAGATATTTTACAAAATATTTTGGTTTGACCATGTTTATAAAGAAAGACTCATGTTTCTCACTTTTATGGAGATATCTTTTTGTTTGTCATTGATTTCTGTCTGAGTCCCAAAGATGCAAAGACACCACATTGGAGGAGGTGACAGCTGTCTTTGACCTTCTGGTGCAAGTTTAGTAACTAATCTGGAAAATAATGAACTGCAATTAATGAAATCTGTACTCATATTCAAGTGTGTTTCTCAGACAGCACATACAATAATTGAAAGAACTTCCTGCTCTCTAATTAGTTAGATTGAATTAATTTGGCATAATAGCTTTTCTCCTGTTTCTAGGAGTTGGTGTTCAGATGAAGCTATTTATGTAATTCAAACTTAGGGACTCCAAATGGCATCTTTGGTTCATCTGGGGAATTAAAGAGTTAATGCTTGGATTTAATGCCCACCGTCACACGCACAGTCACAGTTCCGGCCTGTCTTTGTTTCAGTGTCCTGCACTTTGCTCAGGATGGCCTTGTCAACCTCAGGGAGTTTTCTTTCTCCAGTTTCAGCACAGCTTCCGGTGTGGGAGACGGGCAGAGCCTCGAGAGAGAGCAGCACCCTGCACATCTGTGGTGCTGATTAAAAAGATGCTTGTATGGTTACTCCATCTTTCACGGCAGTGTTCCTTCCGCGTATAAAATGGGAAAACAAACCAGCCGCTGGTCCTTGCTTTGTGTGTGAAGGCGCTGTTTTAGGCTGCTCATGTTTGGGCTCCCTTGATGAAAGGGACCACATAAATGCTGACTCCTGCATCTGGTTCATCATCTTAACTAACTAAACTTTGGAAAAGGACTTGGCTGTGTTCTCTAGCCTTTGGTTTGCCTTCATTATTCAGGTCCTTGAACAAATAATGTATATGAGCATTTTCCCCTGTAATTTAGTGCCACACATAATAAATGTATTTGGATATGGTATGCTACATTCACTGCTCTTGAGTTAACAGAGGGAAGTTTGCACAGGCCTGCGGGCATGCAGACTCGTGAAAGTCAAGGCAAGTGCTTTCCCTTCAGTTGCTCTAGGGATGAATTCCTAGGCACTCTCTCTGATGGTAGGAGATGTTTATCTCTGTTTCAGTTTTCCAAAATCATAATATGTTGCTGTCTGTCTTTGCCCCAGAATACGTATACTGACAAAGTTGACTTCAGAATCAGGGTTAGTAGCCGATCTGAAAAAGAATAAAAATAAGGAAGTTCCTGAGGCAGTACAGAAGTCGATTGAAGAGACCTCGGTCTGGCTGTCATTTTTCAGAAACTGGCATCGTATGCTCTTGTGTGATTCTGTGGGTCAGGGATTGGCAACATTTTTTTGGTAAAGGGCCAGATAGTGTTATTTTAGCTTTGCAGGCCATACAGTCTCTATTGGTATTAGCCATAGACAATACTAAACGAATGAGTGGTTGTGTTCCAATAAAACTTTATTTAGAACGCTGAAATTTGATTTTCATGTAATTTTTACATCACAAAATATTCTTTTATTCAACAATTTAAAATAAAAACCATCTTTAGCTGATACAGCATACCAAGCTGATAACAGTCTAGATTTAAACCCTATTTTTACCTTTTGAGATTACACAGATATTCTGTGTTTTAACTAAACATCCTTCATCCTTCATAGACATTTGAAAAACAACCATTATTTTGGATGAAGTAAATATTACGTTCTCTTTTTTAAAAATACAAATTATTTTTTCATATAAATATTTAAATAAGTTTTAACAATTATGTAGAAATTTCAAAAGTAAACTAGCTAAATTCTAAAAATAAGAAACTGTATCTTTTCTGACAATTCCAGAAATATTAGTATTTAAATTTTTCTATATGTAGTACTTCTAATAACTTGAACTAATAATACACATATTTTATACTGAAATAAAAAGTCTGTTTGGATGGTCTGATTCACTTTTATCCACTGATAAAATAGTTTACTTGTTGATGGAAGAAATAGACCTTTTAGTTGTTTGTGTAATTAAATAGGAATATCAGTGCCTATTTTTGAGGAGCATAGGGACTGTGTTTGGCTCTGCTCATACTGCGTATCCCCAGCTCCTTGTACAATCTTTAGAACATAGTGGGCACCTGGAACATATTTGTGAATGACAAATTAATAAAACCTAAAGTTCTTTGTTTGAAAGAAAATGGAATTAATGTATCCTGAATGGCTTTGGGACTGCTAAATACAAGTAGAAACTTCAGATTTTTTACATCAGATATCATTGTTGATGGTTTAAAAATGTGCTTATAGCCTAGCCTGGGTATAATGGCTCAATGGTTGAGCGTTGACCTATGAACCTATGGTTTGATTCCTGGTCAGGCACATGCCTGGGTTGCAGGCTTGATCCCCAGTGTGGGGCCTGCAGGAGGCAGTCGATCAATGATTCTCTCTTATCATTGATGTTTCTATCTCTCTTTCCCACTCCCTTCCCCTCGGGAATCAATAAAAAAAAAATTAAAAAAAACTTAGAGGATATTATTAACTTAGGAACCATTAGAAAATGACATTTAAAACTTTGTCAAATTCAGGATAAGGGATGATTATTAGGAAAGGTTCATTTTCAAACATAAAAATTGTGTCAGCAAGTTTGTGTTTTTGAACAAGTGACTATTTTTGGCTTCAGTTAATATTTCTTCTCCCCTCTATGTACACCTATGTCCAAATTTCAGGACGTCTGTTCTTTTCCAAATTCTTTGTAACTGTACAGTTCAGCCTTCTTTGCAGCACCTAAATGATTGATTCATTCACTTATTTGTTTATTCATTCAACAAGCATTAGGTTTCTGTTTTATGTGTGGGAATACAGAAATGAATGGGCCATAATCCTGCCCTGCAGAGAGCTGGGTTTCGAGGAGTCCCTTAGAAACATAAACATAAGTGGATTGATGTTACAGATGCTGTAATATGTGTATGTCTGGGTGACTCGCTGAAGGCAGTGGGCATTTCTACCTACAGTTTCAGGAGAAGTAGGTCGTGCTTGAGCTGACACTTAAAAACAAATAGGTATCCACCAGGTGGAACATGACTCCCTAGGGGAGGAACAGTGAGAGAAATCTCTTGCAAAGCCAAGTATTTAGGGAGTTCAGAGTGGGTTAGCACAACAAGCCTGGAAGGGCTCAACCTCACGGAGAGGTGAGGGTCTTCCATGCCATGCCAAGGAGCTAAAAGTGTTCTTTTAAAAGGGGTCCCCAGAATAGTTTTTATGCCTCATTATGAAATTTTGAGCTAATCTGGACTATTTTCATTCATTTGGCCTGTGAAAGCCAGAGTTAAAAATGAGGAGATAGGATAAGAGAAGTGATCATCATCTTTCCCCTGGAATATTTCTAAGCAATTCTTTTGCCTGTGACCTACTCATCAGTTAAGTTTTAGTGATGCCCAGTGGACAGCATGATTGCGAGTTTACCTGGTGCTTGAAACTCAGTCCTTTTCCATCTCTGTCTCTAACTCACTGGGCTACCCGGCTGCATTTAACCATTAGGTAAATATCTCTGAGCCTTGATTTCTTGCTGTGAAATGTAGATAATTATACTTATATTCACTGGCCTCATGGGACTTCTCCTTAATATTTATAGCTCAAAATACTTTGCAGTCATTTTTATTAATAGTTACCAGATGTGTCGTAAGGATTAATGAGCTTATGATCTGAAATGTTTTGAGCTCCTGAAATAGGAGGCAACTGCCTGCACAGGGGATATGCAAAATAGCATTAAAATGCAAACAATACACATTTGGAAATTTGAGCTGTTATGTGTGAAGGACAAATGGCACACTTTAGATTTCAGTATACTTTGTAGGTATTTTTGGTGCCCTTAATAAGGTTGCTGAATTAATCACAGGCCATTTCCAAAAATAGAAAGCTAAGTACCGCCCACCCCTGCATGCGTGCGCACACACACACGCACAACAAGCCAGGAAGAGCTTAGAAACTAATTTCTAATTTCTGCTAATTTCACTGTCACCAACTTCCTGTGCATCATCTTTGACTGTTTCCTCCACCTTTAGCCAACTGTTTTCAAGTATTCAGCAGTCTCCTTTATATATCCAAATTTTTATTTCTATTTTCTTTTTCCTCTTACTATCCAAATTCAGGCTCTCTCTTTAGCTCTCCACCAAACCATTAAAGCAACTTCATAGTTGATTTCCCCACATTTCGTATCTCCCCTATTTAAGGATTCATCTTCCGTAGGCATAGCTCTTACGACCACCTCATTCAGGAACCTTTGGTTACTGTTTCTTGCCTGTGAAAATCAACCATGTGCTCGCAAGGCCTCTCCACATGGCCCCTACCTTCCTTCCCTCTGCTCAGTGCTGGCCAGTCTAGATCCTTCTTTCTTCCCCTAAGACCGGGACGACGAGTAGCTTTTCCCAGGGCAGAGATGTGAGTAGAGGGGACACATCAGACACAAGGTGGCTCTTTTCCATCCTGACCTGGTCACGCCATCTTCGTGTCCCTACCCTGGGAAATGGCACTCAGTGTTCAAGGCCTGCCTCAGAGTAAAATCAGCCTTGCGAAGGTGTGCTAGGCCGGTTCCGTGTATGAACCCTTGCTTTCAAAAAGTCAGTTCTAATATCTGTCCTGTTTCTTGACATGTTAACTTGCATACACGTCCTTCCCACAAATGAGCCTGCCAGTCTGTGGAGAGCAAAGCCCGTGCCTTTCTGATCTCTGTGTTCTCCACGGTGTCATAGCAACTAACGCCTGTCACGGTGGGACCTGCCAAGTCCTTGTTGAACTGAAGTTTACAGCAACTCACAGCCCGTTACCTTCTTCATGTAGGGCGGTGTGATGGGGAAATTTGAAATGTACAGAGTAGAGCGGGTCCTGTGCTGAATCTCTATATACTTGTCACCCAGCTTCGATAAAAACAAGCACGTGGCCAGTCTCGTGTGTCCGTACCCCTCTCTCATGAGCATGGCCCGTCAGACATCCTCTGGTTGAAGAAGACTCTCCTGTGACCCCGCTTGTCCAGAGCTGGAATCTGGCAGCCACCACTGCCTAGCAGCCCTTGGAGGGAGGCACCCCAAGTTGCTGGTGCATGGACAGGAGGAGTGGGTATAGTTCCTGTGTTGTCATAATGCTCCCGACCCACTCAGACCTGATCTGACCTTGGTTTTGACATTGTTTTTAGCCGTTTCAGTCATTCTTGTTCTGGTTCACATTTTATCTGAATGGGGGTGGCTGGCATCTTTATGAAACATGCTGCCTGATTAGGAAGTGGCCACTGAGCGTGAGTGACAGCGACAGGAAACCCGTGAGGGCAGATGTGAGGCTCTCAGCCTCGCAGCCTGGAGCCCTGGAGGCAGGGCACCGGGAGCCCCGGTGGTCCTCCGGGTCCCTGCATCGTGTCAGAGCCCATCTGGTCCTGTAATTCATTTCAGCTAATATTTTTTAAGCGTTTACTGGAATTTTGTAATTACTCTGAGCCATAAAGAAAAGTGTAAATTATGTTTCTATGTTTCATTTAGGAGGGCAGGAGTTACATCATCTTAGAAGAGGTTTCGTCCCAGTGCTTACAGTTCCATCATTGGTAGCATTTTTATACATTAAGGGGGAATGTTTCATCCCAATCTCATCTGTTTTAAATAAGATCTAACTAAAGGATGAAAGTATTTTGGAGTTCAAAGTTAAGAAATGTTTTCTCTACGTTTACTAAGGAATACGCTCTGAACACCTTTCCACTTGTGGGAGACGAGATAACATGCGAACCGTGGGCCTAAAGAGAGCGGCCCCGGCAGCGGAGGGCTGTGTGGAGAGGGGAGGTGCTTCTTGGACACACTCCATGGGCAAGTTGCTGACAGCAGAGTAGGGACGGAGAGCTCCTGTGAGGATGGACAGGAGGGGCTTTGGGAGAGGGAAGGGTTATGTGCCCTGGGAGTTGAGGGAGAGGCTGGAGGCCCTCCTTGTGCAGTTGCTGCCACCAGGGCATCCTCCCTCGTCTGTCCCGTTGCCACCCCCAGGGTCTTTCTTACACACAGCTCTGACTCTGGTCCCTGGCCTGCAGACCAGGAGCTCCCGTGTCTGTGGGTGAAGTGTGTTTTCTTCAGCTTGTCCCTGGGTCCTTCCATCTGCTGAGCCTTGTCTCCTGCCAGTTCCCACTCCGTCTCCTCTCCTCTGTGCCTCTTCTCAAATCTTACCTGCAGCAGAATGGCTCCCTCTAGCACTTTTCTCCCCAACCAGCCCCAAGGCCCAAGGCCTACTTAGTATCCTTTGCAGGAAGCCGTGACTTGGTGCTGTGAGCTCAGGTCACCCCCACCCTCACTGAGCCATTTTGTCCCAAGAGGTTGGCCTGCCCGGTAGGAAGCAAGACTTTGGCCGCCCAGCTTTAGTGTCCTCAGACTCTGTCCAGGGAGTCTCCACGGCATAGGAGCCTCAGACACCCAGAGACACCACAGGAGGACCCGAGTGCTCAGGGCGAGAAGGGAGATGGAAGGACATGGAATCAGTGATGTGGAGTCAGTTTAGGTCAGTGACCGTCTGCTTTAGAGGTTGGCCTGCCCGGTAGGAAGCAAGACTTTGGCTGCCCAGCTTTAGTGTCCTCAGACTCTGTCCAGGGAGTCTCCGTGGCATAGGAGCCTCAGACACCCAGAGACACCACGGGGAGGACTCGAGTGCTCAGGGTGAGAAGGGAGATGGAAGGATATGGAATCAGTGATTTGGAGTCAGTTTAGTCAGTGACCGTCTGCTTTTCTTCTGGACACTCACACTGCACGCGCATGAACTTCAACTTTCTCTTCTCATGTGAGGGAGGACTAGGAGCCCGAGTTTGTTCTGCCAGGATGGGGCCCTCTTGGGACTGGGCATTCGAGGTCCCAGCTCCTGCATCGGAGCAGGGGGACCTGGGAGGGGAGCGGCTTTGTTGAGGGAAGAAGGCAGAAGCGGTGGATTCCTGGTTCTTGGAGACAGTCACATCCCCTGCAGTCCCACTGCCCTTGTCAACCAGCCACTACTAAGTGAGTTTCTGACTCCGTCTCCTTCCTCTGACACCCCCTTTCCTTGTCCTGGTGCGAGTTATGTCTTCATTCTTTTCCTTTAATGCTACTTGAATGGCGTGTCCACAGGTACTGAAGTCCTTTCTTGTGATGTTGCTTGCACCTCTTATTCAGGCCCCTGTCACTCACACCTGCTCTGTTGCTGGAGTCTCATTAGGGATTTGCCTACATTGGTCTTTAAATATTTCTCCAGCCAGTTTGCCTTCCACCACCAGATCCTTGTCCTCAACCTCCGCGCTCTCAGGCACCGTAGCAGCCCTACCAGTTACCCAATGAGGTTAGTTTCATACCGAAGCCGCTCTCCCTCTACCTCTCCTGCTCTGTCTATGCCCAGAGCTGTGCTCCCACCTGGCTTCCCTGCGCCTCACATCCTGTGGCTACTCACCAGCTTCCTTTTACTCCGTGAGTTTCCTAGGCCACCGAGGCTTGGTTTGAGTGCCACCTCCTGCCTGCAGCCTCTCCTAAAGTCACTTTATTAACATAAACTCCTGGTCTTTCCTGTCCCAGTAACTTCTCTCCAGAGTCCTGAGACGCGTGTGTGTACAGACACAGCCCGTGTGTAAGGACGGGAGGGGAGCCGAGTGTGAGCCATCACCTGCATTACTGGTTTCAGCCTCTGTCTTGTGTTGCTAGATGGGGGAAGGGGGGAGCTGCTGGTTCTGCTCCTTATGTCTTCCATGTCTGTGGATAGTGTGGTGCCCCTAGCACTAGGCAGGCTTGTTGGCCATGACTTGTTAGAATTCCTGAAAGTTGTCTGGCTCTGCCATCTGTTCAGTTGAAACGCTCTCTGGCTATCTGTTCTGCTCTTGATCTCTCATGCCCGCCTGTCCACTTGTTTCCTCAGCCGGTGCCCCGCATCATGGTGCAGCCTGCCCTCCCGGACCCCAGGACGACCAGGGTGGCGGAGGTGAGTCAGCTGGGCGGGGCGTGGGGGCGGGGGTGTCGCCTGGCTGGTGGGTGGCCCGATGCTGTGAGCGTTGAGTCCACACCATGGTTGTTTTATTCTAGCATTCCCATTTTGATCATTAACCACAATATAGGCCACTGTCTTCTCCCTCTCTATTTTCCTGTTACACTTGCTATTTCCAACTTGTTAATCATATGATTGCTAAACTTTGAGGTGCTTAGCTGCTGCTGTCGTCTGCTGCTTTAATAGCCCACCGCCAGGCTCAGGCGAGTTCTATAAACAGAGCAACCTCCTTATTCTAAGTGTGTGCTTAATTCTCAGTTTTGCATTTCATTCTGATCCGTGTATCAGCGTGAAAAGACGAATGCTAAGCTGGGAGGGAGCGGCCTCTTATGATCTCCCGCAGATGAACAGCACTTCTCGCCTTATGAATAGCAAGTCTATTTTCTCCCACTGTGCGCTCACTCTCAGGAAATGCCATCTCTTCATAGGAAAATTTTATTTATTAAAACAACAGCAAAAGCCAAATAATTGGAAAGGAAATTCAGACCTCAGAATCCACTCCTTTCTAAAAGGCCCCTTCCAGTCAGTGCCCTTAGCATTCACGAGTTTAACTACAGATACACCACGGTCCCTCCCGTGGATAATGCTTGTCATGCCGAGAGGCCAATGGGACCGAGTGGGAACGAGTCCCCTGCTGGCGGGGCACCGGGTGTGGCACTGCCTCTGCCGCTCCTCATGGTGTTTCCCAAGCCGAGGCTTTAGTGGTGGTCCCCAGAAATGTCACTGGTGAGGGTAAGACCCAAAGATGCAGACAGGTTCCCACTCACATCAACTCCAGTCAAGTGGGAGCAGCTGCCTGCGGTGCGGACGGAAGGAGAGGCTGCCCGCCTCGCTCAGCGGGGAGGAAAGCGGCAATCAGCGCCCCTCCGCCTGTCGGTCTCTCACTGTGGCTGGGATCTGACCCCCAAGCCCCCGTGCTTCCCCACTGGTGGCTCTGGGTGCATCCTTTGCCTCTCTGGGCCGTGCTGTAAAATGAATGTGGTGCTGCTTTGGGGCCTACATCAAAGAATTCGTGTGGAAGCAGATAGGAAATCAAGGGAAATCAAGGTCCCTAGTGTCACCTCCTCAGGACAGGACCTGCTGGCCTTGGGCGGACAGCGGTGAATCAGGCTGCGAGGGGCCTCTCCAGGGGGGACTAGGGCCACGCGCTCTCTCGGGGCCACAGCGATTGCTCACACTCTAGACCCGCGTGCTTTGTGCCTGTATTCTTCCCTGCCTGGCCAGTGACGTTAAAAATAAAAGAGAAAAGGATAAATAAAACATGTATAAGTTGCAAAAGAAAAGTGATTGAAGGATTGCCTAATCTTTTAGAGTATTTATGCTGGTGACAGTTATTGATCTATCGGATTTAGTAAATTTTGCAGCCTAGAGATCCATCACAAAAATGGGCTGTTAATCTCAGGAGGTGCCGTTAATTTCGTACCCGAGAGTGTGCCTTGTGGGGAAAGGAGGGCCTCTGGAGACAGGAATATAAATGACGAGCCACGTGGAAACGCGTGATTTATCAAACTGCTGAGTTAAGCCAAGTGACTGTAAGAGACTTATAGATCTCAGCTGTTTCCCCGTTCAAATAAATCCTGTATTTCAAATGGAAAATGGCCATTCCTGTAAGATAAATAATCTTTCCGTAAATATTGGAAAACATATTTCTTTTTTGTGAGCAGCACCCTCTCCACCGCCCCGACCCCATCCCCTTTCCTGCCGTCTCCTTTACCCTGTCATTGTGAACTGGGAATAGAAAGATAATCTGCCACCTTCTTCAGGTGACTTAAGCTATCCCCGAAAACACCCTGCGGGCCCCTCAGAAACAGCCGAGTTCAGGTGAGCAGTGGCTGTCGTCATTCCCCGAGATGGGGCTTTGTGTGTGTTGAGCCAGAGCGACTTGGTGTGAGAGGGAGAGGCCGCCTCCGGCTCTGTCCTCAGGCTCTCACGCTCCTCGTGGGGGCTGGCTGCTGCCTGGCTGCTGTCTCCTGGGATCCGAGGGCCTCCTGACTGTGACATGGGACCAGCCTTCGGCAGCAGCCTGAAAGGCGGCTTCTGGGGGGCGGGGATGCTCAGGGAGAGGTGCACCTACAGGCAGCCTCTGGCTCCCTCCACTCCTTTCAGCCAGAGCAGGCCCCAGGGCCCCTTCCTGGGACCCCAGCTGGTGAAGCTGAGCTGAAGCCTTTTAGGTCCTTCAGTGACATCGTCAGTTCGCCTTTGCAGGAAAAGGGTTCTTCTGGCTTCTAGTGATTCTGACGCATTGGGAAGTCAGCGACAGGGCTTCTGTTTCCACGGGTGCAGAGTTCTTTGCCTGGGTTCAGGGAGGCGGGGGACGCCCGCTGGGGGGAAGAGGGGATGGAGATTTTGGTGTGCACCTACTGTGTGCCATGTTCTGTGGTGAGGCCGTGACTGCCTTGTACCACACCGATCCCCCGGGGCAGCCCCATATGTTTCGTTGCCCACACCAGCTGGGTGTCTGAGGATTCAACTCCATCTGATAGCGTCAGACCCCCAGGCTAAGGCCTCAGTCCCACAGGGCGGCCCTCCACTTCCGCTCCAGTCTCGAGTCCCGGTTGTCAGCTGCACTTCTGACTGTCAAGCTGTAAATCGAGGTTCCCAGGACCCCTTCTTGGGTTTGATTAATTAGCTAGAGCTGCCCACAAAATTCAGAGAAACGTTTTACTCACTGGTTACCAGTTTATTATAAAGTAGAGCTGCCCACAAAATTCAGAGAAACGTTTTACTCATTGGTTACCAGTTTATTATAAAGGATATAACTCGGGAATAGCTAATTACCATGTTTCTCTTTTATTAGTGTAGATAACTCGGGAATAGACAGATGGAAGAGAAGCGGAGGACAGGGATGGGGAAGGGTGCAAAGCTTCCACACTCTCCGAGCACAACACACCTCACACCTCCATGTGCTCACCATCCCAGACACTCGCCAACACGGTCCTTTTGGGTTTTTATGGAGGTTTCATTACAGAGGGACGGGTGATTAAATCACTGGCCATTGGTCATTGGCCATTGATTCAGCCTCCAGCCCCTTTCTGCTCCCCAGAAATCAGGGTGGGACTTCGAGTTGCAACCCTCTAAGCATGCTTGGTTCCCCTGGCAACCAGCCCCCATCCTCAGGGGATTCCTGAAAGTCACTTTATTAACATAGATTCAGGAGTTGTTGGAAGGGGCTGGTTCTGAATATCAAGACACCTTTATCCCTCTTGTCACTTAGAAAATGCTAAGGGTTTTAGAAAGAGCTCTGTGCCAGAAATGGGGGCGAAGACCAAATATATATTTATTATAAATCACAGGATCACAGGCATCTCAGAATCTCGATATAGAAGGTGAGGAGGTGGTGGGGGCAGGCCCCAGGGTGTTTGCTGGGCTCTCAGCTCGTTCAGAGCACAGCAGGGCCCTCGGGTCACAGGAGGTGAGGGGTGGAGCTGATGCTGCAGCCAGGCTGCCCCCCACCCCGCAGCACCCCCCTTTCTCCATCAGCACTGGGAGGCTCCCACTGACCTAGCAGCCCGCCTCAGCCCTGTGGAGGTGCTCGGCTAACCTTGACTTCTAACCAGATACACTTCCCCTTTCCTGCTTCAGGCTCCCCGAGAGAGCACGGGGGTGAGTGTGGCCCCCGACGTGACAGTGCCGACTGCCCCCGCGGTGAAGACCCACGACAAACCCACTGAGGTGCCTTCGCCGCAGTGCGCGGCCATCAACACCCAGGTCCCCGAAGTGCAGGACGGGCCACCCAGCCCCGTGAGCGAGGCCTCCAGCGGGTACTTCTCTCACAGTGTCTCCACCGCTACGCTGTCAGAGGCCTTCGCCCCTGGCATGGATGCTGCAGCCCAGGCGGGTGGGCAGACGCCCGGCTCACCCCCTCTTGTCCCAGGCCGGGCCGGCCCGGAGACCGAGCCCCTGTTTCCGAGTGCTGCTCCCGGAGCTGACAGCGCCCTCCCTGCCTCTCCGGAGGGACAGACCCGCCTTCTGTCACTACCTGTCTCAGCAGCGCAGACTCCACGGAGTGACGGCGACAGTGGGGCCCCGGCCCAGGGAGCAGCGTCCTCAGAGCAGCAGCATAAAGAAGCAGGCACTTCGCCAGCTCCTCTGCCCCCTCCCGCCCCCCAGGAGTCTCCCAGCCCGCAGAGCGGGGGCGATGGTTCCCCCGCCACCAAGCCGCTAGGAGGACCCAAGGACCAGGCCCGGCCAGCCACCAGCGCAGAGCCGGGGGTCTCCAAACCACAGCTGGCGCCTGACCTCCTGTCCCAGTCACCTGCCCCAGCCTCCCCGTTCAGAATCCGCAAGGTGCGGACCTCGGAGCTGAAGTCCTTCACCCAGGAGGGCCTGGCGATGGCAGCTCTGGAGGTCAGACCCTGGAGAAGCTGGAAGTGTCCTCCGATTCTGAGGAAGCCAGTGAAGTCCCAGAGTGGCTCCGCGAGGGAGAATATGTCATCGTGGGCGCCAACAAAGGGGGCGTCGTGAGATACATCGGGCCCACCGACTTCCAGGAGGGGACGTGGGTCGGAGTGGAGCTCGACTTACCCTCAGGTGAGTGCTGCTTGTCAGGGCGTCCCCGAG
>NW_005367108.1:844253-847648 GCF_000412655.1 Myotis brandtii | reverse complement strand
CCCTACCCTACCCCTCCCCTGCCCCTTCCCTGCCACTGCCCCTGCCCTGCCAGAAGCTGTCTGTGTGCCCTTAGCACATCATTTGACTTCTGAGCTCCTGGAGTCACCACTTTTTAAAATGAGGCATTTTTTCCTAGATAAACTTTCCCAAAGCATTTTAAGAGTCAGGTTCTCTTTTTATTAGAGTTTCTAAAAAACCCAAGACATTGATTGAAAGCTACTATAAACGTAGTAATGAATTTAAATGCCATGATTTCGTTAGTCACAGAAGCACTTGCAGCTGAACTGTAACAGTAGCTGCACCTGCCGTCCTGGCTCAGGTCACACTCCCGAGCCCCGTGGACCCAGTGGGTCTCCCACATCCCAGGGCTCCTGGGCCCACAGCTGGACCAGGTGACAGGGTGATGGAAGATCCGCTGCAGGCCAGACTGGCCCAGCTCACAGCGGTGGGTCCTCGCTCTCCGAAACACAGGGCCGGACTTAAGGACGCAATTTGTTCTTCGGGTGTTTTGTTCAAACGTCTCTGTTGTGAGACAGTTTATACCCCATCAAATCCACTTGTTTGCAGTTACAGTTCAGTGGTTCTTAGTATACTTACCAAGTTGTGCACCCATTTCCATCATCTAATTTTAGAATAGGTTCATCACCCCCAAAAAGCTGCATGTCTATCAAGACGCCCCCCAGCCCCAACCCTAGGAAACCATTCATCTACTTCCTACATACAAAATGTTTAAGTCTGGACTGTCATGTAAGTGGAAGCCCACAGAATGTGGGCTTCTGTGTCTGCTGACCTCACTGAACAGCGTTTCCAAGGCTCACGCAGTTACAGTTCAGTGGTTCTTAGTATACTTACCAAGTTGTGCACCCATTTCCATCATCTAATTTTAGAATAGGTTCATCACCCCCAAAAAGCTGCATGTCTATCAAGACGCCCCCCAGCCCCAACCCTAGGAAACCATTCATCTACTTCCTACATACAAAATGTTTAAGTCTGGACTTTCATGTAAGTGGAAGCCCCAGAATGTGGGCTTCTGTGTCTGCTGACCTCACTGAGCAGCGTTTCCAAGGCTCACCGGCTGGAGTGTGTTGCTCCTTCCTGGGGCCGAATAACATCCCCTTGTTGGGATGGCCTGCGTTTTGTTCATCACTTGTGGGTTGATAGACATTTGGGTTGTTTCCACTTTTTGTTTTTGTGTGAACAATCCTGCTGGGAATATTCGTGTTTGAGTTTTTGTGTGGACACCCGTCTCCATTTCTCTTGAGGAGATCCCGGCATTAACTGTGTCTAACACTTTGGGGACAGCCAGGCTAGTCTCCGCTCCCTCCCCCAGCAGTGCGGGCTGGGCACCGCTGTGATGGGTGTAGGAGAGAGGGGTGTGGCCTGTGGGTGGGGCTGATGAGTGGAGAAGAGAAAGCTCTGGGGGCAGGGTTCGGGCAGAGGGAGAGTTGGGGTGCTTTGCTCTGTGACACTCAGGCCTGCCCCACACTGACTCTGTCTCTGGGCCCCTCAGCTCAGCTATGAAGTCACTCACTGTCTTTGATTTTGGCAAAGAATATCATAAATTGGAAGTGGTTCTAGAAGATTATTGTAGCACAGGCTGGAATATTTTTTAAATTCCATTTCTGCTTAAATGCAAACGGGAATTGGGAAAGAAGTTTGTATTTGCAATTAAATTAAGAATTAAAGGGAGATTAGCAAGTAGATGAATTCATCCCACAAATAAATATTATGCACCTACTGTCCTGGATTCTGAGCAGAACAAAGTCCCTGGTTTCACCGGACTTTTCTTTCAGAGGGAGATAATTATCAAACAAACAAGTCAATAAAATCTGATGGTAATAAGTGCTGTGAAGAAAATAAAGTGGGCTAAGCAGGTGGAGGATGGTGGGAGTGGGACATTTTAATAATCCTGAGGGGAGCGAAGGCATGAGTGATGCAAAGGAGGAAGTTGGGGAGCAGCGACAGGCCAAAGGCACCTCGGGCACAAGCTCCGCACAGGAACCAGCTCTCGGCATTTGAGGGGCAGCCAAAGACCGGCCCAGGAGACTGGAGTGGTGGGGCGGCCAGTTCACGAAGGGTAAGGAATTGAAGGTTTAAAAAGATGCCTTTTTTTAGGAGAATAGACTTGGGATGAAGAGCAGGAACAGGAAAGCCACATAGGAGGCTGTGCAGGTGTCCAGGCCGGGATGCGTGGTGGAGTCAGGAAGCCCCAGGACTGAGGGTGGTAGAATGTCAGGGCAGAAAGGAGCCAGGTGACACCTGAGTGTGGCCCAAGGCCAGGGTCATGCCCGTGGAAGAGCCTGAGAGCAGGGCGGCCGCAGGGCAGGGGAACCAGAGTTCAGTTGGGCAGGTGGAGCTGGAGGTGCCGGTTGGCCGTCCAGTGGAGACCAGATATCAGAGGGCCCACTCTGAGTCTGGAGGCACAGCTCAGAGGCATCCTTGTGCAGGGGGGAGAGGGCCCAGCCCCAGGCCCTGGGGAGCCGGGGAGGAGCCAGTGAGAAGGGAGGTAGAGTGTGACCCAGGAGCCCTGTGGTGACAGTGGCCAGAGTGGGAGGTGATCCTTGTGGGCCTGGGGAGTCGGTGGTGGCGCTGAGGGGGGTGGTAAAGAGAGAAGGGCGGGTTAGGGTGTGCAGACAGTGAGTGCAGAAAATTCGTGATCGTTTTTTGCTACAAAGATGGTGTTCCCCACCCACCCATCCATCACCATGGGGTGTTGACATTGGGGGTCAGGCTGGTCACTTTGTTCAGGTCCACCCCCAGCCCCCTGCTGTGTTCTCCCCCTTCACCTCAAAGCATTTTTACTCATCTATAGGTTGAGGAAAAATTCTACATATTCCATCTAGATTGAAAACAGTCTGTGCCCGGAGTGAGGTGGGGTAGCGCAGGCTCTGGGTTAGCACATCAGCTGCCCCAGCGCACTTGTGTCAGCGGTTCTCATCCTGTGGGTCTCGACCCCTTTGGGGGTGGAACGACCCTTTCACAGGGGTCGCCTAAGACCATCGGAAAACACATACATAATTACATATTGTTTTTGTGATTAATCACTATGCTTTAATTATGTTCAATTTGTAACAATGAAAATACATCCTGCATATCAGATATTTACATTACGATTCATAACAGTAGCAAAATTACAGTTATGAAGTAGCAACGAAAATAATTTTATGGTTGGGGGTCACCACAACATGAGGAACTGTATTAAAGGGTCGCGGCATTAGGAAGGTTGAGAACCACTGTGTTAGATGGTGGGCCGTAGGGGCTGTGCGCTGTGCGGAGCCATTTCTCCATCTTCTCTTCCTCTCCCTCAGGTAAGAACGACGGCTCCATCGGAGGGAAGCAGTACTTCAAGTGCAACCCTGGCTACGGGCTGCTGGTGAGGCCGGCCCGGGTGCCC
>NW_005367108.1:842907-843845 GCF_000412655.1 Myotis brandtii | reverse complement strand
CGTGGACTCTGACAGCGCGGACAGCCCGCCGGGGAGCTGGAGCCGAGGCCGCATCACCTCACACCCTTCCCGGGGGAGCAGGCAGTGAAGGCTTTTCGCAGGATGCAGGGCTGGTGGCCTCCGTTTCTCCCAGGACTCAGACGGAGGAGGAGGAGGGGGCCATCCTCAGGGTGGCAGGTGGGAGGTTCTAGGTGCCCAGAGTGGCCCTGGCTTGTGGGGAGGGGCCGCCCTCTCAGTCCCCTGGTTTCGGACTCTTCCCACCTGGGGCTGCTGCTGTTTTTCTGTTCTGGCAACACCATTAACCTCTTAACTTAAAGAATAACTAGTGCCTTTCCCTCTGCAGAGGCAGGGCCCCCCGCTCCTGATCACCCCCAATGCTGGCTTGTCCCTCAGGCTCCTCGCCCCGCCCCCCCTCCCCCTCCGCAGACATCCCCGCACCAAGTACCACCCGAGGTGCCTGGTCGCCTCCTGCGCTTCTGGGCCCAGGTCCCGGGCGACCCCGAAACGCCCACCTTCCCTGGTCCTCGCCACAGGGTTTCTTGGTCTTCTCTGTGGGTGTTTTAGCATCTTTACACCTGGGAAGTTTTCTCTTTTCCATTTATTCCCTTAACAGAGTGTCTGGAATATATTTATTTATATTTATTTTTCAAAATCCGAAATTATTCGCGAGTCACAATCGACTGCCCAGGTGCGAGTGTCCGGGGCCTGCCCTGCGTGTCGGCCTCTCCTCACGTTCCTCTAACAAAGACACACAAGTGGCCTTACTCCGAGACTCGAGAACCGTGTGCTTCTGCATCAGTGACGTCAGCCAGAGGCATCCCGACCGCATTTGGTGCAATTCTGGTTTCTGGGAAGGTCTCTGGACCAGTTTAACTTGGTGGCAGTTCTATACCCCACACCCTGACGCCTGCCAGCCTGGGCCTTCGGGGGGGGGTGTG
>NW_005367108.1:815693-842798 GCF_000412655.1 Myotis brandtii | reverse complement strand
CCGTCCCCCTGGCTGGCCTGGCAGAGCCTCAGGCCTGGTCCTTGGAGGGGGAGCCCCGCGACCAGTGCTGACCCCAGTGCCGACCGGCTCACAGGCCTCGGGTCGGGTTTGCACACTGCACTCCTGGCTGCCTGCTTCACGAGTAAACTCTAAAAACAACACCCAGAAAGCTTGTATTTAAAAAACCTCCCGTTTTCTAGGGATTTGAAGCCCCCTGAGAAGTGCCCGGCCTCCTGCCCCTGGGTGGGCGGCTCAGAGCCCCGCCGGGACGCGCACGGCTGCGCGCTCAGACCTCACGTGGAAGAGGCTGGGGGTTGATGAGCTCTTAGCAGCTCCGCGTGGAGACGCCCAGCCTCCGGCAGCGGCAGGTGAAGCCGCCCCCGCCCGCCCCTCATGTAGCTTTATTTCAGCCCATATTCCTAGTCCTAGAGCCGAAGGGACCGTCTCGCAGGGACCAGGCTGAAGCAGGGAAAGTTCGGTGACTTTTCCGTTTACAGAAGCTCCAGCTCCTGACCCCACCTGGGCTCTCACTGTCCGGGAGGCAGACTGCCCGCCCCCCATCACCTTGGCCCCGCCCGGCCGGCCCAGGTTTTACTCATTTAACCCCACGCTCCGCTCCGTAAACTTTTCACCAGGACCTGCGCAGCTGCCCTCGGCGTCCTGTGCTGGTCCCCTCGGCACCCTGGCCTGGGAGGTAGGTGTCTTTCTGTTTCTCTGGTCCCGGCAACCAGACACGAGGGCACCAGGGCCGGTGGTTTGCCCTCCACGGGGCCGCAGGGCCTCCCCAGCCTCCTCCGCACAGGGCGTCGCTGGCCTGGGGGCTCGCCCTCCCGCCTGCAGCTGGGCCCCTGGCCGCTGATGGAGGTGCCAGCACCCCCTCCCTTTCCCTGGGCGGAGTCCACCAATTGGGGGCCAACCGCCGTGCACCCAGCTCTCTGGGGGAGACGCTGGGAATGGAAGGTGTGGGTGTTAGTGAGCCTCACCTACTGGGCCGAGTGCTTGCTGGGGCCCATGGGCTCTGGAATACGGGGCAGCCACCTTCCCCAGCCGCCTGGGAAGG
Organism: Myotis brandtii; assembly: GCF_000412655.1. Classification (NCBI taxonomy): domain Eukaryota; kingdom Metazoa; phylum Chordata; class Mammalia; order Chiroptera; family Vespertilionidae; genus Myotis; species Myotis brandtii. The sequence goes on along the minus strand of NW_005367108.1, from coordinate 841,738 downwards.
TCCGCGGGGTGAGGGGTGCCCTGCTCGCTCTCGTTCGGTTTAATTAAAACGGGAGAGACGTAGTGGAATTGCTGGCTCGGTGGGGTTTACTGGCTGAAGCTGTAACAGTGGAAGAGCCTTGAGTGGTCCAGTCAGGTCAGCCTGTCGCCCGAGGAGATTCGGGACCATCTCTTTCTCCCAAACCCAGTCTCCTGCCCCCAACTCCACCCTCCCGGAGGCAGTTTCCTTGCGGCCTGCCGGGTTCCCTCGGCCTGGCCCTGGATGAAGGGACACTGAGCAGCTGGCCAGAGTTGGCTGGGTTCACAGCTGTCGGTGTTGGTGGGGCGAGGGCTGGAGCCCACTTGGAAGGCAGGCGCCTCCTAGGGGAGAGCACGTCCCAGCGCTCAGCTGGCCGCAGGTTAGAGCCAGCGTGTGGGGACGTCCTGGCCACGCTAGGAGACGTCCCCGCGGTGCCTTGGTGAGGGGGTGGGCGCGCTGGCCCCCTGGCTCCCCATTGCTGTCAGAAACCAGCATGTCGTCCTGCTTGGGGCCATGCTGAGTCCTCATGGGGCAGGGTTTGGGGTCCTGGTCCCTGCAGGGCCAGTGCGCCAATGGCTTGTGCAGGGAGCGCCATCGGGTGTGGGCACCATTGCTGGCCACCTCCTGGTGGCTTGCAGTGCGTGGTGAGGAGGCCTGCCCCCCCAGACTCGGTCTCACTCTTGTGCCTCAGTGCAGACTGAGGTGGCTTGTGACTGACAGTGTGTGCAGTAGGTGCCACTAACACCATAACCCAGACCGTCCCCAAGGCCCAGCGGGCATCGGGCTGAAGGTGTGGGCCTGACCGTGGTGTGAGGGCCAGAGCCCGAGGAGGGCCTTCGTCCGGCTTCTTTCTCGCCTTACTAATAAGCAGGCCTAACTTTAAACAGGGTCAGCATTAGGGTTCAAGACGCAGTTCCTAGCAGGTCCCTGGTGCTGGGATTTAGTGTGACGGCAGGAGGGGAAGCTGGGGCCAGGTAAGGACGTGTCAGCGTTGCATTACGAGGCTGTGGGTGCCACACGAATACCCCAGGCAGACACTGTGGGGACCTTCCTGGCCTCTGCCCCCCTCTGCACTGCCAGCCCTCATCCCTAGGGGACCGAGGACAGTGGGGGACGGCTGTCCTGATGCCCAGCCTGGCCAGAGGGGGCAGGAGGGCAAGAAAACAGCTAGTAGTGTGACTGGGGCCAGGCATGAGGGGCCTGCGTGTCTAGAGAGAGAATGCGCTGTGAATGGAAGCCTCGAAGAGTCCGAAAGGCTTCCACGGTGTTCCGATGCCCCGATCTCCTTACGTTTCCTCCTCCCGCCTTGAAGTCCCGTTTGCGAAACTGACCAGAAGTCCATGGGTGTTTATTTTCCTGGCTGAGGCCTGCCCTGGGCCGCCTCTCACCGTGCCTTCAGCCCCCAGGGCCGCCTCAGGCTGTCTGTCGTGCCTTATTGTGGGGACCCGGTGCAGCCTCTATTTTATGCCCAAGACACCAACTTGACTGTCCCCACATGCCTTTTTCCCTCCTCCAAGTCCATCGTGCCTTCTGCCCGGCTGTCGGCAGCTTCCGTTGGGAGAGTCTTGGGCCCTCTCTGTGTGTGGACTTCTGTGAATATGATGGGCTCACATGTAAAGAAGGGATCTGATGGGAGAGTACATTGATTTGTTACACATGAAATGGAAGTTTAAGAAAACCCAAAGACTCTATAATAAATTGTAAAGACGTGATGGTTTGTATTGTATAATGAACTAAGCCTCTGTAATTTTGTACCATACATGCCTTTCCACCATAGGATCAGCTGCTTCTAAATAAAATTAAATGATTTCATGCCTAAGTCTGAGGTCAGTCCTTTTGCTTTTCCCTCCCCCACCCTGATGTGGGGGTGTTTGGGCTCCTTCTAGACTGTTCCACAGGCAACGGGCGGTCGGTTCTGAGTGGTTGAGATTGGCTTTTCACATGTAGCCTGGAGGGGGAGGTCCAGGGAGCAGCCCAGTCCCCAGCTCAGCTCCCCAGTCCCTGCTCACCTCCCTGGCCCCTGTGCTCTCTGTCATGTGGATTAAAGGACCAGGGAGGCCCAGGTGGTTCCGTGAACAGTCTTAGGTTGAGACTTCTTACAGGAGCCAAGAACCAATAGAAACTTTCTGTTGGCCTTAGACCCAAGGTAATCGGAGCTTCTGGGCTGACGGGGGACAGCTGGCCTGGGAGTGGAGGGGTGGGGAGAGGTCACTTCTCTGGAGCAGGGATGTCCAGCCCTCAGGACACGCCTGCCTGGATCTGTGGAACTGGCCCCATGCCAGACCCCCAGCCGAGGAGTAGCGGCTCCTTGCCACTGCCGCACAGGTGGGTTGACCTTGAAGGTTCTGCAACAAGGTGTTTGGGGAGGGAGGAGGGTTTTGGCTGTGGACGCTGTCTGGGCTGGTCCTCCTCCCACAGGCTGTGGAGCCCGATGTTGGTTATTGGGGCCTATTTGCCCACGAGGCCAACATTCTCAAGTCCTGGCACCCAACTGTAGACAGTGCGGGTTCCCAGCAGCTCTGGGGACATCAGCCCAGTCCCTTGGATCTGGGAGGGTGAGCTGGCCTCCTGTGAGGCCACCTCAAGGCCACTGGTGGTCACGGGCTCAGCCCGGCACCAGGGAGGGACACAGACTTGCTGGTGGCCCTGTGCAGAGCTGCGTCCTTTCCTGCGTCGGTGCCTCACTCGGCCTTCGTGCGCTGCAGCCACTTGGAGGGCTGATTGGAGGTGGCCATCAGTCAGAGCACATCTCAGCAGGACTTGTTTGTATTCATAAGTGCCCAAGAGTTGTTCTCAGAGATAAGCACTGCCAAAGAATGACAGAAACTTGGCCGCCAGGAGCTGCGCTGCTCCGAGGCAGGAGTCTGAATGTAGAATTGATCTAGCTCCTAGGATAAATCTTATTTTCCGAGCTGCTACTGACTCTCTTGCAACTCAATGAGGTCTCCTTTGTCTGCATCAGGCTACGGGGCTTTATGGTCGCTCAGACACAGAATGGATGCTAGGGGATTTGTCACATTTATTTCGCTCACTCACCGAACATCGGCACACCTGCCCTGGCGGGTCTTAGGTGCACAGTGCGGGCAAGTTTGTCCCGAGGTGCCCACAGTCGGGCGGATCCACAGGGCATGATGCCGAAGTTGGGCCCCAGAGGCACTGGGACTGAGGAGGTCACCTCTAGGGAGGAGATGAAGGCACGAGGGCGATGGGAGGGGACAATTCCCAGGGGGACCAAAGGACAGAACCCGAAGGAGCAATTCTGGCCGGAACAGGGGTCAGTGTCATCAGTACTGCCCCTCCCCATCTGCCCACTTCCACCTGGCAATGTAGATCGGGTTTGGGGCGGCTGAAATTTTTGCATAGTCTTTTCTAGTTATGTATAGTGAGGAAACAGACGGTTTACGTCAGGTTTTCTCTGAGGGGGAAGTAAATTGTCTTTGGGGGAGAGGAGAGCTTGGACACTGTGTCCTTGAATCCTGCTTAAACATTGGATACCAACCATTGGGCACCTTTAAATAAGCGCTAAAAACAAAGCCTCAGCTTCATTCTGTTTGCTCTTTGCCGCTGAAGGGGAAGCCCCAGCAAAGAGGCGCTGGATCCTGGCAGGAGCGGGAGGGTGCAGCTGACACTGCTCAGTGCGATCTGTGAAAGGTGGAGAAACTGCTAGGAGCTGGGGCTTCTGGATGGAGGTGGCAGATGGTGGGAAGGCTGGTGGTCTGGTTGGGAAGCTGGGTGAGGGGGGATGGGGGACAGGCAGATAGGAATCAAAGCATTGGCTGGAGTCAGAGGTGGAAGGACCCAGGGGCTTTCCCTCAACCAGGTAGTTTGTCACCTTAACCCTTTCACGGTCCTCAGGTCGCTGGGGGCACCAATCCTTTTCTAAAGCAGACAGACCGCTCCTACCCTTGTTGGTGCCGGCCGGTCCTCTCACAAAGAAATCCCAGCCAGTCTTGTTCAGTTATACATTTTATTCTCTAATAGGTACAATACTAAAATAAACACAAATTAAAAAAAAGTTTTATTAAAACAAAAACTGTACAAAAAAGCAGTATATACTACATTTTAATTACAGAACAGTCTACTGTCCAAAAGGCACTAATCCAGAATAGGAGATACAATGATACAGGACTCATTGAACTATTTTAATTAATACAATAGAGCACTTGTTCCTTGGACCATTTACATCTAGAAACAAGGGCTTCTGCTACAGTCATCACACACTGTTATAAATATGAGTCCCACAGGTGAAGGTGCAGTATCGCTCTCCCTAGAGAAGGCTCACATCAGGGGGACCGCGTGGGGCTGAGGTGTGGGCAGCGGGATCAGCGGCCCAGGGCTGTGGGACTCCTTCCTGAGGAAAGGCTGGCTGCCCTGGGCACCTGGAGCTTGTCTCCCAGCCTGGCCTCCCCCAGGGGCTTTCTGGCCGTGACTGGCAGCCACTTTCCCCGCCTTGTGTGTTAGCACCGGGAAAGGGGTTTCTGAGATGCTCGGGGAACCTGCTGGAGGGCTGGGTGGTGAAGCGCCAGCAGCTCAGCAGAAGGGAGGCATTTCGGTAACTTGATCTGAAAAAGGCAGCAACTACTCAGAGGGACAGGGGTCCCGGGGCGGCCAATGAGCTGGCACCACAGCCAGGCAGACCCCCTTCTAAGAGGCCCTGCGCACCCTGCCCCTCTGGGTCAGCGGAAGAATTTGGTAAACAGATCTGATAATCTCTTGTTCTGGAAGCTGATCTCTAGAAGTGGGATTTCGCTTCCCCAGGCCCTGCCGGCCCTCGGTCCCACCGCAGCTCCACTGGCAGCACAGGGCCGAGCTCTGTCCACTTACCCGAGTGTGCGGCCTGGCAACTCTCTAAAGCCTAGATCTCATTCTCTAATGGACTCTGGACTAAGGAAGAGAGATACTGCAGCTTCCCAAACAGTGTCATACACATAGAAGACGAAGACAGGCATCTGATGTTAACAAAAATAAGTAACAAAGAAATAGGATGAAACCAAATCTCTTCTCACAGCATCCTATACTACATCCTCCTTCTGCTTAGCAGAAAATTGTACGTACACAAAAATACAAATACACAATTTTGTAGAACAGTCTGATTTTAATATATTTATATATATTTATATTTATACGAGTGGCAGGTTAGTTCATTATATAGAGCTTTTTGCACTTTTGGCTCATATGCAACAAGGCTTATAAATTCAGCTTTAGCTTTCATTCAGGTTTTATAGCTTTTGAACAATTGTTTTCACATTTAAAGCAGCATCCAATTTGCACTAGGAGTTTGTGGTGATTACGGGAGAGATGGGGACAGGAGGTTACTGATGGGGAAGGCAGAGCCCGGCACATATACATTCCAGTGTGTGTGGCCATGTGGGGAGGACTGCTATGGGAGGAGCTGACCATGGTGACCCCTTGAGGTAGACTGAACACCTTACAGCAGACTCAGACACAGGTGCGACTCCCCTCAGGGACACATGGTGCACAGGTGGGGACAGAGACTGGGACGCCAGAGGGAAACACAGACTAAGACACAGGAGAGCCCCGGCAGGAGGCTCGGACAGCCCTGCAGACACGCGAGTATTTGGTGGATGCTAAGGGCTCCCAGGCAGCCCAAGGGTCTGGCCCGTGGTGTCGGGTCACATTGGAGGCCAAGCTTGCTTTCCGTCTCTCACGCGCTGTGCCAGCTACTTCCCACCTACAGTGCCGGTACAACGGCCTGCACATCACTCCGCCAGGATCACTCCCCAGCACGGCTCGCTGCAGAGTTCCAGTCAAGTGGAAGGAACCCGGGCCTCTTCCTGCCTCTAATTGCATTGCACTGTTGTTCCCCCGCTCGCTGCACTCTCCCTACATTCATCTCTCTCTCAATTACAACCCGGGTAATTGACAAGCACTCGGTAGAACCTGTAAAAATAGCATCTGGAGAGCTGAGGGGCGGTGACTGGCATCCAGGCTGGTGGCCTCCAGGAAGGCCTTACTGCCACGTCACCGAGGCAACATCCCCCGTTCATCACTTTCATCCATCGGCCGCCCTCCTCCACCCGCGGAAGAATCCCTCGGGCAAAGGGGCCACTCCGCGTGAAGTGATGCCTAGCTGTTGGGCTGTTTCATTGTCTGAACAAAAATGTTGGATTATTAATGAAAATAAAGTGCCTGGCTATGGATTGTTCCAGTTTGCAAAACCTTCTAACACACCAACAAGCCATGTGAGCGTTGCTTAATGCCCAGTGTGAACAGCCAGGGGTCACAGAACAATCTCGTGCGCCCACCGAGGAATAAAGGCCCGGGTGCAGGTCAGACTAACTGAGAAAAGAAGCAAACACAGAATCTCACACTCACTTTCAAGACGCGCTTCTGATCTCCTTCCCGCAGATGCAGTCCTCCCTGAGCCCTGTGCGCAGCGCTTCTGAACCTTGAGTCTAGGAGGCGAGGATGGGGCGCCAGGGTCCCAGTGCCTAACGGTGGCAAGTGAGTCATCGTGTCTGCAGCCATCATCACGTGACTCTGACAGACAGCTGCTGCTCCCCCACCTTCTTCACTCAGTAGCTACAGACCTTGCTAAGCAGGCCCCCAACATTCGCTCTGAACCAAGACCATGACCCCATCGACAGAAACACCCTGAAGCAGCAGCACAGGAGAGTGACAGGCCCGCCCGGTGGGGTGTGCGGTGGCCCCACTCGGGCCCTTGCAGCTGTTCTGCCTGCAGAGGCAGCCACCACGCCTTTCCTGGAGGACGAAGTGCAGGTGGGGAGGGCGGGGGCGGGGCACCGAGACCCTCTGGCAGGTCCCAGAGGTCTGTAACTTGCTTAGGCACTTAAATCATAGAGAACTTTATGCTCAGAAGGTACCGCATACCAGTGGCCAGTGGCCAAGGAATGGAGGGGAGCCCGTGGGGAGTCAGAGAAGGCTGTGGGCTCTTCCAGGGGAGGCAACGGGGATGTTCTTGGCATCTGGCAGGGACGGCGTCCGCCTGGCAGCCTGGGGGAGTCTGGGCTGGGCCCAGCGAGGCCTTTCTTTCTCTTGGAGTTCTGCAGCCCAGCGCCGGGCTGCGGGGCTGGGGGAGGTGTGGGCTGCACGGACGTGCTGTCATGGGGGAGAAAGAACACCAGGAAAGAAGAGGCCCTTCCGAGAGGAGTGTTATGCAAAACCAGCGAACAGCGAAGAGCCTGCGGCCCGGAACTTTGGTTTTGGTTCGAGGCGCTAAGGGGTTCACTAACAGATTGAGGTGTGGTTTCACGGCAGATAACCAACAGCTGCGCTCTCGCCCTCGTCCATCCACTCTAATGTCTGAGCTGCCCACCCTCCAGGACCCTGGCATGAAAGCCAGTGGAGTGTCACGTCACTAGAGTGGCTGCTGTGCACATTAATGCGGCACTAATGCCCTGCTTCCAGCTTAACAGCTTCAGTGTATGACCAAGTGGGAAAATGACCCTCACTAGTTTACGCCAGGCTCTTGGTTCCAGTAAAGCAAACAAAGTGGGCGAGGTTGCTGTGCTCCCAGGAAGCCAGAAAACAGGACTGAGGCTGAAGCTGGGCCTGGAAGTGATGGAAGCAGCAGAAGCTAATGGAAGCCTGGTTCTGAGTCTGTCTGGCTGGTGAGCCATGTGCTCCTTCGGAGGGAGGAGTCAGTGTCTCCACACCAACATGTCAGTGGTGCCCAAATGCCACCAAAGATGCCAACCTGGATTGATACCTAAATGGCAGGTGTGGCTGCCTTCCTCCCCTTGTGTTGATAACCAAAGAAACAAGGTCCCTGTTACAGGGACCATCAGCCCCCGAGCTGACCCGGGGACCCGCACAGGCCACTCCCTGGGGCCTTGCTCCTGGTGGTTTCCACGCTCTTGGGCTTAGGACAGAGCAGATCAGAAGAGACCGACCAGCCCTGGAGAAAGACTTATTTTTGAGAGGAAAAGAGTTGGGGAGGGAGGAGGGGAACATGGACTTTTAGTTAGGGAGTCCTCAGTGAGCTTGGTGCCCTGTCCCTGAAAACAGTCGCCGAACCACCACACAGACCCTGGGCAGCCGGCCCCTTTGCTGGGTGCGGCTTGGCGGGCCACTCAAGCTCACGAGGACCCCGGGGAACCAGGGGCAGGCGGACATGGGACACTGGGATTGCAGGGCTCCAGTCCACACAAGCACTGGCCCAGGCCCTCTGGACGGTGACAAAAGGGACGGCAGAATGAGGTGGAACGGCTTAGCAAGACCCCTCTAAACAAGCAGGCTGCCTACAGGTGCCAGGCTCTCAGAAACGCGAGAAGAGTTGAGCAGAGAAAACAGGGTGGTGGTGTGAGAGATCAATATTCCCTGCATCACTTAACTGGAGCTACCCCCAGGAGAGCTCGAGAACCCCAGCCCCTTGGAACCGGGGCTCTAAGACAGCTGTGACATTCCTCCCAGTGACAGGCAACACCTCCACCCCCGCCCTGGAGACGCACAGCCCAAGGCTCTGCACTCCTGCTGCCCTGCTGCTCGGTGTCTAGATCATCGGGTGACACAATCTGGCGTCCGAGGGAACCAAGTGCACAGAAGGATGCCGTGGTGCTGGAGGACTGCCCAGAGCTGTCCCATGAGAAAATGGAACAGGTCAAAGGCAGGGACTGACGCAGAGCACTGCAGCACACTCCCCGATACCACCTACTAAGATGGAGGAACAGGTCAAAGGCAGGGACTGACGCAGAGCACTGCAGTACATTCCACGCAGCCCACTCCCCGATACCACCTAAGATGGAGAAAACACCCGGAGATTTTACTGGACTGGACTCCATGAAGGAGGTCCAGCTCAGGGCAGGGCCTGAGTCTCAGTGAGGCAGTGAAAGCCCTCACGCAGTGCCTGGCACAGTGCACGCTCAGGAAATGCTGCTGTCGCCAGGGGCGCCCAGGGCTCCGGGGGCTGCATGTGTCTCTGCTAGTGTTTCCATCTAGAAGGCAGCATCTTTACTCTAGTTTCTTGTAATCTAGTAGTGAGTTATCTTCCAGGAGCTGGGAAATGAGAGGAGGGATGGGATACTTTTTGGGGTCATAAACCCACAATCTTTCCAACTATAGAAGATGGACAGGATCCCATTGAAAAGTCCCAGTGACTGCACACGTGTTGTGTGTCGGGCGGGGTTGACAGCCATGTTTAGATCTCACAGGGGAGAAGCAATGCGTAAAAACCTTGTATGGCATTGCTTTTCCTGATCTAGCCCAACTATACATGTGACTGTAGGTATTTCGAAGGGAACAAAAATTTTAAAACCCCAAAGGCAGAACTTTTTTCCAAATGCTGTGTGTGTGTGTGTTTGTGTGTCTGGGTTGCAGCCAACCTCAGCATTTCATGAAACTGGAGAGTAACCAGCACTGGGTTAGGATTCCTTCTGGTATGTGCAGAGGGGGAAAGGCTGTATATGTGGATGAGCAGCAACATATGAACAAAAGCAAGAGCTGGTCTCGTTTAGTGTGCTGGCCAGGCAGGCTCCGCCCTGCCAGGATGACGCAGCTTATCAAGGGGCTTTTGTGTGGACTTGCTCTTGATCATACACTGAGTAGACTCTGCCGGTGAGGGAGAGGCCAAAGGAAGCAGACTCTAGAGAAAGGCTGGGTGGCGACCTGCAGCTCCCGCCCAGGGGGAGGCCTTGGGTGCGAACAGTGGGCAGCGTCGGGCAGGGGACTGTGTGCAGCGTCAGGACCACCCGATGGGCCGCAGGCCGCTGACACAGCGCTTGGTTAACCTGTGCAAGCGCGACGGGGGAAACCTGGTGGAATGCATGCATGTCCTTTTGCTCCAGTAACTTCGGGACATTGCACATATCAGGATTCCATTCATGCCTCACAGCTGTTTAAAGCCCATGTATGTTAGTTCGTTATGTGTCTGTGTCATGTGATCCAATGAGGAAAACCCTATTTAGCTCATGTGTGAATGCCTATTTGATAATGACTTTCTGATGGAGATGGCAATGGAAGTATCAAGTAACAAGGACATTTTTAAAATCCTAGGGGGCTGGTGAAGCAATAAATGGCTCGGGTCAGGCCAGCAGCAGACGCTGGCAAGTGGGACGGAGGGACTGGAGGGCCTGTCGGCAGCCGACTCAGTTGGGATTCCGACGAACGGCCGTGTGGGCAGGCTGGGACTGATGCGAGAGGCAGGTTTCAGGGACGTAGAATCAAATGGGGAACCATGTCCAAAGGCTTCCATTTTGAAGCTGAAATATCTCCAAATCCTTCTCTCACTTCAGAGAGGACACAGACACCCTGTCATTACTTCGTTTACTGAGCTGCGGTTCCCAATGTTCTGGGGAGCATCGTGCTGAAGGGAACAGGGTGGGGGAGCTGCCACTTTCAATCGCACGGAGGACAGAAACCCTTTTAATTATGACCATGCCAATCCACATCTCGCTAAGGCAGCTAATTACAGTCAGGAGGACACTCAGTCATTCAGAACAATTGTCATCATATTTTTATATACTCATTCTGTGCCACCCCCTCAATTACCATGGTTACAAGTTGAAAGGATTCAGGCAAACCTTCGTTTGATCACAGCACACCAATGTGAATTTGAGAGTTAATTATGGCTGTACAGCCACTTTTATTTTAAAGGGAGAGAATGGAAATGCAGCCGGCATCCCAAGATGCACGAAGCGTGCCGAGCTGTGTGCACAGGCCCTGCTCGGCCAGCGCGTGGCAGGTGGTGACTGTGCCCTTGGCTGCTGCCCCACGCAGGCAATGCCGTGGGCACAGACACCCACCGGAGGGGACAACAGTGGGCAAACTGATCCAAGAACTTGCCAAGTCAAAGTGACGTGTTGGGAGAGGAAGGCAAAGCGCGTGCAGAGGACGCCTTCCCCTTGTTCTCAGGGAGCTGGCTAATGAGACGAGGTGTGAAACGCGTGTAAACTCTGGTGTAAAGTGCCAGTCAGCTCTCACTTCAGTGGAATCAGCTAGATTTAGTTCTGCTCACGGCCTGTCCCCAATGCCACACGAGGGATGATGAAAAGGAGTCCAGGGATATGCACGTCTGGGATCCCAAGGGTGGTGGTAAGAAGGGGATGTGAGACCGCTGGGTGCAGCGGGATTTTCCCTCTCTTCTCTGTTCCTTCCCTTCTTGCTCACACAAGAAAACCCATGTTATAGGAAACTGGGTTTCTCAGGTCCTTAGCTTTCTTTTTGCTGCTACTTCTCTTCCCCACCAAGAAAGAGGAATGATGCTGATGTGGAAACTTCTCAGTTCTCTAGCTTTTGAATGTGCACAGACATGAACGAAGCTGTGCCCAGAGGTCAGTGAGCCAACCTCGGGCTTAGCTGGGAGAGAGAACGGAGAGCAGCCTTTCCCAGCACAACCTGCTGCGAGAGGAGCTTCGGTATTCGGCAGATGGCTTCCTAGGCTCGATGACTAGAAAGCCTTTCCCACCTCCCCAGTTCCCCCGAGAGCGGGAAGGAAATCTCTCCTTGTAAGGAGCGCGCAGCACAGAGGAGAAGGGCCCTGCCCTGCATGCCCCGCCTGGGAGGCCCTCCCTGGACACCTGGCCAGGCATGGCTGCCTCCCGGGAAGACCTTCCGTTCTCGTTAGTTGCAGTACCTCCCCCCGAGGTAACTCGAGCCTGACGAGGTGACACAAATTAGACCCTGGAAATGAAGGGACAGTAAAGGGTTTCAGGGCACGCAGCTCAGTTTGCCAAATTCAATATGGCTGACAACAGATCCCCAAATCCTGAGAAAGCATCCCTGCTATTTAGCGAGCACACAGCAAGGAATGTATCACATGCGTAATTCCACCCGCACGCCACTCCTGCAGCACCCCGACACCCCACAAGGACACCACCAGTAGGAACTGGCCAACATGCCCGGCGTCCATGTGGGAAATCCCGACAGAGCCGGCTCAGTAAAGCTATCCATGGATCTGGCTGGGCTTAGCGCAGCCCTGACGAATGCAGTAGTGAAACATCACTAATACAACAACAACAACAAAATGACACGAGACTTAAATCACAGGCAAGAGTAACACAGAAAACCAACACACAGCAGAGGGTCAGAGCTACTCGGTGGACGTGCTGCCAAGCACAGATCACCAACAAGACAATTATTGCCTAAGAATCTGTGAGACTCACTGGGGAAAAATACTCTGGTGGTTTTCTGTAAAAAAAAAGGGGGGGGGGAGGGGTAGAGACATGAGCTAAATGGGAAGAGTGCTTCTTACCAAACCTTTCAGAACAAAGAGAAAGGACTTGAAGTTCACATTTTTAGGACAGGAGTGGGAGATTATTTATGAAAAACGGATTATTTCCACTGTTATGGGCAGAGAGAATGTAGCTGGTCAAAAAAAATGGGCTGAGAGGCAGGAGGAGTGTCGTGTGGAGATGCGCCACACTCCTGCCCTGGAAACCAGCTCCAGCCAGGAAGCCCGCGATGAGGCTCCGTGCTGGAGCCGAGGCAACGGAAGAGCTGCTGTTCAGACGAAAGGATGTGACCGGAGGTCCTGATGAAAGGAGAGTAGTTACACTTGATGCCTGAAGGTTGGGATCCAAGAGAAATTTATAGAGACAAAGGCCAAACGCAGAAACGAATCGTCCCCTCTGAGGTAAAATGACCTGGATGCCTGGCCCTGCGGAGCTGCTGCGAGCCCTGGTCCGCCTGCCGTCCACCCGACTGGAGTCCTGGTCTGCACACGTCATGTGTATGAGCTTTTCCTCATCCACATCTTTTTAGGGGGTCACCTCTACAGAGATGAGTAAAGGTGCCCTTTGGGGTCTTCCCGCTCCAGGCCTTCCTTTCTGTGAAGGGGTATGGGAATGTGGGGGCAGGGCGGTCCCACCAGTGGCAATGTGCAGGAACCAGAGTCCACAGGCAGGTGGACGGTGACCACACTCCTCTGCCCCAAGACGCTATTTGGTCCTCGCTGCACTAGCCGTCTCAGGTAAGAGTGGATTGGACGTTCTCCCTGGCCGTCACGGAACATCAGAGTTATCGACGGAGAGGCAATCTCATTAGGATGGTCCATCGTTAAAAGGTCCCTTTGTAAGGCTCTGTTTTAGGAAGGACGTGTACCCATGTGACCACAGTAATTTGATGAAGTCTTAAAACAATAACACAGACAAGTTACATAAACTGGGCAAGCCCCCCACCCCCTGCCTTCTGATCTTCCTCACGCAGAGAGATTAGCCCTGGAGAAAGCCCACCATGAAGGGAGAGGAGAGAAACGGGACGAGCACGGGAACAGCAGGGGGTTCTTTAAGAGCCCAGCTATTCCCTCCAGTTTAGGGTTTCTACTTTAATATCACATCTCAAACCTAAAAAAAACTTCAGAAAAAGTATTTACCATCCAAAAATATTACAAATTAGTGGCAATTCCATATGCCATTATAATAACTAAGGTAACTTGGACAAGAGAGTGGAACTGAACCTGGTAACAAACAAAAAAACAATAGGCCCCAGAGAACTAAATGTCTACTCCTGGTGAGAAGCAAGAGCACGTAAGGCAGTGTAAGAGCGAGCCAGCAGCCCTCCTGCTCCTACGAAATCCACCCGGATGTGCGCCCACAGTGGTGGGCACATTCCTTCCTTCCTCCAGATCCCAGACAGGGCCTGTACTGCCTCTGGATACTCACTCTCCTTTCTTTCTTCTTTGTCTCTTTTCCCCTTCCTTAAAGGTCTTAAAACAATGAAACCTTTTAGCTCCTTTCTGGCAATCACTGTAGTTCTTTAGAAACTGAAGTTGTCTTAACAGTTCGAGTCTGTTTCCTTAAAAAGACCAGCAAGAACTAACGATACAAGATGAGCAATCCCATCATAAGGAAGCTATCAATGATAATAATCTCCTTACAATAATCAATCATGGATGTGGCTTGTCAGACAGTGTATTTTTCTCTCCCCCCCCCCTTTTTTTCTGATTCAGCCTAGAATAAGCCAACAAAATTCCACAGAAATGGAAAGATACAAGTTACAGTTCTTCTAAGTCATACAAAAGGAAAGAAAGATAACACAATCTCCTAATCCAAACGAAAAGTCAAACACAGCAAGAAAGAAAACGAGTGGGGATCATTCCTGAGAATAACAAATGCTACTCTTCAATCTGTTGGTTCAAGTAACACAGTAAAACAGAAAAGGCTACTCCATTCTACTTCAATTCTTGGAAGTGAAAAAGTATATACATCCCCCTGAAATCCACGGACAAGAGCAGGCCAGGCCCTGTTGACAGCTCCTTAAGTCACAGACCCACACAGTGGCACTGTGACGCCCGCGCAGAGGCTGGCTCACACTGACGTAAGCGGGGCTCACAGACAAGAGCTGGTGGCGTCAGCACGTGCCTGCAGTGGAGTTAGACCAGCGAAAGACTGGCGGACATGCAGTATGTCACTAACGAGAAAGAGAAAAAGGAAGGTCAGTAAGTCTCACTCTCTCAATGGTTTTAAATTGAATACATTTGGGGGGGGGGGGGGGGGGGGGAGAGGTAAGGAAATGGCACCTTCTTTTATCTTAGAAGTCGTTTTCAGGTAATGGACAAAAGGGCCCACAGTCCCCTTACACAGGCCCCATTGTCCGCAGGAAGGAGAGGTGGACCGGGCAAGAGCAGCCGGCGCTGCCCCTCTCAGACATGCCCTCCGCTGACACCCGAGGGGAGGGCCGTTTCCTTACCGCAGTGACAGCGTGTCATTTAATCGGGATGCTGAGAGATCATTTTCATACAGGGCCAGCAGATGTAATTTTCTTCGATGCATGAATAGTTCATCATTTTTGCTACTAGATGACAAGGTGATCACAGGGTGACTTTATAACGCAAGTTCACTGTTTGGTATTTTGAGTTCTCAAAATGAAAAAAAGATTTATCAAATATAAATATCTTTAAGAAGTAACAAAAGTGCTACATATGTGATCAAGGAAAAAAATTCCATTAGGTTACTGCTGCTTAAAGAAGATTAAACTTTACAAATATTACCACATCCATTATCAATATGGCTTCCAATTATTAAATAAATTGCCTGTAGCAATACAGCTTTTCACACGGCTCCAAGGACAGAGTAAAGAGAACACCAAAGCAGTCACACCCGTCATGTCACGCAGACCCACCGCCTAAGCGGCAAACGTCCTGTTTTTCCTGCTCCTGTGTCGGGAAGTTAGCATCTGTGAAAGTCAGTCAGCAACACCCACCGTAAAGTCCTCTAAACCCCTCACATCGAGGGGGCTTCAGGTGCTGGACACAAAGACTGAAAGTTCGTTCACTCATTTTTGACCTTAGCTTCATCCTTGAAAGACTTTTTTTGGCGGCAGGGAAGGGGACGCAGGAGGCAAAGCAGCTCCTGACGACTCCGGCACTTTCCCAGACAGGCGAGGCCGTGCCACGCCTGACAGACAGTGGTTCTGAGCTGGACGTGGCCTCCATACACATTCAGCTCGTGTCACTTCCCAGGGCCTCTCAAGCTGGGGGTGTTTTTAAGTGACTTCTATTTTTGTCTTTTTTTGTTTGTTTTAATCATGGTCCCAAAGGCAGAAGGCAGTATTTTATCTACTGAGTCACACAGCGTGAGAGGACTGGATGTCTGTCAGGCATGTTACCATCACCTAAATCTGAGCTGGGGCTCTCCCGCTGCAGGCCCAGCACAGCCTGGACAGGCGTCACCAGCCCCAGTGTGACTGTTGTGAGGCACGGCTTGTTGAAGCTAGAAATCAGGGACCCCCACCCCAAGGTGGGGCTCTAGTGCTCCTTTCACTGTGGACACTCCCCACCTGGGCCGTCAGTCCCGGGCCACACTGCCTCAGCCTGCATCCTATCAGCCGAGGAGGGAAGGGGGACAGACGGTGGGACAGGGATCTACGGCACCCGCGGTTTGCATGTAGCCTAGTGTCTGAGGCCCGGAGGGCTATCTAAATACCTGGAAGCACTTTCTTGGAATGCTAAGACGGAGCAGCGAAATTTCTAGCCTTGGGGCCGGGAGAGGGAAGTGTGGTTGGTTGGTTGCTTATTATTTACTGGGAATTAATACTGAGAGAGTATATGCAAAGGCTGAGGGCACCATGCCATCTTCACAGAACAAGAAGACCCTAACGGCTAACTGACATACAAGAAACTGCAAGTTATACTGTGAGAACACGTGTTAAGGACCGAGGAAAGTCTGCTAAGGTGCTACGTCTAAACTAAGTTACTCTCACGGTCGCCCTCCCCGGTCAGTCGTCATCCAGGGCCTCTGTCTTGATTTCGTTGGCTCCTTGTCGGGCCAATGCCAAGATCGTGTGGTTGACGGCTGCCATTTCCACAGCTAGTGAGATGGGGTCCTGGTGGTCACTATGGCTAGTGCTGTCATCCTAGACGTGCAGGGATAAGAAACACACGTTAGAGGCCTGGGACAGTCTCCAGCTCACAGAAAGGCATGCTGGGCAAGGGGAGGGAGAGCAGCTGGGGGTGGAGGAGAGAAGGGGAGGGGCTCAAGACCGAGTGGGGCGAAATGCATTTAAGTAGACACTGAATGGATAGTCCAGAGATTTCGGGGTGACAGTTTTAGGATTCAACAAACAAGATTTTTCTTGCTGTGCACTGTATTCTTTCTTTCAGGAAATAGCTGGTGATGATAATCAAATCTGCCTCATTCTAGTTTTGCAAAAAACAGAGCACTAGTCACTGAAGGCCGTGATAGTGAGCTATTAAATTCTGGATGGTGCTCTTACAAATGGATTATTAGAATTCATGGTATCTCTCCACTGAACTGAGAGAACTAGACAGGAAGTTAGACAACAACATCTTATGGATAAAATTGCACTTTTGTAAAAAAAATAACCACCTCTCAATGACAACAGCATGGAAGTGTTGCTGTGGGACAGCCCTGGGAGCGTGTGCAGCGCCCTCCTGCTGTGCGGGAAGTGTGGCCACCTTAGCTGGAGTGTGAAGCTCCCTTCCCACACTGAGGTGTGAACAGTAGAGCTGGGGAGGAAACTGGCCTTGCATTTGTGGCATTGAACATGCGCCCTCCTGCTGTGCGGGAAGTGTGGCCACCTTAGCTTCCCACACTGAGGTGTGAACAGTAGAGCTAGGGAGGAAACTGGCCTTGCATTTGTGGCATTGAACACAGGTTACAAATAAGGGGTAGGTTTCCCACCTTCAGGGGAAATCTGCATCAAAGAACTTTGGGGAGGATCCGTCCCTTCAGGGGACAAAAGGGTGGGATATGCTGCCCTTAGGGCATCTGGAAAAAAGGTGGAAATGACCCTTCTACACCATAGACTAAAATACCAGCAATGTTTCCAATGAGGAAGACTTCCAAACACTCTCTAGGGGAAATGTGGAGCTACGATGTGGAGCCCAGAGAGGAACAGGTCCCCGGGGAAAGTAGGGGTGGTTTCATTCTCTTTCTCATGGATTGGTCTTAGGTGGTGAAAGGGTTGGGCATGGAAAGGCAGGCATCATCACGCAGTGTCTGTGAACAGGCTGTGACTCTGGAGGCAGAAGGAGCACAGTGGGCGGGATTTAAGAGCTGGCTGAGGAGCAAGGGAGGGGCATACGCCATAGGAAAGTTTCCTTCCTGTGGTCCAGGAGAAGAGACCACATTCCAAATGGAAATGAATTTCAAATCCTATAAAAATGTAAATAAAATCTGTCAACAGATATGGGGGGCAGGGAACTTCCCACATCCTTAGTTACTGAATTTTTCCATCCAGTGGCTACAGTTAAATATATTTCTGCCCCCAGGCAATGAAGAATAAGTTGGGTGAGGTTCAGGACATGCATTTATGAGAGGGTGTGTGTGTGTCAATGTGCCGGAGACTCTGGAAGAACCACTCATCTCCGCACACGGTTCCCACTGCGATGGGGCGCGGGGGTGGGGCCTTCCACTGTGCGCCATCGCCGGTGCTTAGGCGTGGGTACAGCTACCCAGCAGCCCCTAGTGTTTCTCAAACAGTGAGTGTGTGTGTGGTGAATGGTGTAACTTGCTTGTTTGGATCAGATCCTCCTCTCTTCTTCTACCTTCTCTGCTTCTCTGACTCCCTCTGAACTTCTTCCCTCCTCCTCCTCCCCATTGCGTACTTGCCAAGTATCCTGTTGTATGACAATAAATCCATGTGGGTGAATAACGATTTCTCACAAATTCAACAGGACAACTGAATCTTACCACATTCCTTTCTAATTACACAAAAATCTAACTAGACACGCGAGTACAGTGTGGAGGGACATCAGACTGTCTCCTCTTCCCCACCCATACCAAACGCACCACAGAACTGAGCTGTCATACTCTCCCACCCGCTCTGTAACCCCGATCCTCTGCTCAGCCACTTACCTGCTCTGAGTAGTCGTTGCCGTCGACATCGTCACTGTTGGAATGGCCCCCTGGACTCTGTACATCTATCCCATGACTCTCCAGGATTGCTGCTTCTTCGAAAAAAGCAAATAGATCCCTAAATTATCTGTTACAGCATCATAATGGCCTAAATGCTGAATTAATTTCTGTGTTGAGAAATTAGAAAGTCATTAAACAAGAACCTAGATTCCCTATGTTCTGTTTCTTTTAAATTGCAGACAGATGGAGTTCAGGGCACGGAGGTCAGGGGAAGGACATGTGTGCATTCTGGGACCCTGCTGCTGTGTGGGCTGCGTTTGTGTGGTTGACTGTTAGGTGCTTTACTGATACTTATCAACTAATAACACGAACCTCCTATCTTGGGGTGCGTTAAAGTGTTTGAGATTTGTAATGATGAAGAGGGAGTAAGTTTAAAATGAAATACAGTTTTAGAAGCTCAAAACCACCCCCCTCCCCGCCATAAGCTCATCAATTTCTTAAATGCTCCCTTCTTTTTTAAATCTCTGCCTTTTGCTATGTTCCCTGTCTAAGATTCTTTCATTTGAACTCTAATAATCAGATGTTCCTTAATACTGAGGTCATAACCCAGTAATAACAAAGAAGCCGGGGTATCACATTCCCTCTCTCCAGACCTTACAAGTATCTTTAACATGCACCACAGGAGTAACTGCTCAGAGACCATGTCTCATTCTAGAGCAGCCGTGGGCAAACTACGGCCCGCGGGCCGGATCCGGCCCGTTTGAAATGAATAAAACTAAAAAAAAAAAAAGACCGTACCCTTTTATGTAATGATGTTTACTTTGAATTTATATTAGTTCACACAAACACTCCATCCATGCTTTTGTTCCGGCCCTCCGGTCCAGTTTAAGAACCCATTGTGGCCCTCGAGTCAAAAAGTTTGCCCACCCCTGGTCTAGAACATTAAGAATAATGAGTTTTAGAAATAATAAGGGCATTATTATTATAACACAAATACTTTAAATAATACTAACTGGGTTATTAAAAATACAATGAAGAAAAACATAAGGCAATTCTTATTAGGTTAAAAATGTAGGGTACTTTAGACCTGCAGTTCTAAACTGAAGTCCCGCTTACAATAGACAGTGTTAGCCGCCCGGGAGGAGAGGCAGCCTCCCTGATACATTACCGATATTGGCTCTCCTCTTGATCTCCTTCCGCCTGTTGGCAAACCAATTATACACTTTCAGGGAGGTAACTCGCTCCAGGTCTGACAGCTTTTTGCCTGTGAATGCATGTAATAAAATTCAGATAACCTATATCTGAGACTAGTTTTAAGGAAGAATACTTTTCTTTTTTAAAAGTTCTTTTGATTGCATTTATTGTTGAAATAACAGATACAGGGTTTTTTGTTTGTTGTTTTTTTTTTGCAACACCTAGTACAGTGTTCATACGCAAATTATTATTGAATAAAGACACAAATAGCAACTAAGAACATAAAATGCCTGAATTCAGAAAGCCATGCAATCTTAAAGAATTCCAGCATTAATACAATCCTAAAGGATCTCACAGGTCAGTCTGCTAGGGCTGATGTTCACAGGAGAACACACAGAGGCTTCGTTTAATTAGCATCATTCTAGATCAATGGTTCTCAACCTTCCTAATGCCGCGACCCTTTAATACAGTTCCTCATGTTGTGGTGACCCCCAACCATAAAATTATTTTCGTTGCTACTTCATAACTGTAATTTTGCTACTGTTATGAATCGTAATGTAAATATCTGATATGCAGGATGTATTTTCATTGTTACAAATTGAACATAATTAAAGCATAGTGATTATTCACATAAACAGTATGTAATTATATATGTGTTTTCCGATGGTCTTAGGCGACCCCTGTGAAAGGGTCGTTTGACCCCCAAAAGGGTCGCGACCCACAGGTTGAGAACCGCTGCTCTAGATGAATGTGCTGTTCCTTAGCAGGTTTCCAGACAGCTGGTTTACGTACGTCTTTCAGATCTTACACTAACTAGTTACCTGCTGTCTCATGTTTTCTTGGAGACTAAAGGTTACTTAGTCATCCGTTACTATAACTACGCTGCAACACAGCATGAGCAGGTACATTCTAGATTTATTATCTTCTTTGCTGTCAAACGTGCCTTCTTAGGGACAGCACCATGCTTGCCAACAAGGACCCACCTGCACCTTCCCCTCCCACCCTGTCCTTTCCTGTCTCAGCTTTTAATCCACGTGGGTGGAGACACCAGGAAACAGGTTAGGGCCTGATGAGCTAGGGGTAATGTGTTTTCCAGGAAGGGTCGGAGTTCCCACAGCTTTAGGGATGGGACTTTTAGATGATGTTGGAGCTGAGTTTGTAAGCTCTGGACTTTTAAGCAGTCAGGCTTCTAGCTAAGGGAGAATAAATTACTATTTTATTATTATAAAACATTTATACTTTAATTTATAGCCTTTAAGCCAATCACATTAATGGGCCAAATGGAGATCAATTGGATTGTCATAACTGAATGGTTTCTGGTAACAAAAACTGTAAAATGTGGATTATCTTAGCACCTGGAAGAAAGGACGAGTGTGTTTAAGTGGCTCTGCTGACTTGCATGAGAGCAGGACCTCAGAATAAAATCCCCCAGTCCCTCCTGGCTGAGCAGAAGTCCTCCCAAAGCCAACTCCAAACACAGTTCTCTCTTCAGTTGTAAATTATACAATTTACAATTGTTAAACAAATCTATGCCAATATTTTTATTAACAAACCCTGATTAAATATTTAAACTATTTTGGAATTGATACATTTATGCTATTTTTTTGGAAAAAGAAATCTACAGCCTTTAAAAAAGTAATTTCAAGGTCTCGCATCTTAATCAGGGACACTCCCTGGAAACATTCCCATATGAACGTCTGATTGGAGTAGCACATTCACGTCCCCACGAAGTCTGGTTTGACCAGGACAGGGCGTGACTCTCCACAGGAGAATGGCAAAGGAGAGCGCGGAGTGGGATGAGTCAGAGGCTTTGTGTCCTAAGCGAGGACCTGAAGCCAAGACCTGCACCGCAGGGCACAGCTCGTTGCCTTACCTGGCTTCTGTATAACTGCATTGCAAGCGTTTGCAATTTCTTCTCTCTTTGCTTCATCTGGATATTGGTTCTCATTGAAGTAACTGCAGAGGCAACCAATTAAAACACAGTTTTAACTTTTTAAAATTTGCTCTCTTATAACAGCAGCCCATGAGAAACACTTCCTTCTTTAGGGTGTAGCACAGTGATTCCCAAAGTGGGCGCTACCGCCCCCGGGTGGGCGCTGCAGCGATCCAGGGGGGCGGTGATGGCCACAGGTGCATTTGTTTTAACTTTTTTTGTATTACCTTTCTATTCTGAGTTCAATAAATAGTTTCATAATTTCAAACTTCAATGTTTCTAATTTACACCTTTCTTTACTGTATTTTACGAAAAAGGTAGAAACATTAATACATATATCTTTCTGTTTAATTGCTATTAAAATTTAAAAAAAATTAATTTCCAGGGGGCGCTGAGTAATATTTTTTCTGGAAAGGGGGCGGTAGGCCAAATAAGTTTGGGAACCACTGGTGTAGCATTAGAGTGTCTAGTCCAGGCTGTGCAGTGGAATTTTCTGAGGGTGGGATGGTCTGTGCTGTACTGTCTACTATGGTGGCCACTACTCTCACGTGGCTGCTGAACATGTGAAATGAGGCTGATGTGACTGAGGAAGTAAATGTTTCATGTGATTTAATTCTAGCGAATTTAAATAGCTACATGTGACCAATGGCTACTACACTGGATAGCCCAAGCCTAGCCACTGCTAAGCTTCATTCAGAAATGTCCTTGATATGAAAGCTACTGTGATATGCGTGGCTGGCTGAAATCAGAGTTCTGTTACTGAGGCACTGTCACAATAGGGTTTTTCGTTGTGTGTCAGACTGTTTGTAGTAGCCAAAATTGGAAATTACCCAATTTTCCATCAATGGAAGAATGGCAGAACAAATTATGGGACATCTATATTTATACACAGCTATTTTAAAATGACTAAGAAAAAAACAAATTAGAGCTCTATCCATTGACCTGGAGGGATGTTTATGACCTATCCTAAGTGAGAAAAACAGTCTGCAGAATAATGTGCCTGCAAAAGCACCATGATGGAATTTGAAAAATTCCTGTCTATGCACATAAATTTGCATGGATAAAAGCTAGAGGAATACACATCAGGCGGTAAATATTGATTAGTTCTTTGTGGGGGAAGGGGATTAGTGGAAGATGTAACAGTTCTTTATTTTTGCCTTTCCTCTATTGTTAAACAGTACATAGGTACTTATTGTACCCTCTGCACAACAGTGCACAAAAGAAATGGGGTTGACTGCACCCATCATCAGACCTGTGAGGCTATATGTGAGAGCAGAATGCTTGTTAGTGCTACTTTTTCCGTCATTTATGAGTTTTTTAAAAAAGAAAAAGAACTTTCATCCTTTGAACTTGGAAACTTAAGATCAGGAAATGATCTTTTGTCAAATTCTGGTACCTCCCATTTCTTCAAGGGCTTCACCTCCCCTCACACTCCTGTCCACATTGGGGGAAGTGCCATTCTATTTGGAGTAAACATGGGAGGCCCCTAACCCTTCCAGTGAACCCCCAGACCCCACCACCACTCCTCTTCCCCAGCCCTCCCCCTGGAGAGCATCCTTCGCTGCAGTCCCACACAGCGGCTGCCAGCACCGGACACCTCCTTTTTCTAAGGCTGAAGTCACAGAACTGTATCATCCCACCCTTTCAGCTACCGTCCCCCCACTCTGGTCTCCTGCTTTATTCCACGATAAGCATCTCTTCCCATGTGGTTTTCTACTATCATTTTAAGGACTCCAGTGTTCACAGTGAGGATTTTTCAAGTCTCTGTCTCCATAAGTGCTCTACTTCCACATTCCTATTGAGCTTTATCTTTACTACACTTCCGCTATTTACTTGGGTAAAGGCTCGCTGGATGAGTGCCACAAACCCAGCAGCACTGGCATCACCGGGGAGCTTGTTAGAGAGGCAAGATCTCAGACTAAATCAGAGTTTTTTTTGTTTTGTTTTTTTTGTTAGATGTTTTAATTGACTTTTAGGGAGGGACGGGGAGAGAGAACCATTGATTGGCTACCTCCTGCACACCCCATTCTGGGGATCAAACCCGCAACCCAGGCATGTGTCCTAATGGGGAATCAAACCTGCGACCTCTGGGTGCATGGGACAATGCTCAACCAACTAAACCACACCGGTCAGGGCCAGAATCTGAGTTTTAACAAAATCTCCAGGTGATTTGGTTAACATCTGAGAAGCACCAGATTAACTTATTCCTTTAAAATTCCACAGCAAAGACAACAAAAGCAGATACTACACACCTACTATTTGTACTTGCACTACAGGTGAAGAAGAGAATGAGATAGGTTCTGACGTCAAGGAGTTGATAATCTACTGAACAGAGAGACATATAAATCAATATACTTGTGGTAAAATCCCAGAGGATGTCTAGAGAGAACTGTGGGAGTAAAGATGAAGACATGCTCAGTGTTTTTTTGCAGGAGCCTGGAAAGACCCAGCAGAGGAAGTGCCACTTGAGTTAGGCTTGAAGATGTGAGGGAGTTTGCAAGGCAAAGAGGAGGAAGAACATTTCATGCAAGGGGAACAGCATGTGCAAAGGCAAAGCAGGTAAAGGCCTTCAGGAGTCTGTGCAGAGTGTGGTGAGAATATGGGGTTCACAAGAGAGGAGGATATATTCGCCTGGAAAAGTAGGTTGGTCCAGTTTGTGATGAGCCTTGCCTGTTCTTTAAGTAGTAAAGACTTCACCCAGAAATCGAGGTTTTCAAGCCACAAGAGATATGCTCCCATCTATGTTTTGAAAGATTAAGTTTTCTAGACTTAACCCTCAGAATTCTACCTCTATAATCTTAAATTCTGAAATTCCCCAACTTTCTACTTACATACTCCTCCTTTTCAAAATAACTTATTCTTCATTTTCTTTATAATCTTAAATCCCTTAACTCCCTACCCTCCAACTTTTAAAAAAATCTGTTTATCTATTGCTTTTCTCCTGGCCTCACCTCTCATTTTGTTAAGCCTGTACTTAACAATATGCCTAAGGAGAAACTTAGATCATGTAGCGTTTCTGCCCCTCATCATACCTACACAGCCAGTCTCCTACCCCGCAGAAAGCACCTTCCACTTGTTTCCTTCATCCTTCTCTCAGGTACCAAGTGTTCTTGGATGAAGTCATTAAATAGAACTAATTAGTTTCCTTAAAAACCCAACTTTACTTGGATTCCTCATTTCTGATGAGAAAACTTCAGTCCTTTCTTTTAAAAATGTTTATTTTTCAATTACTATTGACATACACTATTACATTAGTTTCAAGTGTACAACATAGTGGTTAGATGGCTATATGACTTACGAAGTGATCAGCTCAGTAAGTCTAGTACTCACTTGAAACAATGTGATTATTACAATATTGACTACATTCCCTATGCTATATTTTACATCCCCATAACTATGTTTATAACTGGAAATTTGTATATCTTAATTCCTTCACCATTCCCCCAACCACTCTCCCATCTGGCAACCATCAATTTGTTCTTTATATATATTTGTATTGCTTATTTTATTTTTTAGATTCCACATATAAGTGAAATCTCTGAGTTATTTCACTTAGCATAATACGTTCTAGGTCTATCTATGTTGTTACAAATGGCAAGATTTCATTCTTTTTATGGCTGAGTACTATTCCACTGTATATATGTATCATATCTTTATTCATTTGTCTATCAAAGGGACAGTTAGGTTGCTTCCCTACTTAGCTATTATAAATACTACAGGGAACATAGGGATGTACTTATCTTTTCAAATTATTGTTTTAGATTTCTTTGGATAAATACCCAGAAGTGGAATTGTGGTGAGGTATGTTCCCTCGATCCACATTTTGCTGAGAGTTTTAGCATAAATGGCCATTGGGTTTTGTCACATGCTTTTTCTGTATCTATTGATATGATCATTTGATTTTTATCTTTCAATATGTTTATAAGGTATACCACTTTGTGAATATTGAACCAACCTTGCATCATGAGAATAAATCCCACTTGATCCTGGTGTATGATCTTTTTAACGTATTTCTGAATTCGGTTTGCTAATATTTTGTTGAGGATCTTTGCATCTATGTTTATCAGGGACACTGTCCTATACTTTTCTTTTGTTGTAGTGTTTTGTCTGGTTGTGGTATCAGGGCCTTTTAGTCCTTTCTAACCAACTCTCTTTAATACTCTTTTTATGCCCCACTTACCTGAAACCTTTCCACTTCTTAAGTCCCAAGACTTCAAACCCACTACTGTCCTTTTTGCAGATGACCTTGCCTCCTCTTTCACCAAGATGGAGGTTATTTAAAACTAGGGGCTCGGTGCATGAAATTCGTGCACTGGAGGGGGGGGTGTCCCTCAGCCCAGCCTGCCCCCTCTCACATACTGGGAGCCCTCAGGGGATGTCCTAGTGACGGCTTAGGCCCACTCCCTGCTCCCCTTGGGGAGTGGGCCTAAGCCGCAGTCTGGCCTCCCTTTGTGGGAGGTGACCGGGCTGATCAGGGGAAGGCACCAGCCCCATCACCTTGCTGCTGCAGCCACTGCCAGTCACCGCAGCCAGCAAGGTTTTTTCATCAACACGGACTCCAGTCCCTTCACCATGAAAAAATGACAACTTTCTTTAGGCATTTTCAAGATGTGTCTTTCATATAATAATAATTTCTTTATTATTTTTTTTATCCTCACCTGAGGATA
>NW_005367108.1:800305-815324 GCF_000412655.1 Myotis brandtii | reverse complement strand
CCCCTGGCCCAGGCCTGATGCCTCTGGCCCAGGCTTCAGGCCTGGGCAGGGGACCCCCATCTCCCACCGATCACCGGCTCCGCCCTCACCCAGGCCTGACGCCTCGGTCAGAGGCATCGACCCCCATCACCCTCCCATCGCCGATGGGCCCCTTGCCCAGGCCTGACACCTCCGCCACAGGTGTCAGGCCTGGGCAGGGGACCCACATCTCTCTCCCATCGCCGGCTCCGCCCAGGCCTGATGCCTCGGCCAGAGGCGTCGACCCCCATC
Source organism: Myotis brandtii (assembly GCF_000412655.1). Classification (NCBI taxonomy): domain Eukaryota; kingdom Metazoa; phylum Chordata; class Mammalia; order Chiroptera; family Vespertilionidae; genus Myotis; species Myotis brandtii. The sequence goes on along the minus strand of NW_005367108.1, from coordinate 815,054 downwards.
ACCCTTCGATCACCGGACTGGCCCCTCGCCAGGCCTGATGCCTCAGCCAGAGGCATCAGGTCTGGACAAGGGACCCCCAGGGCCCTCCGATTGCTGGCTCCGCCCCCCGCCCAGGCCTGAATGCCTCTGGCCCAGGCTTCAGGCCTAGGCAGGGGACTCCCATCTCCCTCCGATCACCAGATCGGTCCCTCACCCAGGCCTGACGCCTTGGCCAAGGCGTCGACCCCCATCACCCTCCAATCGCCGGATCGGCCCCTCGCCCAGGCCTGACACCTCAGCCAGAGGCATCAGGCCTGGGCAGGGGACCCCCAGACCCCTCTGATTGCCGGCTCTGCCCCCAGCCCAGGCCTGACGCCTCTGGCTCATGCTTCAGGCCTGGGCAGGGGACCCCTATCTCCCCCCATCACCAGCTTCTGGGGCCGGCCTGGGATTGGATCCGATCACTGGCGGCAGGCAGGCGGCTTCTGGGGTCGCACATGGGGGCCTGGATGGTGGCTCTCGCCCTGCCTGCAGTATGCAAATTAGCCGCAATCTTTGTTGGCAGTTAATTTGCATATTGCGCTGATTAGCCAATGGGAGGCATAGCGAAGGTACGGTCAATTACCATGTTTGTCTATTATTAGATAGGATGAGTTTAGTTAATGTTTTTAGCTTCTCAATTTCTAAACTTCTGAGTCACTGCTCCTTCATCCCATGGCAGAGGAAGACATACTCTCCTCTTCCAGGTCTACTTCTCCCTTGTGTCTTTGTTCTCATCCCCCACTTCTTTCATTTTCTCAAACTCTACCCTTACTTACATGCATACCCCAACTTTCCCCCTACCAATGAAATTACACTATTTTACTGAATCTATGATGTACATTTCTTCATTATTATAATCTCTAAAATCAGGATATCTTATAACTGGTGGTATCTGGAAATTAACTAGCAATGCTTCCCCCCCTTGTTAGTATATACGATAAAGGTGCGTCTTATAAGCATGGCTTTTGTAGAGCTGATGGAATATGGCAGTTGCTAAGACCTAGAGGTTCTATGTTTCAACAACAGCTCTATGGTCACTATCTCTTTTGGTAACTCTTCTTCCAAATTACTGCAAAGTCTTGTGACTGACACTGTACTCTCCAATGTCTGATTAATATTCCTAATGCACATCTCTAATCATGCCACTATTCTGTTCAAAATTTTCTAAAGATTTATTATAGAGGTGTTCAGTGTTCTCTCCAAACTACCTTTACCTGTTGCTACTCTCATATGTGCACACAGTGGTCTAGGAAAATGGAATAACCTTGTAAATCACCTGCATCTCTGCCTCTCTCCTGCCAACCCAAATCTTTCAGGACACAGCTCAAATATTACCTCTTGGGCAACCAAAGGTAAACATTTTCCTCACCCTGAGAGTCCCACAGCACTTCATCTGTTCCTCTCATGCACCTCTTTCACCTTGTATTATAGTTTCCTACTATACTGAAAGCCACCTGAGGCCAGGATGTAAGTCGGACTCATCCTTATACAAACATCTCATTGATGATAGTGTTGACAAGCAATAAAGACGAACAGAGTCACCATCAACCCAGCATAGGGGCCTCCCGAAGAAATGGCTATCAGTGTAAATGAACAATTGACAATCAATGGTATAGGATTATTGCAATAGGGCCTCAAAGGTTATATACTAAACTGTTACAAATGCTACGGGTGGCTGGAAGACAGGTGGCAATTAAGACTGATTTTCACATGCTTAAAATTTCTGTAATGAATACATGCTGTTATAAATTTTTTTAAGTAAAAGAATTCTGGGAAAACACTGAAACAATTAAGAACTAGTTTAATGATTAACACAAGTCCATAAACAATTTATGTTTGGAAAGTGTATATGGATCAGTATTTTTGGAAGCTAAGTTAGTATTTGTAATTATCCATGGCATATACTACTTGAGTTAAAGTTTTTTCTTTTTAATATATAATTCTTTATTGTTCAAAGTATTACACGTCTCCTTTTTTCCCCCATTGACCCACTCCAGCCCTCCCTCACCCCTGCCCCCCACCCCGAAACCTCACTGCCTCATGGTCTGTGTCCATGGGCCATGCATATATGCATACAAGGTCCTTGGTTGATTACCTCCTACCCACCCAACACTCCCCCGCCTTCCCTCCGAGTCTCTGGATCCACTCCATTCATCAGTTTATTTTGTTACTTAGATTCCACATATGAGTGAGATCATGTGATACTTGTCTTTCTCTGACTGACTTATTTCACTTAGCATGAGACTCTCCAGGTCCCTCCATGTTGTCTCAAAGGGTAAGAGATTCTTTTTTACTGCTGCATAGTATTTCATGGTATAAATGTACCACAGCTTTTTTTATCCACTCATCTACTGATGGGCATTTGGGCTGTTTCCAGATCTTAGTATTGTAAATTGTGCTGCTATGAACATAGGGGTGCATACATTTTTTTCTGATTAGTGTTTTAGGTTTCTTAGGATATAGTCCTAGAAGTGGGATCACTGGGTCAAATGGCAGCTCCATATTTAATTTTCTGATGAAACTGCATACTGTTTTCCACAGTGGCTGTACCAGTCTGCATTCCCACCAGCAGTATACTAGGGTTCCCTTTTCTCCACATCCTTGCCAACACTTGTCACTTGTTGATGACAGCCATTTGGACAGGTGTGGTGTGATATCTCATTATCCTTTTAATTTGCATCTCTGATGATCAGTGACTTTGAGCATTTTTTTCATATGTCTCTTGGCTTTCTGTCTGTCCACTTTGGAGAAATGTCTACTTAGGTCCTTTGCCCATTTTTTAATTGGATTGCTTGTCTTCCTTTTGTTAAATTGTATGAGTTCCTTATATATTTTGGAAATTAACCCCTAATCAGATGTATCATTGGCAAATATGTTCTCCTATGTAGTGAGCTCCTTTTTCATTTTGTTGATGGTTTCTATTGCTGTGCAGAAGCTTTTTATTTTGATGTAGACCCATTTGTTTATTTTCTCCTTAGTTTCCTTTGCTCTAGGAGATGTATTGGTAAACATACTGCTAGAAGAGATATCTGAGATTTTGCTGTCTATGGTTTCTTCTAAGATTTTTATGGTTTCATGACTTACATTTAAGTCTTTTATCCATTTTGAGTTTATTCTTGTGTATGGTGTAAGTTGGTGGTCTAGTTTCATTTTTTTGCATGTAGCTGTCCAATTGAAGAGACTGACTTTACTCCATTGTATGCTGAAAACATTAATTTTCATTAAAATGTACTACTATGTAGTGGGTATGTTGGGTATCACTCACCTTTTTCTTGATCAGTAATTTTTAAATATTTAAAATATTAATTCAAGATAGACAGTATAATCTAAACTGACAAAGTCGTATTTTAAGATATGTCATAGTAAATATTTAAGTTTAAAATGTAATAATCATAATTTTTCATTGCAAAGCCCTTAAAGCTTGGGAGGAGGGCAGACACATAATATTGATGTGAAGTGGAAGAGTTTTTTAAATTATATTTTATTGATTTCAGAGACGAAAGGAGAGAGAGATAGAAACATCAATGATGAGAGACAATCATTAATTGGCTGCCTCCTGCATGCCCCCTACTGGGGATCAAGCCTGCAACCCAGGCATGTGCCCCTGACTGGAATCAAACCTGGGATCCTTCAGTCTGCAGGTCGATGCTCTATCTACTGAGCCAAACCAGCTAGGGCAAAGTGGAAGAGTTTTTAGGCAGGAAATAAAATATTCAACAAAAATGTATTACATGAGTAAGAATAAGGCACTGTATTTGAGGAGTAAATGTAACTTCAAAATATCGACCTTGATCTTAAGAACATGTGGTTCAGGTGAGGAGGAAGATATGAAAAAGTTAAACAACAAAAGGAGGGAAAAAAGTAACATAACTATGACAAACCAGGATAAATCTAGTTGCTAATAAAGTATATAAATGAATGCTAAATAAATTCAGGGTGGAGAGATATCTGTATGGACTAGGCCAGTGGTCGGCAAACTGCAGCTGGCGAGCCACATGCGGCTCTGTGGCCCCTTGAGTGTGGCTCTTCCACAAAATACCACGTGCGGGCGCGCATGTACAGTGCAATTGAAACTTCATGGCCCATGTGTAGAAGTCGGTATTTTGTGGAAGAGCCACACTCAAGGGGCCAAAGAGCCGCATGTGGCTCACTAGCCGCAGTTTGCCGACCACTGGACTAGGCTGATCAGGAAAACTTATTGATCTGGGCAGCTTCTGAAGGATGCACAGTCTCCACGCATTGGAGAGGAAAGGGCCAAGTTAGCAATAAAGACAAAGATACAAAGGCATAAAAACATAAGCTGTACTTGGAAAACAGAAGGCAACTAGTAATACAATCTGATTAGACTATAGGAGTTATTTATAGGGTGATCGTACATCTTGGCTTGTCTGAGATAATGCTGTTGTCTTGGATTATTAACACATTCCCTTTCACTCCCCCTGGAAGTATCCCATTTTAGACAATAATTGATATGGTCACCATCACATATTTTACTTATCTGAATTTAATGTTAACAAAAATCTCCCAAGTGTTTTCCATATGTGCTCTGAAAGAGAACATTTGTTGATTGCTCAGGAAAAAAGGAAGCATTAAAGATAACAATAACTATAGTTGCTATAGTTACTCACAAGAGGAACTTTCTAAGCCCAAGGAATCTGCTTGGCTTGTAACAGATATTCAATAAGTAACTATTTCATCAACAGATGTGTTAATAAATGAATATATGAAGGAATAAATGAATGAAAGAAGGAAACAAAGGTGAAAACAGTGGTTTCAGTTAAGACTTTTGAAAAAAAAGTTTTATTGATTTCAGAGAGAGGAAGGGAGAGTTAGAAACATCAATGATGAGAAAGAATCACCGATCTGTTGCCTCCTGCATGCTCCCTACTGGGGATTGAGCCCGCAACCCGGGCATGTGCCCTGATGGAGAATCAAACCATGACCTCTTGGTTCATGGATCAACACAACCAGTGAACCACACTGGCCTGCTCAGTTAAGACTTTTAATGAAACCAATAATATCTCTTTTAGGAAAAAGCCAGTTGGAAATTCGACATATTGTACATTATCTTCTCTAGGTACTGTGGACGAAAGGTGCCACATGCTAACCTGACACGCTCAGGGAAGGCCTGCATGGCTGTCTTGCAAACTCTAAGACCTAAAGTAAGCACAAAGGATGGTCTGAAATTAAACTTTAACTAAAAGCAGTTATGGTGGGTAGTCATGTCCTAGGCCTGTATTTTCAATGACAAGGTCAATCTATACCTTAACTGGGCCTATTGTCGTTTTGCATCTAAGATAACATAGCTATGAAATGTCTGGTAACTTGTAGCTTCCCTTTTTCCAGACCCAGAGCATAACCAAATGCAACTGGGTGCCTGGAGAGAGACCATAAGTTCCTTCACTGTTATTGTTACCATGTTAATTGTTGACTGTTAACAATCCTGTACCCACCTATGTAAATGAAGCATGTTGTCTATCATTTACTTTTTATTCAATTCCAGAGGTTTCCCCGCGTTGCTTTCTCCCACCTCCCTAATCTATCACCAATGGATTTCATGTAACCCACGTCTCCTCTTTTGATTGTAATGTATAAAACAAGGTGAAAAACCCCATTCTCCAGAGCACTGTCCCAACCCACTGAGATTCTGCTTCCCAGCAATTGTCAACAGTTTGGCTTAAATAAACTCACAAAAATTCTTTACAGGTTTGAATGTTTTTATGTTAACATTACATTCAGGGGTTTTAGATGAAGATATAGCTAAATACAATTATATTCGTAGTGTTTATTTTTGAATAGTATAGAACCAATCACTATTAATGAAGATGGGAAATAAGTGTAATGATTTTCAGTTTGGACACTGATTAATCATTCATTTAGTCACCCCAAAATATGGAATGAGTCCTAGTTTATACCTGGCAATTGGCTAAATGGTCGCAAAGATAAACCAGACAGACAAATCTTCCCATTGTAGTCACCAGGGGATACATGCATGTAACAAAACACATTATAAATATTGTAAAATGGACTATATTAGTGGTATGAGTATAAATATAGGAGCAGAAAGGAATCAACGTTTGTGCAGGGTCGTAAAGAAACAGCAGGGAGGGTGAATGGAGAGAAATAATAGGAGGCAGAGGAAGCACCGTGCATAAAGAAAGGGGGTAATGAAAGAGCTTAAAATGTTCTGAAATGGGAAGGAGTTTGGTGTGTCTGGAATATATTGTATGTGAGAACAAAATGAAGAAAAACATTGGGTCCAAGTTTTTAAGCAGGGGTATTATATAACCAAACTTATTTTTGTAGGGAAATATCTCTGGTGATACTAGAGGCAGAAGCCAGGCAGCTGTGGCAATAGCTGAGGAGAGGGTATGAAGTAGGCTGAGACATGGAAAGAGAGAGGAAAGGTAAGATTCAAGAGATGTTTCAGAATGGTAATAATACTCACTCAAGACAGCCTCACCTCCCGGGTTTAGGCACCTACCCCTTTCCCCCAATAGCCTTAGGTAGTACACACTAGTTATTATTCACCTTCAAGCATTTTAACCTTTATGTTGAAAGAATAGGTAGTTCTATAGTTATTAGGTAGATACATTGTAGAACTTGGCTCTAAGACTCTTAAAGGGACTGTGTCTGAACTGGAACTCTAGAGTTCAAAACATACTTCTGTCCATGTAAGAATGTTTATAGCCCTAGACATTTTCTAAGACAAAAAAGAGGAAGAAATATACAGAAACCTACAGGTAACTATAAAAAAAAGTGATAAAATAAATCCACAGGATACTACACTTTTTAAACAAAGGACATTGTCAGCTGAGTAATCGGTGAATATCTTCACAGAGAGAAACCAAATGATGGTTTTGCCAGACAATGACAGCAAAAGAATTAAAATGAAGAGTGGCAAAATAATTTACATGAGATGAGAAACCATAAGCTAGTAACAAATGGAAATGTCCTTGAAGCACTTTCATTTCAATAACACTGAAGTCTATAAAAATTGCAGCCAGAAATTCCTCCTTTTGTGCCTTAGTGAGCACACAGAAGAGACAGGGACTGACTCTTAAGCAAGGAATAATGCCATGCAAATGAACATTGTTTTTTCCTGTGCCTTTATGTGAACTATCTCTCCTGAAGAGAGATTTTAACCTTTAACCATTGCAGTAATTCAGATCAGGATTGTCAGACACTGCCCACTATCTACAATCATATGCATTTCTTCATCACTTAGTACAATTACTGAAGAAGAGAATATTACACTAAAACACTTTGGAACCTAACTGTCCCATCTCCTATTTGAGAGTGTTAAATAATCTTCGGCAAGAAAGTAATTAAAATGTTTTCTTCTCTCTCTTTTTGTTTTTAAACAGAGTGGAGGCAGAGACAAAAGGAATGGGAAAACCTTCTTTAAATACACCAATTCTCTTTTGTTAATCCATAAGGAATAACTTCAGTTCACTTACAGACCAGAATAGTAATATTCTACATTTTATCCAAAGATGCCAAAGCCCCTCTGATACTATTCATACCTTTAAAAACCCCACAGAAACAATCAGGGACTGGAGAGAATTAAGAGGGGCGGAGCTAGAAATCAGCTCTGCACATGACTCCTCCTCACTTAACGTGGTCTTCAGGACAAATAGGAATCTTGGAAGATTACTCACTGATCAACCTCCACATTTGAGAACTGGGACAATGACAAGCTTCCCCAAAGTTGCAGAGCTGGCTAGGACCCGAGACAAGCCTCTTGAATCCCAGGTCCTTGCTCTTTCAACTACTGCTTGTGTAGGAAGCTGTTGGGTGCAGCAGGCTGAATAGTGTTACCTGAGAATTCATGTCCCCCTAGAACTTCAGAAAGTAATCTTTGCAAACCCCATTATGGTAAGGATAAGATGAGGTCACATTGGGCCCTAAATACAATGAGCGCGTCCTTGTAAGAAAAAGAAAAGAACACAAGCAGAAAGAGGACAATGTGGAAGTGGAAGCAGGCACTGGAGGAATGCATCTGTAAGCCAAGGAGTGGTGGCAACGGCAGAAAGAGGACAATGTGGAAGTGGAAGCAGGCACTGTAAGCCAAGGAGTGGTGGCAACAGCCAGGGGCCCCGAGGAAACTGACTCTGCTGATGCCTGGATTTCAGATTCTGGCCTCCAGAACGGTGAGTGAAAATCCTGCTGTTGTTTCAAGCCACCCAGTTTGTGGAGATTTGTTATGTCCCCTAGGAAACTAATATACCAGGTAAATAGAGTCAGTACAAAAAAAAAAGGGAATGGTCTTAGAGATAATGTGATTCACTGTCATACCTTGATGGACTTAATTTTACTACAGGCATCCACCTGGCAAGTAGACGGAAGTAAGCAGCTCTTTCTGAAAGTAACAGTCTGTCAGCTGAATAAGGCAATTTCTTTTCTAGAAAATCTGGTCAAATACTGAAAAATTCTAACTTTACCCTTTTTCCTTATAATCCAAATTGGATTTCTTGCCTCTTTTTGATGGTTAACACTGTTCTTCATTTGAACAGTTTTATAAAAACTTCCCATTTCAAAGCTTTCCTGAACTTTTTTAGATTGGCTACTCTTTGATAACAAATGGGCTAAGAGAGTGCTATATTCATATGCATCTTCAGTAACTAGTGCATCACTGGTTTTTTAAATCTTGGAACACTAAGTACAGATAAATATTTCTTTAACACATCACACAGGTTATTCATATTGGTATGAGTCAACAAAAATCTGCTCAGAGATATGTAATAAAGCATGTACAGTAAAGACTTCTGGTCAAGATGGCAGAGTAGGTTAATGCTGTGCTTGCCTCCCCCACAACCACATCAAAGCTACAACTAAATTATAGAACTACCCTCATTGAGATCCATGTGAGCAGAAGTCCTACAACTAAGGATATAAAGAAGCAGCCACGACTGGGAGGAAGAGGTGCAGACTCAGAATGGGTAAGACCCATGTGGCAGTCTTAAGAATCAGGAGGGATATCTCAGCTGTAGAGGTCCTCCCAGAGGAGCAAGGGGTGTCAGCCTGGAGCAATGGCACTGACTGAAAATGAACGGGGCCTCTGGATGAGACAGAGGGCTGCTATAGACCTAGGCATCTCCTTAAAGGCCCGAGCACAGCACACTTGCTCACAAACCCTCCTAATCTCCAGCAAAGGAACAGCAGTTCAAAAGCCAGGAACACAGGAGGAAGTAAAATGACTAGCTGCAGGGAGAGGGCTGGAGGAGAAAGGGTTGGAACAGTTCACTCTGGAGACGGATGTGCTGGCTAATGCCACTGTTCCTTTGTTGAACCCTCCCACAACTCAGTGGGCCCAACACAGATGGGTGCCAAATCTGAGCTCTCCATGAAGCTAGCTAACACTGTTCACCCTGCCCTGGTGATTCCTTGATACCAAACTATCACAGGCAGAACCTCTTCCAGAAGTTCCTCCACACAAGGAGCCGCCTGCCTCAGACATTCCCAAAAATCTCTCCAAGGTCCACAAACCCCAAATAAGCAGCATCTGGACTTGGTATGCCCTGTACCTCCTGCTAAGCTACCCCAAGCCCAAAAATCAGCGACCAGTCTCAACTGGCACTGTGACTCCCATCAGGCAGCCCCAAGCCTAGCATAAGCAGTGACCAGTTTGGGCTTGGAAAGTAGCCTCAATTAAGTGGCCAGAAACTTGGCATGAGTAGTGGCGGCCTCAGCTCACATAGTGGCGCCCACCAAAGGGAGCTAAGCCTGACACTAGAGGCAGCTGGCTTAGTTTCTCGGAACAGCCCCTCCCAAGTGCCTTCAAGACAGCATAAGTGGCAGATAACGTTGCAGCTCCTAACACACAGCCAGCCCTAAGCCAGGCACAAGCAGAGACTAACTTTGACCTGTACCGAAGCCTCTCCAAGGAGGCTCCACAGCCGACACACCCAGTGGCTGGCTTCAGACCACACCAGAACACCATCCAACCAGCTCCACTAACAGAGCCCCACTAAAGCAATTCCCACACAACAGCTCATTCACTGTAGTCAACAGTCAGCCCTCACAGCCAGGCAGCATGAGGGTCAATCCCACCAACTAATGTGCCAACAGCAATCCAGGTTCAACTAACTACAGCAGAAGGGCATACAGAACCCACAAGGGACATCCCTGGAGCACCTAACTAACTAAGCTGGCTAGGGAGACTGCACCACTGGGCCCCACAGGACACCCACAAAAGGCCTCTTCTCTCATCTGGAGATGTAGCAGGTCTACCTAATACATTGAAAGAAACACAGGCAGGCAGCCAAACACAAATGAAAAAAAAAAATATGCCAAAACTCAATAAAAAGAACTAAACAAAATGGAGGTATGCCATCTATCAGATACAGAGTTTAAAACACTGGTTATAACAAATTGCCAGTTATAAAAATAGTCATAGGGATGTAAAGTACAGCATGGGGAACACAGTCAATAATAATGTAATAACTATGTATAATGTCAGATGGGTGCTAGACATATTGAAGTGACCACTTCATAAGTTATATAAATGTCTAATTACTATGTTGTATACCTGAAACTAATATAATGCTGTATGTCAACTAACTGAAAAATAAAATTAAAAAATAGTTACAGAGATGTAAAGTACAGCATAGAGAATCTATACTAATAAAAGGGTAATATGCTAATTAGACCAGATAGACCAGTCATCTTCCAGACAAAGCCACATTGGCGGGGGCCAAGGCAGAGGTGGTTAGGGGCAATCAGGCTGGCAGGGGAGGGCAGTTAGGGGCTATCAGGCAGGCAGGCAGGCAGAGGGGTTAGGGGCGATCAGGCAGGCAGGCAGGTGAGTGGTTAGGAGCCAGCGTCCTGGATTATGAGAGGGATGTCCTGTGAGATCGCCCTAAACTGGCAGTTGGACATCCCCCATGGGGTCCTGGATTGGAGAGAGTACAGGCCCGGCTGAGGGACCCCCTCCACCCCTCCGTGCACTGGGCCTCTAGTATAGTCAACAATATTGTAATAACTGTATGGGGTCAGTAGGGTTCTAGACTTATCAGAGAGATCACATTGAAAATTATATAAATGTCTAATCACTATGTTGTACACCTAAAGCTAATATAGTATTATATGTCAACTGTAATTGAAAAATAAAAATTATTAAAATTAAAAAAACAAGTATAGTAAAATGTTAATGATAGAATCTAAGTGGTCACTGTAAATATTCTTTCAGCTTCACTGTATGAAATTTCACAATAAAATATTGGAAAAACAGTAACTGGTAATATATTAACAATAAAATAAAATTCTAGCAGCAGCCCTATTAAATCAGAAGCAAGGCAACAGAGCTCACTATCCCTAATACAACTTTTTTTCTTGCTACAATTTAACATTTTTCTGAAAGTCCTAGCTAGTACAATAAGACATGAGACAGAATTAAGAAACAAATTAGGAAGGAGGGCCACAAAACTATCATTTGCATATTATACTTTATCAAGAAAACCAAGGGATAAATTGAAACACCTAAACATAATCAGTGGTTGGATACTATATACACAAAAATATCAAAACTTTCCCATGTATAAGTAATAACCAGTTCGACAAAGTAAATAATATGTATATTCATGAGAGCAAGAAAAATGAGAAGTAAAAATACCTAAAAGGAATATATATAAACCATGCAAAAATCTGAAAGGTATAAAAAAGATATAAGAAACAAAGGGGCATCTAACATATTACTAGGTAAGAGTGAATAATATGACAATGTCACTTCGTCCCAGATAAATTTTTAGTTTTAATGTACTTTAACTGAATTAAAACACTTTTTTTTCTAGTGGGAGTGGTATAAGTCAACAATATAATTTTAAAGTTCATCTGGAAAACCAGATAAAAATGGACAAGAACGTTGTGAAAAGAAATAATAATAAATGGGCCCTATCTTGTCAAATATAATGAAATTATAAAGTTATAATAGTCAAAACTTTGGTTTAAGAATTGATAAGGTCATAGAACCAACATATAAAATAAATTTATATGCCAGAAAGAATCTTAAATCTAAGGAGGAAGAGAAAATTGGCTACCTGGAAATTAATACCAATTAGACCCCAACCTTATGAACCCGATATATTAGGGTTAAATGTAAAAGTGAAATCATTGAAAGAAAAACAAACTAGAAGAAAACATCTGGATCAGGAGAAATAAGTAATGGAGCCAGTCCAGAAATAGAGCACTGGATTTGTCTACATTTAAATAAAAATGAAATAAATTGCAAATACATGCAAATGTAAAACAGAAGGAGTTAATGGTTTTATTCTATAAGGAGCTGATCTACACCTCAGTAAGAAATTGTGAATATACAAGAGAAAAATGGGTAAGGGAAAAGAATAAACACCAGAAGATGAAGTATGAATGGTTAATAAATGTATAAAAATGTTTAACCTTACTAGAAGCAGAAGCTTATATATGGACAAAAATAAAACTCTGCTTCTCACCTACAGAGCTGATTTTCCCTCACCAAAAAGATGATTACAGTAGGCATAGGGGGTGCGGGAGAAGCAGGCTCTGGTGAGAGGAGCAGTGCATGCGCAAGGCCACAATTACTTATGTGGATAAGTCCAGCTTTGTGGAGGGAGGTGGTGGTAATATGCCAAACATATCATTGCTCTTAAGAAAAAAGGTAAGTACCAGGGTGTTCATGTCAGTACTATTTAAAAAGGCAAAACTGGGAAGAATTTAAATGTCTAGTAAAGTAATAATGGTTAAATAAATTATGGTAAAGTCTATTTGAAGAAGAAAGAGGGAGCCATTATAAATCACATTTTCAAAGAACACCTCAAGACACAGGAAAATGTCAGTGAAAAAGGCAGATTAGAAAACCATATATGAGTTATTCTAACTATGTTTAAAACACATAGATGCATATAGAAACACTTAATGTACCAAAATATTTTCAGTATTTTTTTTAATGAATGGAAATAGTTTCTTCTTTATACATTGTTTCCTAAGTAGTTTACAATAAAAACATTACCTAAAATAAAGCTAAATTGGGTTATGCAATATTACAGAAACCTACCTCTGATTAATTTTATAACTTCTTTTCAAAATAGGTTTCTCTCTTTCACCATCTCTGTATCTGTCTATAAACTGGCAACATATTGTTATGAAGTTAGGACCCGAAGTAAATATAGTTGTCAACTTAAATGTTAACTGCAGGGTACTAGGTAATAGTACATTCTTTTTTTTTATTATTGATTTTTTTTTTTACAGAGAGGAAGGGAGAGGGACAGAGAGTCAAACATCGATCAGCTGCCTCCTGCACACTCCCTACTGGGGATGTGCCCGCAACCAAGGTACATGCCCTTGACTGGAATCGAACCTGGGACCTTTCAGTCCGCAGGCTGATGCTCTATCCATTGAGCCAAACCGGTTAGGGTGGTAATAGTACATTCTTAAAATGGATTTAATCATTAAAAATCATGTTTTCAAAGAGTATATAAATAATACTAAATACAAAACTCTATAACTTTTTGTTTAAATATATATATAGATATATGTACTTAACAGAGAAAAATGACTGAAAATAAATACATGAAAATGTTAGTGATTATCTCTAAAGGATGGTATGAAGAGGTATTTGAAGTTTCTTTTTTATATTTTTGCATTTTACCATATTTTACATAAATATCAGCTAATTTTTTAATTAAAAAAGCATTATTTAAACATAATGCTTATTGTCTCAAAGCATGAGAAAAATAGAATTGCATAAATTTATTTTTAAAAAGAAATTTTCTTTATCTTAATGCCTTTTGGCAACAAATTTACACTTTAAAAATTTGTTTTGCAAACACACAGTAATACAATGAACAAAAGATGTTCTGCACTAATGTAATTTTTTATAAATTAGTGTTCATTTTTAATTCTATAGACTTAAATAATGGCTCTCCCCAAATCAGCTTTTCGGAAGGTTCACGTGAGTATAAGAAAAAACTAAAATATAAATGTGTTCTATTATAGATGAAGCTGTAAGTTTTCATGGCTTTGTAGCTTCTTAAATGTTTTGGGGGCGGGGGGAAGACTATGAAAAGAAAACTTTTAAGTAGAAAAATTAGTACTAGCCTATGAACAGATAAAAGGATTCAGATATGAGAAGTTGAATTTTGGAATCCTAATTCATAAATGGAACGGAATCCCATAACATAGCTCATTACACACGGATTTAGATAAACCACAGAGTAGATCCTGACAAAGAATCAAAGAACCCAGAGACAAGCACAAAAGGATAGGTCAACAAACTGCAAAAAATCCTGTGACAATCTGGAAAGAACTCTTCATTTCATTACGGTGGAAACCCCACCATTCGGTGCACAGGTACTGACGAGGTAGGCCAGCGAGTTACAGAGCCACAAAGAAATGACGTCATTTCAACCTCACCGGGGCCGGCCCTGGTGAGGTTGAAACGGCCCTGGTAAGGTCGGGACGGCCCCGGTGAGGTTGAATCAGCCCTGGTGAGGTCGGGATGGCCCAGTGAGGTTGAAATAGCCCCGGTGAGGCCGAGACGGCCCCGGTGAGGTTGGGACAGATAATGCGGACCAGTATAGACTGATGAACAGGGGTAGATGCAGAGGCAGAGTAACATTGAACAGACTGTCAAACTACAGTAGGAAACCTGGGGAGGGTTTGGGGGGGGCGCGGATTAAGAGATCAACCGAAGGACTTACATGCATGCATATAAGAATAACCAATGGACACAAGACACTAGGGGGTAGGGGCC
>NW_005367108.1:798297-800182 GCF_000412655.1 Myotis brandtii | reverse complement strand
TTTTAAAACACACACACACACACACACACACACACACACACACACACACACACACACACAAGAAATGACGTCACCTAGGAGGCAAGGAATAAGACCGAAAAAAAATGATAGTATACCCTCTTTCTGACAGGTGGTTACTATGGAGTCACAAAGTCCACAGTACTTGGATTCTCTGCCAATGAATTATACCATGGACCTCAGAGTGATCGTGTGGAAAGGATGTGTGATGAGGGTTGCAGCAGAAGGAGCCATCATCTCTTGTGTTGTCTCCTTGGTAACTTGGTGGAAGGAAGATGAGACTTCTTTTTTTTTCCTTTCAGTCCGCATTTTATTGATTTCTTACAGAGAGGAAGGGAGAGGGATAGAGAGTTAGAAACATCGATGAGAGAGAAACATCGATGAGCTGCCTCCTGCACACTCCCTATTGGGTATGTGCCTGCAACCAAGGTACATGCCCTTGACCGGAATTGAACCTGGGACCCTTGAGTCCCCAGGCCGACACTCTATCCATTGAGCCAAACCAGTTAGGGTGAGACTTCTTTCTGTATATATCCAGGACCTAACTCCTCAACCCTGTCACATTCTGGCATTTCTGTAAAACTCTACCATGGACCACAGTCCCAAGAATTCCTGAACACAGACATGGAGTTAAGCCTGTGAACACCTGTGAACAACCCACACTTCCCATTGATGCTCATAAGGTGCTGAGCATAACGAGAGACCAGGAAGCTGCTTCTCAGACTTCTCTATCAAATCAGCAGTCCCCGTAATATCAGAGTGAGCATTCAGGGGTCTCCTTCCTCCCCCAGGGTTTAGGAATAGAGCCTGAAGCTCATGGTAGCTTACCTTGAAATGTCTTTGATGTCTCTTACTTTGTCTCAAAACGTGATGTAAATTTTATATTCTATTCAATATTATATGCATTTGTTTTAATACCAAAATGTTTCGCATTACCCATCTCCCCCCCTAAAAAATCTCCACATAAAGATGATCTAGAAAAATGAAATTTTTTTTTAAAAAACAGAACTTTAAACTGGAAAGAAGCATTACCAAATCTGCCCCTTTATTTTGCAGATGAGGACATGAACTTGACAGATGAAGAGCCAGAGAGGGGACTTGACTTGCTCAAGGTCACACCATCTAGAACTCAGGTTTCCTGACTCAGTTCATTGGCTCAAAGGAACAGCCATTATTCAGCTAAGACATAATATTGTTTCAGACTTCCTTTAAGTTGTAATGAATCATTTAACCAAACTCCGGTAAATTTCACAAGAGCTTCTGGAAGCAAAGGTGTGGTAACAAGAAACCTATGACAGCCCAGACCACAGCTACATCACACCATGGGTGTTTCCTCCTGGGAAAGGGGATTTGATTGCTTTGGAGACAGCACAACACTGACGGCCTTTCCCCTGGGCAGAGAATTAAATAAACTCTGGGGCTTCTCCCTCAAAACACATCACACATGGTTAAAGTCTATGTATACAGTGCAGTTAACCTGTCGTAGAAAAGTTGGCAATAATCTTCAGACACTAGCACCAAATAAAGGCTTCCAAATTCTCATCAGGGTGGTAAGACGCCTTTCTTCACATGTTTAAAAAAGAAAAATCCATCCATGAGAGAATTATGGACACCATGTCTGAAATGTGCCCTAACATAACATTTTCATCTCCCAGGTCCTTCACTGCAAAGATTTTATGTTTAAACTAGAGGCCCGGTGCACGAAATTCATGCAGGGGGAGGGGGGCCCTCAGCCCAGCCTGCACCCTCTTCAATCCGGGACCCCTCAGGGGATGTCCGACTGCCGGTTTAGGCCCGATCCCCAGGATATCCCTTTTACAATCCGGGACCACTGGCTCCTAACTGCTCACCTGCCTGCATACCTGAT
>NW_005367108.1:789703-798042 GCF_000412655.1 Myotis brandtii | reverse complement strand
CTGCCTGCCCCCCTTGCTGACCTGGTCACCCCCCAACTGCCCCGCCCAGCTGGCCTGGTTGCCCTAACTGCTCCCCTGCTGGCCTGGTCACCCCTTACTGCCCCCACTGCCAGACTGGTCGCCCCTAACTGCCCCCCTGTTGGCCTAGTCGCCCCATGCAGCCTGCTGCTCAGTTGTTCGGTCGCCCCTCACTAAGCCCCCTGCCGGCCTAGTCACCCCACACAGCCTGTTGCTCAGTCGTTTGGTCGCCCCTTCACTAACCCCCCTGCCGGACTGGTCATTCCACGTAGCCTGTTTGATCATCCATTCGGTTGAGATGGTCACTTAGGCTTTTATATATATAGATAATTTATTTACTCACAGCAAGCTAACAGCTACTAGACCTGTGATGGCGAACCTTTTGAGCTCGGCATGTCAGCATTTTGAAAAACCCTAACTTAACTCTGGTGCCGTGTCACATATAGAAATTTTTTGATATTTGCAACCATAGTAAAACAAAGATTTATATTTTTGATATTCATTTTATATATTTAAATGCCATTTAACAAAGAAAAATCAACCAAAAAAATGAGTTCACGTGTCACCTCTAACACGCGTGTCATAGGTTCACCATCACTGTACTAGACCCTACTTGCTACTTGACCAAAAGGTTCCAGGGGTAACAATGAATTTAGGAGCTGAGTTGTTAAGCACATTTTAGAAAACAACACAGGGTTACTATCACTTGTCCAGTAAATGCAGCCCTAAATGAAGGCCGACCATAGGAGAGATTGCTGTGACAACTATAGAGCAAGTTTTCTTCTAATATGTATTACCTTTCAGTCATTAGTTTTTCTATGAAGACATGAAAAGAAGACTACAAACAATTTTCTGGAGTTGTCAGACAAAAAAAATAAAATGAACAAAATCTAAGCCAGAGGAGGTGGGGAGCTGGGTGGAGGTGGGCAAAGGAAGGGGGGATATGAGGACATCTGTAAGAGTATCAACAACAGAAAACAACAACTGAGAATCAGTATTTCTTTTGAAATGTGTCTCTTGACTGCATACCAATGAATTCATTAGATGTCCAACCCTCTGTTTTATTTTAATAAGGAAGAAAAAGAACATGCACAAGAGGGCAGTGTTTGGTTTTGGTGACCCATGGACTTCCTATTTCCCACTGAAACCATCCAATGTGAGTGGTAATCATGGGACACTCATGCCAGTGAAGACCCTGGTACCTTGGAGAGTGTGTGGCCACCAGATGCACACTATCAAGGCACTGAAGCTATGCTGTGCCCCTTGCTGCACCTGTTTCACTCTGGCTGGGGAGCACCCATATATATCTTCCTATCCATTTTTTCCAGGCTTTGCTGGTAGCAAGTAGGTTTATAAAAGATTTGTAAGGTGATTGGGGATTGTTAAGTTTCTTATACTTAGCATACAAGTTGTCTTGAGGCAGGGAGCCTATTTTTAAATATGAAGCACTTAATTATAAGCTGGCCACTTACCAATCTGTCACAACTGACCAAAAATTTATAATAATGTGAAGATCAATAGAATAGGTTTGATAAAACCAATCTATTGTCTCCTGTATGGTTTTTCCCATGATCAATACTATACTTCTGAAAAGATGACTCCCTCTTGCCTAAAAGGATACAGAGTCTGTATCTAAAATGAGAAGTCGTCCTCCCAGGGGGAAGTGTCAACAAAGAGCAAACCAACCACAGACAACAGCATAGGTTCTGGGAAAATCAGAGGTGCAATGGTTGGGGAGTACCCTGATACCCCCCTGAGAAGGGAATACACAATACCTTGCACTTAGGAGTACTTACTACTTTCTCTTAAACCTAGCATTTTACTTCCTGTGTCTTAGGCTTGTTTTAGTGGGAGTCCATCAAACTATGTAGGATATGGATAAATGACTCTCTAATTGCTTTTTAAAAATTGAAATTAATTCTAATAACATTGGACAAAAAACATGATATTTACATAATATTGTCCAAGCTGAAAGGTTATCTTACAAATTAAATAAATTTCTTCACAGTGATACTACAGAGCAAATCTGGGGTATAGTCATGTTTCAAGGACAGTATTTTGATTACAAACTAGGGTTTCTATTAGCCCAAAGATGATAATTGTAGGATAGTCGTAAAATAGAACTATAAGGTTTGTCTGGCCTTTTTAGTGGATGACATGTCAAAGTTGAAACCAATAAAATGGAATATTTGGATGAGGCACTATTATGATTGAGATTTCTATGTACACCGGCTTTCAAAGTATAAAGACCATTTTTAGATTCTTCCTATCAAGGAAACCACATAATCCATGGAGGCTTCCTCAACCAAAAGGCAACTATATCAGAAGTAGGATATTTACAAGTTCATATTCCACTAACTCGAGATCTTCAAACATCAAGCACATATGCAAATCTTGGTACATGCTGTGAGTATTTAGTCTGTCAATAATGGTCTCCTAATAGATTATTAAAAGGGCTAGGACCACATCTCTGTTGTTAAATACTGTATCCCTCAGTGTCTACCACAATGAGTGGTACAGAGTAGAAGCTCAATAAATATTTGTTGAGTTGAAAAAAGAAAAGCTCACTAGTTTTCTAGTTAAGTCTACAAGTTGGACTCCATCAGTACTAACTTTAATAATATGATGCTTATAACTCTGCTGCTGGGGTTAATCACATCTTCATTGCTGACTCATTACACACACTACCAAATTTACCAAACTGTACTTCATTTCTTTGTAAGCTCTGCCACAGAGCAGAATGAGGAACATGGGGCCTTTGCTCCTGTTAATTGGCTTGGGGACTACAGAAATGAGGGATCTGTTGTTTGTACAAAATGGAACTGCTGGCAGATCCTCTGTAAGAAGATGAGGAGAACTTTAATCTGCCTCAAAACATTGTGATAATTTCTCTTTCAGCTATTTCTGTTTGACCAAAAAGGAACCAGGAAGTATAATTTGCCAATTTAAAAATGCATTTAAGGACAGTTCATCTTCTTACTGGCTATGAGAAACGGATTGGGATAACTCTACCTGTCAATAAGTGGGGAAGTTTTGTTTGTTTTTTCCTCAAATAGTCTAATGGACTGAGATGAGGTCATGCCCAGGCTCCTGCTGTCTTATATAAATGTTAAGAACTTCCTTCTATTTGCAGAGGTACAGGAGGAGTTCATGATGTTCCACCCGAGTCGTTCCATAAGGAGTATGAAAGAGTATAAACTCTTTTTAAAATCCAACTTCCAGCATCCATTAATTCCAAAACTTATAGTGTATTCTTGCAGCGTTTTCTATCCTAAAACAGCAATGACATCACAAGAGAGAGAAAGGAAGAACCAGCTTGCCAGGGGTTGACACAAAACAACCTGAGAGAGGGCAGAGTGCATCTATTTTAGGTTACCATTCGTTAAAGACCAGGACAGACATCAGATTTTAGAGGACTCAAATCTACTCCCACAAAGTGGTTTTGGGGGGCAGGGAAGCAGGGGAATAACACAATGGTCAGGCTAAGGCAAAATAACACTGAGGCATTTGAAAGTCACTTTTCTGCTGTATTTGAGTTCCTTTTACTGGATCACTTTAAATCATGAAATTATGTATCATTGAACAAACAAACTTAAACAAAATTAGAAAATACTGCATTACTCTACTCCCACCCCAAGACTATTATGTCTGGTAGGGAAGACTGGGTATAGCAATTTTCTAGTTTTGCTAAGTTGTACTGTCTTCTTAAATATTCAATTTACTGAAATATTCAATTTACTCAAGCAACACTCACTGATGTCAGACTTTATGTACAGCATTGTGCTAGCCTATGTACCTCCTGAGTATAACCAACTCTAGCCTGCAGGAGCCCATAAACTACACTACTGAAGCACCAGGTAAATTTACTTAACAGATGGTAAAATAGTCCATTCTGGTAAAGCTATGACTCAATTTTCTTCCTAACAATGCACTGCTACAACAGAAGTCAGAAGGAAAACTGGATTTGATAATAACCCACATTTATAATACAAGAAAGCAGAGGGGAAAATGGATCAAAAGATTTTTTAAAAACTGAAAACAGTTGAAAATTTCAGCATATTTCTCTGAACACACAGGAAAGGGAATATTATTTAGGCTGCTGTCTTCAAAAAGAAAGGCTGAATCCTAGATGGTGTGGCTCAGTGGTTGGAGCATCAGCCCACAGACTGAAGGGTCCTGGGTTTGATTCTGGGCAAGGGCACGTACTTCAGTTGCAGACTAAGTCTCTGGCCCTAGTCGGGGTTCATGGGGGAGGCAACTAATCAATGTATCTTTCTCTCACATCCATGTTTCTCTCTCTCTCCCTCCCTTCTTCTCTCTCTAAAAATCAGTGGAGAAAATATCCTCAGAGGAGGATTAACAACAAAAAAGGCTGAGAAGAATTTTCAAAACAGTTCCAATTTTTAATTCCCAGGATGATTCACAAAGTCCATTCCCAAAATAACGAGTCCCTGTCATAAAAGTCATTATAAATGAGTTATATGTAGGAAGAAAGTGACACAAAAGTGGATGTAAATACAAATGTTTTTGAGAAAAACAAATGTTGCAACTGTGGCAATACAGGTTTTTCTGGGTAACCTACTTTCCCAGCCTCATTTCCTGCCTGACTGACCATACACTCCAGTTACCCACTTTTTCATGCCTCTGTGCCTTTGCATATACTGCTTCCACTGCCATATACTTTCTTCCTCTTCCCAAGTCATCAAAATCATGCTCCACAGGACCCAGCTCCAACATCATCTCAGTGTTGCCTTTCCCCAGCAGCAAGATAACCTACTGGTCAGAGCATCTGCCCCCTGGTGATCAGTGCATGTCATAGAGAGTGGTTGAACAGTCTCAGCATATCATTAGCATATTATGCTTTGATTGGTTGAAAAGTGGACCAGTCACCAGACGACCAGACACTTAGCATATTAGGCTTTTATTATCTAATCTAATAAAAGAGAAACATGCAAATTGACCATACCTTCGTTACGCCCCAAGCCACACCCACCAGCCAATCAGAGCGACTATATGCAAATTAACCCAACCAAGATGGCGGCTGGCAGCCACGGAGCTGGAGCAAGCAGGAGGCTTGGTTGCCCCGGCGATGGAGGAAGCCAAGCTTCTTGCCTGCCCTGGCCAGCTGTGGCCTCCACTAAAGGCAACAAAGTTTCAATTATAGAAGATAAATAAATCCCAGATACCTGCTTCCAGCCAGCCTCCACTAGGAGGGTGCGTGGCTGGGGGCTGTGGCCAACCTGCAAACAGCCATCAGCCCCTCAACCAGGCTGGCCACACCCTCAAGGGGTGAGGGTCCCTGCTGGCCAGGCACCCCATCTTGGACTCCCACACTGAAGGGGCTGTGGCTAGCCTGCAAAAAGCCATCAGCCACTCACCCAGGCTTGCCAGGCACCCCAGCAGGACCCCCTTTTCCTGAAGTGGGTATGGCCAACCTGAAAATGGCCCTCAGCCCCTCACAAAGGCTGGCCAGGCACCCCAACGGGACCCCCACCCTGATCCGGGACACCCTTCAGGGCAAACCGGCTGGCCCCCACCCATGCACCAGGCCTCTATCCTAGATAAAAGAAGGGTAATATGCAAATTGACCCTAACAGCAGAAAAACTGGGAATGACTGGTCACTATGACACAAACTGACCACCAGGAGGACGCTCAATTCCCCCACCCTGGTGCTGGGCCGGAGGACCTGAGGCCACGCCCCCCGCCACGGCACCGGGCCAGGGGACCTGAGGCTGCTCCACCTGCCGGGTGGGGCTTGACGGGGTCTCTGAGGCTGTACACCCCCGCCCGGCAGGGCTTGATGGGGGTGGGGCCAGTCGGGTCTGGATCTCGCCCAACCCAATTCCCCAGGGAGCGGGCCTAAACCAGCAGGTGGTCATCCCCCAAGGGGTCCCAGACTGCGAGAGGGCACAGGCCAGGCTGAGGGACCCCCCTAGTGCACAAATTTTTGTGCACTGGGCCTCTAGTGTTATATAATTTTCAAGGGTCCTTCAAGTTCTCAAAATTGTATTGTGCTATGATTCTAAAGAATCATAGTTCTTGTTTGTGTGGATCCTTTGTTCCTTCTTAGACTTTTGATAGGAAAAATACTTCCCACCCTAGAATTAAATCTTTGGAGAATAATTGGTACTTAGCATAACAACATGAATAGACTAAATTCAAAGAACAAAATCAGCTCCATGATAACTGAATTCTATCAGAAGATCAGTTATCTAGAGCTGTATGTATATCCACATAATCTATCTCAGTACCTTGTTTGGCAATCAGCTTGTATTCTTATCCTGTAGTTTCCATGTTAATATACATACTATATAATAAAGAGGTAATATGCAAATTGACCATCACTCCATTTGTGGGAGTTTATTTTCAAAAAACACAAACTGTACAGTTTAGCAATTTATTGTGAACATGTAAATTAATCTCTCTATATGATAGGTCTCTCACCTACAAAATCCTATATAATAAAGAGGTGATATGCAAATTGACCCTCACTCTGTCACACCATCACAAGATGGCCTGTGCCCACAGCAGAGGCGGGGTTCCCGTAACAAGCTGTTATGAGCGATCAGCAGGGACCTGAGCTGTGCCCCCACCTGGCGGGGCTTGATGGGGGACCTCAGGCTGCATCCCCCACCCTGGTGCTGGGCCGGAGGACCTGAGGCCACGCCCCCCGCCACGGCACCGGGCCAGGGGACCTGAGGCTGCTCCACCTGCCGGGTGGGGCTTGACGGGGTCTCTGAGGCTGTACACCCCCGCCCGGCAGGGCTTGATGGGGGTGGGGCCAGTCGGGTCTGGATCTCGCCCAATGGGGGTGGGGTCGGCCGAGTCTGGGTCTTGCGTGATTTCAAGGTGCGCGCAGGTGGGTGGGGACTTGACTCTAGGTCCCACAGCGCGCCCCAGACTCTGACAGGAGGAAGATTTTCATATACATTTTACTAATTTTCTTTCATCTCTGACATTTCTATTATAGAGAAAGGGCAAATAGCAATATTAAAATATTTCCTCTAATTAATTCTCTTTTAATGTGCACAAATTTTGTGCACTGGGCCACTAGTGTGAACAATAAAAGGACTGATTTGCCTTCCTTGTTCAAAAATATATAAATTGCATCTGCTGACAACTGACTGAAGTTTAAGTAGCATTTAAGCTAAGAATCTCTCTTTGATTTCATTTACCTATATTTATTCAACATTTCTGCAGAGAATAAGAGAGACCCTAAAGATAAAGTTTGTGTTTTAGACTGAGAACCTATCTCCAAGAGGTTAATTAACTTGGCTAACCTCACACAAAAAATAAGATTGAGTTGCTTATTTTGAATCCTTAGCCATGTGAACCACAGAACATGATTTTTTAAAAAGTATATTTGTTGAACTTCTCAGCCCTTTTCTTTATCTTCTTTAATTTTTATTGTTAAACATTTATTGAACATCTGCTATGTGTTAAACTATATACTGAGAATTGGTATTCAAAGATGAATAAGACAGAAGTCTTTATTGTATTTAACTGAATTTCTTCTTGCCTGTGTTTCTTAATTTCTTATTCCTTTCAGGCCCTCTTATTCCTTCATTTTCCCTCCTGAACTCTTTTCTATATCATCTCCTTCCTCATCTCCTGTTCTTTAATTTCCCAAGAAGCGAATATCCATTTCTTCTTCCTGTTCACACTTTTCTTTTAAGCACACCTCCTACCCTACCCCTCTGTTCTTCTCAGTTGCTTCTTATTTGATCATAATGTAACCTGAAGTGTGTTCTTTAGTATTATACTTATGAAGACAGTATTATGCTCCCATTTTATTAGAAAAGCAAATTAGTCAATACAACTGTTTGTAAGAATTACTAAATCTAATCTAATAAAAGACAAACATGCAAATTGACTGTACCTTTGCTACGCCTTAACCCATGCCAACCAGCCAATCAGAGTGACTATATGCAAATTAACCCAACCAAGATGGCGGCCGGCAGCCACAGAGCTGAAGCCAGCAGGAGGCTTGGTTGCTCCAGTGATGGAGGAAGCCAAGCTTCCTGGCCAGCTTGAGCTCCACTCGAAGCAACAAAGTTTCAATTATAGAAGGTAAATAAACACCAGATATCTGCTTTCAGCAGGCCGTGGCCACGAAGCTGGAGCGAGCAGGAGCTGGCTCTGAGCTCCACTGAAGGCAACAAGGTTTCAATTATAGAAGGTAAGTAAATCCCAGAATTAAAAAAAAAGAAAAAAGAAAAAAAGGAGAGGCTGGGAGCTTCCGTCGCCGGGGGGCTGGCCAGCCTGAAAACGGCCCTCAGCTCCTCACCCAGACTGGCCAGGCACCCCAGTGGGGACCCCC
>NW_005367108.1:785768-788846 GCF_000412655.1 Myotis brandtii | reverse complement strand
ATATGCTTCAGCACTGGTGATGAATGACTTCCTTGTGAGTAAAACAATGCAAGACTTTTATTGGCTAAGTCTTAGAAATATAGAAAATAACTCTTCAGAAAATGCCATTTGAAGAAATCACAGCATTCCTTTTGAAAGTTCTTATTTAATATTTTTGTACTAACTGTTTAGTAGTAGGAAGAATATATTTATTAAACACCTACTATGTGTGTAATATACCATGCTTATTTTGCATGCACTGTCATTTATTTAGTATTAAATCATAGCACCCCTTTTATAGCAAGTAATTTGCCTAAGGATATATAGCTCGTAGCACAGTTGAGACTGAAACCCCAGACTTAATTCAAAAATTTTTATTTTTAACAACAATATTATCAGAAAACACAAAAGACAAAAGGTAACAAAAAATATACTAACTATTCAACACT
The DNA here is from genome assembly GCF_000412655.1 of Myotis brandtii. Classification (NCBI taxonomy): domain Eukaryota; kingdom Metazoa; phylum Chordata; class Mammalia; order Chiroptera; family Vespertilionidae; genus Myotis; species Myotis brandtii. The sequence goes on along the minus strand of NW_005367108.1, from coordinate 788,418 downwards.
TAGGGTGAACCATTATTTAAAAGTATTACCATCCAAATCTTTACCTTTGTATGTCTATGACTTTTTACATTACAGACAGTCCCCGGGTTACGTTGGGACCCGACAAACGTCGTTTCATGGTTAATCGCCATCTCCCATCCTATCCTATATAATAAAGAGGTAATATGCAGTTGGAGGGGACCAGGCCTGCAGGGGAGGGAAGTTAGGGGTGACCAGGCCTGCAGGGGAGAGCAGGCGAGGGTGACCAGGCAGGCAGGGAGGGCAGTTAGGGGCAACCAGGCTGGCAATCATTCTGGTAAAGCTATGACTCAATTTTCTTCCTAACAATGCACTGCTACAACAGAAGTCAGAAGGAAAACTGGATTTGATAATAACCCACATTTATAATACAAGAAAGCAGAGGGGAAAATGGATCAAAAGATTTTTTAAAAAACTGAAAACAGTTGAAATTTCAGCATATTTCTCTGAACACACAGGAAAGGGAATATTATTTAGGCTGCTGTCTTCAAAAAGAAAGGCTGAATCCTAGATGGTGTGGCTCAGTGGTTGGAGCATCAGCCCACAGACTGAAGGGTCCTGGGTTTGATTCTGGGCAAGGGCACGTACTTCAGTTGCAGACTAAGTCTCTGGCCCTAGTCGGGGTTCATGGGGGAGGCAACTAATCAATGTATCTTTCTCTCACATCCATGTTTCTCTCTCTCTCCCTCCCTTCTTCTCTCTCTAAAAATCAGTGGAGAAAATATCCTCAGAGGAGGATTAACAACAAAAAAGGCTGAGAAGAATTTTCAAAACAGTTCCAATTTTTAATTCCCAGGATGATTCACAAAGTCCATTCCCAAAATAACGAGTCCCTGTCATAAAAGTCATTATAAATGAGTTATATGTAGGAAGAAAGTGACACAAAAGTGGATGTAAATACAAATGTTTTGAGAAAAACAAATGTTGCAACTGTGGCAATACAGGTTTTTCTGGGTAACCTACTTTCCCAGCCTCATTTCCTGCCTGACTGACCATACACTCCAGTTACCCACTTTTTCATGCCTCTGTGCCTTTGCATATACTGCTTCCACTGCCATATACTTTCTTCCTCTTCCCAAGTCATCAAAATCATGCTCCACAGGACCCAGCTCCAACATCATCTCAGTGTTGCCTTTCCTCCCACCACTCACCTCTGTGTCCCACTGCACTTTGTACCTATGAGGGAGGAATTTTTAACCTGCCTCCTCAGACAGACTGAAACATCATTGAAACCTGACCCTTAAATATATATGCTTCAGCACTGGTGATGAATGACTTCCTTGTGAGTAAAACAATGCAAGACTTTTATTGGCTAAGTCTTAGAAATATAGAAAATAACTCTTCAGAAAATGCCATTTGAAGAAATCACAGCATTCCTTTTGAAAGTTCTTATTTAATATTTTTGTACTAACTGTTTAGTAGTAGGAAGAATATATTTATTAAACACCTACTATGTGTGTAATATACCATGCTTATTTTGCATGCACTGTCATTTATTTAGTATTAAATCATAGCACCCCTTTTATAGCAAGTAATTTGCCTAAGGATATATAGCTCGTAGCACAGTTGAGACTGAAACCCCAGACTTAATTCAAAAATTTTTATTTTTAACAACAATATTATCAGAAAACACAAAAGACAAAAGGTAACAAAAAATATACTAACTATTCAACACTTAGGGTGAACCATTATTTAAAAGTATTACCATCCAAATCTTTACCTTTGTATGTCTATGACTTTTTACATTACAGACAGTCCCCGGGTTACGTTGGACCCGACAAACGTCGTTTCATGGTTAATCGCCATCTCCCATCCTATCCTATATAATAAAGAGGTAATATGCAGTTGGAGGGGACCAGGCCTGCAGGGGAGGGAAGTTAGGGGTGACCAGGCCTGCAGGGGAGAGCAGGCGAGGGTGACCAGGCAGGCAGGGAGGGCAGTTAGGGGCAACCAGGCTGGCAATGGAGGGCAGTTTGGGGTGACCGGGCCAGCAGGGGAGGGCAGTTGGGGGCAACCAGGACTGCAGGGGAGGACAGTTAGGGGTGACCAGGCCGGCAGGGAAGGGCAGTTAGGGGTGACCATGCCAGCAGGGGAGGGCAGTTAGGTTCCATCGGGCCGGCAGGGGAGCAGTCAAGCGTCGATCAGGCTGGCAGGGGAGTGGTTAGGAGGTGATCAGGCTGGCAGGCAGAAGCGGTTAGGGGCAATCAGGCAGGCAGGAAGGTGAGCGGTTGGGAGCCAGCAGTCCTGGATTGTGAGAGGGACATCCCTCGAGGGGTCCCAGATTGGAGAGGGTGCAGGCTGGGCTGAGGGACACCCCTTCCCCGTGCATGAATTTTGTGCACCGGGTCTCTAGTATTATAATGAAGAAATATCTTAAGGTATTGAAATACCTAAAAATGCAAAGAAATCATTATTCACCTACCTTTTATCAATATAGGTAGTGAGAATTACTTCTTTCTTCCTTATAAAATGAGGAAATTAAAAACATTCTCACTGCTTAGAACAAATTTGCTTATTTTTTCATTTTATTTCTAAGAGTAAAACTGTCTTCAGTACTTCACAATCACAAAGAAACTTAAATCTCATTTTCTTCGTTATGTTGCTGCTGAATTGAGCAGACTAGTTGAAAATA
>NW_005367108.1:769204-785020 GCF_000412655.1 Myotis brandtii | reverse complement strand
CCCAGCAGCAAGATAACCTACTGGTCAGAGCATCTGCCCCCTGGTGATCAGTGCATGTCATAGAGAGTGGTTGAACAGTCTCAGCATATCATTAGCATATTATGCTTTGATTGGTTGAAAAGTGGACCAGTCACCAGACGACCAGACACTTAGCATATTAGGCTTTTATTATCTAATCTAATAAAAGAGAAACATGCAAATTGACCATACCTTCGTTACGCCCCAAGCCACACCCACCAGCCAATCAGAGCGACTATATGCAAATTAACCCAACCAAGATGGCGGCTGGCAGCCACGGAGCTGGAGCAAGCAGGAGGCTTGGTTGCCCCGGCGATGGAGGAAGCCAAGCTTCTTGCCTGCCCTGGCCAGCTGTGGCCTCCACTAAAGGCAACAAAGTTTCAATTATAGAAGATAAATAAATCCCAGATACCTGCTTCCAGCCAGCCTCCACTAGGAGGGTGCGTGGCTGGGGGCTGTGGCCAACCTGCAAACAGCCATCAGCCCCTCAACCAGGCTGGCCACACCCTCAAGGGGTGAGGGTCCCTGCTGGCCAGGCACCCCATCTTGGACTCCCACACTGAAGGGGCTGTGGCTAGCCTGCAAAAAGCCATCAGCCACTCACCCAGGCTTGCCAGGCACCCCAGCAGGACCCCCTTTTCCTGAAGTGGGTATGGCCAACCTGAAAATGGCCCTCAGCCCCTCACAAAGGCTGGCCAGGCACCCCAACGGGACCCCCACCCTGATCCGGGACACCCTTCAGGGCAAACCGGCTGGCCCCCACCCATGCACCAGGCCTCTATCCTAGATAATAAAAGGGTAATATGCAAATTGACCCTAACAGCAGAAAAACTGGGAATGACTGGTCACTATGACACAAACTGACCACCAGGAGGCAGACGCTCAATGCAGGAGCTGCCCCCTGATGGTCAGTGCGCTCCCACAGGGGGAGCTCTGCTCAGCCTCAAGCCAGGCTGACGGCTGCCAGTACAGCAGTGGTGGTAGGAGCCTCTCCCGCCTCCTCAGCAGCGCTAAGGATGTCCGACTGCAGCTTAGGCCTGCTCCCTGCTGGCAAGTGGACATCCCCTGAGGGCTCCGGGGCTGCCAGACTGATGTCTGACTGCCAGCTTAGGCCCAATTCCCCAGGGAGCGGGCCTAAACCAGCAGGTGGTCATCCCCCAAGGGGTCCCAGACTGCGAGAGGGCACAGGCCAGGCTGAGGGACCCCCCTAGTGCACAAATTTTTGTGCACTGGGCCTCTAGTGTTATATAATTTTCAAGGGTCCTTCAAGTTCTCAAAATTGTATTGTGCTATGATTCTAAAGAATCATAGTTCTTGTTTGTGTGGATCCTTTGTTCCTTCTTAGACTTTTGATAGGAAAAATACTTCCCACCCTAGAATTAAATCTTTGGAGAATAATTGGTACTTAGCATAACAACATGAATAGACTAAATTCAAAGAACAAAATCAGCTCCATGATAACTGAATTCTATCAGAAGATCAGTTATCTAGAGCTGTATGTATATCCACATAATCTATCTCAGTACCTTGTTTGGCAATCAGCTTGTATTCTTATCCTGTAGTTTCCATGTTAATATACATACTATATAATAAAGAGGTAATATGCAAATTGACCATCACTCCAACACACAAGATGGCCACCACAAGATGGCCGGCAGGGGAGGGCAGTTGTGGGCGATCAGGCCAGCAGGGGAGGGCAGTTGGTGGGGACCAGGCCAGTAGGGGAGGGCAGTTGGGGGGGACCAGGCCAGCAGGGAAGGGCAGTTGGGAGGGACCAGGCCTGCAGGGGAGAGCAGATGGGGGCGACCAGGCCATCAGGGGAGGGCAGTTGGGGGTGGCCGGGCCTACAGGGGAGGGCAGTTGGGGGGGACCAGGCCTGCAGGGGAGGACAGTTAGGGGTGACCAGGCCGGCAGGGAACAGTAGTTAGGGGTGACCATGCCAGCAGGGGAGGGCAGTTAGGTTCCATCGGGCCGGCAGGGGAGCAGTCAAGCGTCGATCAGGGCAGGGGAGGAGTGGTTAGGAGGTGATCAGGCTGGCAGGCAGAAGCGGTTAGGGGCAATCAGGCAGGCAGGAAGGTGAGCGGTTGGGAGCCAGCAGTCCTGGATTGTGAGAGGGACATCCCTCGAGGGGTCCCAGATTGGAGAGGGTGCAGGCTGGGCTGAGGGACACCCCTTCCCCGTGCATGAATTTTGTGCACCGGGTCTCTAGTATTATAATGAAGAAATATCTTAAGGTATTGAAATACCTAAAAATGCAAAGAAATCATTATTCACCTACCTTTTATCAATATAGGTAGTGAGAATTACTTCTTTCTTCCTTATAAAATGAGGAAATTAAAAACATTCTCACTGCTTAGAACAAATTTGCTTATTTTTTCATTTTATTTCTAAGAGTAAAACTGTCTTCAGTACTTCACAATCACAAAGAAACTTAAATCTCATTTTCTTCGTTTTTGAGAAAAACAAATGTTGCAACTGTGGCAATACAGGTTTTTCTGGGTAACCTACTTTCCCAGCCTCATTTCCTGCCTGACTGACCATACACTCCAGTTACCCACTTTTTCATGCCTCTGTGCCTTTGCATATACTGCTTCCACTGCCATATACTTTCTTCCTCTTCCCAAGTCATCAAAATCATGCTCCACAGGACCCAGCTCCAACATCATCTCAGTGTTGCCTTTCCTCCCACCACTCACCTCTGTGTCCCACTGCACTTTGTACCTATGAGGGAGGAATTTTTAACCTGCCTCCTCAGACAGACTGAAACATCATTGAAACCTGACCCTTAAATATATATGCTTCAGCACTGGTGATGAATGACTTCCTTGTGAGTAAAACAATGCAAGACTTTTATTGGCTAAGTCTTAGAAATATAGAAAATAACTCTTCAGAAAATGCCATTTGAAGAAATCACAGCATTCCTTTTGAAAGTTCTTATTTAATATTTTTGTACTAACTGTTTAGTAGTAGGAAGAATATATTTATTAAACACCTACTATGTGTGTAATATACCATGCTTATTTTGCATGCACTGTCATTTATTTAGTATTAAATCATAGCACCCCTTTTATAGCAAGTAATTTGCCTAAGGATATATAGCTCGTAGCACAGTTGAGACTGAAACCCCAGACTTAATTCAAAAATTTTTATTTTTAACAACAATATTATCAGAAAACACAAAAGACAAAAGGTAACAAAAAATATACTAACTATTCAACACTTAGGGTGAACCATTATTTAAAAGTATTACCATCCAAATCTTTACCTTTGTATGTCTATGACTTTTTACATTACAGACAGTCCCCGGGTTACGTTGGACCCGACAAACGTCGTTTCATGGTTAATCGCCATCTCCCATCCTATCCTATATAATAAAGAGGTAATATGCAGTTGGAGGGGACCAGGCCTGCAGGGGAGGGAAGTTAGGGGTGACCAGGCCTGCAGGGGAGAGCAGGCGAGGGTGACCAGGCAGGCAGGGAGGGCAGTTAGGGGCAACCAGGCTGGCAATGGAGGGCAGTTTGGGGTGACCGGGCCAGCAGGGGAGGGCAGTTGGGGGCAACCAGGACTGCAGGGGAGGACAGTTAGGGGTGACCAGGCCGGCAGGGAAGGGCAGTTAGGGGTGACCATGCCAGCAGGGGAGGGCAGTTAGGTTCCATCGGGCCGGCAGGGGAGCAGTCAAGCGTCGATCAGGCTGGCAGGGGAGTGGTTAGGAGGTGATCAGGCTGGCAGGCAGAAGCGGTTAGGGGCAATCAGGCAGGCAGGAAGGTGAGCGGTTGGGAGCCAGCAGTCCTGGATTGTGAGAGGGACATCCCTCGAGGGGTCCCAGATTGGAGAGGGTGCAGGCTGGGCTGAGGGACACCCCTTCCCCGTGCATGAATTTTGTGCACCGGGTCTCTAGTATTATAATGAAGAAATATCTTAAGGTATTGAAATACCTAAAAATGCAAAGAAATCATTATTCACCTACCTTTTATCAATATAGGTAGTGAGAATTACTTCTTTCTTCCTTATAAAATGAGGAAATTAAAAACATTCTCACTGCTTAGAACAAATTTGCTTATTTTTTCATTTTATTTCTAAGAGTAAAACTGTCTTCAGTACTTCACAATCACAAAGAAACTTAAATCTCATTTTCTTCGTTATGTTGCTGCTGAATTGAGCAGACACCAAAGAAACCATCTGACCAGGATAGTACTTTTGTTTGGATAGGAAATTCAGTAAATTTTTTCCCAATTTCTTTACATTTGACCATGATACTTTTTTTTTTTTAAATTTAGGGCTGTATTTTATTTTATTTTTTAAAATATATTTTATTGATTTTTTTACAGAGAGGAGGGGAAAAGGATAGAGAGCTAGAAACATTGATGAGAGAGAAACATCGATCAGCTGCCTCCTGCATGCTCCCCACTGGGGATGTGCCCACAACCAAGATACATGCCCTTGACCGGAATCGAACCTGGGACCCTTCAGTCCGCAGGCCAATGCTTTATCCATTGAGCCAAACCAGTCAGGGCAACCATGATACTTTTTGCAAGAGGCTAAGGCAATGATGGTAAATCTATTAAGTGGAATGTCATGGTAAAATGACAGATATGGCCTAATTTGAAGAAACATGTGAATGAAATAGTGTTAAACAATAGAAGAAAAATTGCATTATTACAATATGCTTCAGCACTGGTGATGAATGACTTCCTTGTGAGTAAAACAATGCAAGACTTTTATTGGCTAAGTCTTAGAAATATAGAAAATAACTCTTCAGAAAATGCCATTTGAAGAAATCACAGCATTCCTTTTGAAAGTTCTTATTTAATATTTTTGTACTAACTGTTTAGTAGTAGGAAGAATATATTTATTAAACACCTACTATGTGTGTAATATACCATGCTTATTTTGCATGCACTGTCATTTATTTAGTATTAAATCATAGCACCCCTTTTATAGCAAGTAATTTGCCTAAGGATATATAGCTCGTAGCACAGTTGAGACTGAAACCCCAGACTTAATTCAAAAATTTTTATTTTTAACAACAATATTATCAGAAAACACAAAAGACAAAAGGTAACAAAAAATATACTAACTATTCAACACTTAGGGTGAACCATTATTTAAAAGTATTACCATCCAAATCTTTACCTTTGTATGTCTATGTAGGTCCTCGGGTTACATCAGAGATCTGTTCCTATGGCGCGATGTAACGTGATTTTCACTGTAAGTTGAATCCACCTACATAAGCACCTACATCACTCACATGGAGCACATACACAGCAGTAATAAAGTGAAACAGTAAAAAAAATTTAAAAGAAAGATAACAATTCCTGACCTTTACTTGTGGTAAATAATAAAAAACATAAAGCACATATGTACGTATGTTGAAATGATGGATTTTTTTTTTAAATAAATAAACTAGTGGCCTGGTGCACGAAATTCATGCACAATAAAAGGGAATCGATTAGAGGAAATATTTTAATATTGCTATTTGCCCTTTCTCTATAAAGAAATGTCAGAGATGAAAGAAAATTAGTAAAATGTGAATAGCTTCCTCTTGTCAGAGTCTGGGGCGTGCCTCAGGACCCAGAGTCAAATCCCTGCCCACCCACACGCGCCTCAAAATCATGTGAGACCCAGACCCGGCCAGCACCTACCCCACTGGGCGAGATCCAGACTTGGCCGGCCCCACCCCCGTCAAGCCCTACTGGGCTGGGGGCACATCCTCAGGTCGCTGACCCGGCACTGGGCGGGAGGCACAGCCTCAGGTTCCCTGGCCCGGTGCCGGGTGGGGGGGGGCACAGCCGAGGTTCCCTGGTCAAGCCACACCGGGGGGATGGGGGGGCGGGGGAGGCACAGCCTCAGATCCCTGCTGATTGCTAGTTAAGGCTCGTTACAGGAACTTGGCCTCCGGCCGTTGCGGGGGGCGTGGCCTGAGGTCCTCTGTCAAGCCCTGCTGGGTGGGGGCACAGCCTCAGGTCCCCGGCCCCGGCCCAGTGCCATGCAGCCTAAGGTTCCTGCTGATCGCTCGTTATGGCTTGTTACAGGAACCCCGCCTCCGCTGTGGGCGCAGCCATCTGGTGATGGCATGAGGGTTAATTTGCATAATATCTCTTTATTATATAGGATGATACAAGTTGTCATTCAAAGAAACATCTGGATAGGTCTCAATCTCTCAGAAGAATAGTATAAGGAAACATTTATAAGCGTTTCTGCTCTGAGGTGTAAACTTACTAAAATGAGCAGGTCTCTTCATGGAGTTCTGTTTAGTATGAATAATACTGGGACATTACACAAAACAATACACAAGAATACTGCTAAGGAAGAAAAAGGTGATTATTTCTCCATTTTACAAAGTAACAGGATTCTCTTCAAGAGACAGTGTTTTTCCTTTTTTAAAGGAGGGTAAATCTTACTAGGAAAACAAACAGTTATTTCTCTATTTTTATGGTAATTAATATTATTTTATCAAACTGACAAATAACAAGCAAACCAAGAAGGACAAAACATTAAAAGAAAACATGAATTCATGAAATGGGAGCTAAAGTAAAGACTTCTTGTATAAAAAAATTTTTAATTGCCCAGTGGTAATTAAAGGTAATAAAAGGCCCTGCATGGGTGGCTCAGTTAGTTGGAGCATTGTCCCTTGCACCAAAGGGTTGCAGGTTAGATTTCCAGTTGGGGCACATATGGGAGGCAACCAATCGATGTTTCTCTTTCTCTCTCTCCCTTCTCCCTTCCTCTGTCTCTAAAATAAAAAGAACAATAATGTTTTTTAAAAAGGTAAAAGAATTATGGGAAGCAGCACCATGAAAACAGGGCAGGTTAATATCATTCAGAGATTATTATAGAACACCACAAAAGAAACATCTTCCAGAGTGACTTCAAGTTTGAACCTATGCAACTCTTTTGTCTATATTTTATTTACACCCACAAAAGTGGATACCATATATCACCACATCATCATAATTCAGCATATTCCAGAGTCAGAAGACTAGGAAACGAAATGTTCCCTGCAGGTCAGGGTTTTGATGACTGGCAAAACACACTAGCAAGCTTGCATTGCAGTTGTCTGAACCACACCCAGTCTGCAGTTAAATATAGAATTTAGTTTCTGGAACTATTGGTTTTCTTAACCTTCACAGTCCAAGTATTCACTGAAAACATTAAAAGTAAAAAGGAGAAAGGAAAGAGGCTGAAACCAAAATCCAAGTACTAATAAACTGTCCTGGGAAGAATTCCAAAATGCAGAAAATACCAAGAGAATTAAATTACAGAAACCTCAAGCAACATTTTAGAAACACTCTACAAACGGATCTGTCTCTTCTATGTTGATTCTCCCAGGATGTATAAACACACATAAAATGCATCTGTGCACTAGACCCATGTCTCTAATTCAGATGAGATATTCAGACTTATAGCTTGTCAGGTCAACGGCAGTGATACCAAATTTAGAGCTATGATTTAATCTTGGTTTGTTATAATATCACGGTTGTGATGCTATTTTTCTTTGTGAAGAGGTACTTTTATCCTAAAAAACTATTTATAAATTTTGGGGGAAGAGACACTCTCTAGCTGCAATTTTTAATACTGATTCTTTGCCTGTTGGAGGAGGTAACAGGAGAATATTTTGGGTTAATGTTTAAAGTTGTTTTGGAGATTGACAAAGGTAAAATCAACAACAAAAACTGTTTTCATTATAATTTCATGGGGTTTAGTAGTGCTTCTGTTTTATACTGTTCACTGAAGATGAACATGAAAAGAATCTAAGAGGAACAAAAAATATAGGTATTATGGGTATACTGATCAAAAAAAAAATAAAATAAAACATGTAACAGTTTTAATTACAAACACACACAGACATATTCACTTGCCTTCATTTTCCTGAACACACCCAGACACAGACTCATCATTCAACTACTCTGATGAAAAATAAGCGCAATAAATTACCTATACACACAAATCTGGCCCAAAGTGGGTACTCTTAACCATTATCTTCTGTTGCTTTTGCCTGTCGCAGCTAGGTACTCTTAGATTTATTCCTGTAACTAGCTAAAGTCCTTTTTAAGTTGTTGCTTCTTTCTATCTTGCTTAATTGGAACTGAGAACCTGTATAAGGAGATTTAAAGGTTTCTTTTATCTTTCTGTCTTGAGACCAGCATAGGTACAATAGCCAGATCCCACTCTTCTGTGTCCCACTCATATAGCCAGCACTCCAGAGACATACCGGTTTCCAAAGCTAAAAGACTATCCAGACCAAAACTCTGAATGCTTAAAAAGGAAAGAGTACATCAGAAGATGTTAAGTGACATAAGTCAGACAGAAAAAGCTAAGAACCATATGATTTCATTAATATGTGGGACATAAACCTGAAACTCAAAGATAGAGACAACAGTATGGTAGTTACCAGAGGGAAGAGGGGTGGGGAGGAAGTAAAGAGGGCCAAATATATGGCAACAGAAGAAGATTTGACTTTGGGTGGTGGGTACACAATGCAATATGCAGATGAGTATCACAGACATGTACACTTGAAACTTATGTGGTCCTATTAAATAATGTCACCCCAACATTTAATTTTAAAAGTAACTTTGCTCCAAGGCCACAAAGCATCCAAAACTTCTGACCATACACTCTAAAGACGTTTTAGGCCTTCTACTCTAAAATGTATTCTCTCCATCCCTAGCACTTTACTTCATACCTAGTAAGTAACAAAGGGACACAGGATTGCTGAATAAAAGTCACATTTGAATCTTACATTATTTGAATGTGCAGATGTTTCTGACATACGATATAGATACCTTTTTCCTCTTGTGAATATGTAAACTACTTGAGGTAAGCTTAGCTCAGTGATAGCACATAAGCAGATAGATGTTCTATAAATAAATAGCTCAATGAATAAATATTAGTCAATTTTCTAAATTTACTTTACTCATTAAAATCTAGTCAGGTCCTCTTTAAACAATGACAACAAAAATCTTTTTAATTATGGGAAATGGCAAACCTTCAAAGTGTAATAAACCATGAGTCCCCTTGTACATACTAGCCAGCTTCAACAATTATGAATCGTTTTGCCATTTTTGTTTCATCTTTCCCCCATTACAATCTCCATATGCTCTCAAGCAGACGGAAGGTTGCAACACATGTTAATCTAGTGGCATCAGACTTCAGAGTTAACAAAGGCCAAGTCCATATATTAAAAACAATCTGCATACTCCCAAATAAAAAGAACACTCCTCTTTAGTTAATAAGCAGAGCTCAAATCTATGGTTAGCATTGTTTAAAGGTCTGCATGTGGCTAGGCCACTTATTAGGTTTGTGGCCCTGGGAATTTACTCAATCTTATAAAGCCTTGATTGCCTTATTAGAAAAAGGAGAAACCAGGGCTGCTACCTTTGCATGTTTTTGCCAGTGTATCTTCGGGATAATTCTCTAGATGTGGGAATGTTGAGTCAAGGGTAAGCCCATGGGTTATTTTCTCTGATATTGTCCAATTCCTCTCCACGAAGTTGTGCCATTTTGCATACTCACAAGCCATGTATGAGAGTGCCCATGTCTCTACAGCCCAATCAATAGAAAATGTTGTGGAACTTTTGGATTTTTGCCAATGTGATAGGAAAAGAATGACATCTCAGTATAATTTGAATTTTAATTTCTCTTACCATGAGTTAAACTGAACATCTTTTCATATGTTTAAGGACCATTTTCATTTGTTTTTCTGCTGATATCTTTAGTCCATTTTCTATAGAGTTTTAGGTCTTCTCTCCCTTTTAATAGTTCTTTTATACTAGTATACCAGGGATAATTATAAGTGGCAAATAGTTTTTCAATTTATTTTTTTTAACTTTGCTCATGGTTCCCAAAGTTATTTTCATTTATACAATGAAATTTAGCAACCCTTTCTTACCTTAGTGTTTTTAGATTTTTGAGTCATAGGAAAAATTTCTCCATTTCCAGGATATGGAAGAATCACTTGCGTTTTCTTCTGTTACTTTTATGGATTCACTTTTTTGATTCATTTGATTCATTTATCTTGGTATACAGTGTGAGGAATAGAATACTTTTTTACTTACACTAATATATGTGAGTAAGGCTAGTACTTTGCTGGCTTTACAGTTTGTGCATATGTATTTATTCACCCATTCAGTCTAGAAAAAAACATCATGCATTGCTCTGAGGTTAGGGGATTTATATTTCCTGTTAGAAAATAAAAAGTCCCATTTTCACTGATAAAATTCATACTGTGACCTTCTCTACGATTGCTTTTTGGAAAAGCTTTTTCATTTTTGCAACATACATTCTTCCTGGTTATACCACGTAATATAAAATTAAACCAAAGATAACCAATTCCTGGATTAAAGACACTCACCAATTAAAATTAAGGTTAAAAACTGAAAATTAAGATTAAATGAAGTCTTATGCAGAGCTGAGTGCTCAATATCTTTTTCACTGAAATTTTAATCACTGTGATACTATGGGTAGTTCTTGTTGCCTTGGAAATAAGAAGTACTGCAAAGCCTTTGACGTCCAATTATGAAAATGCACTAGGAATATCACCTATTGGTATTAATGTTATCAAATTTTAAATTAACCCCTTCCTTAGATTGAAATGTGATAAATGTATATTGGTATCTTCAAAAAAATTAAAAACTGAGTCAGTAGCACAATTAGAACTTATACCAATTAGAAACTAATATGAAAACTTATTTTTTTAGGCAGAGAAATATGTACAACATTGCAAACCAGTCAGATGTTATTATTTAAATTCACATCTGTTACATGGTAGGTTCTGAAGAAAAAGAATTAAAGAATAAAGATTTCTTGATGAGAAAAATAAATCAGATTGTAAATGTCAGGTCTCTAGGACAATAAATCTCATTCTTTCACTTTAATCAAGCATATAAGGATTCATTTTATTCAATAAATGGCTTTACTCTTATCTATAATAAAGAGAGTGAGGAAAGGAACAGATGGATAACATCAATGATAACCTATAATCTTATTTTGGCTACTGGATCCAAACTTTTCCTTAAGCAAACGCTTAATTGTCAGCATTTTATTTTATTTTTTTATTATTAATTTTTGGCTTCTGCATGTTCTTATTTCTAAGCTCCCTTCTTTCTCTCTCTCTCTCTCTCTCTCTCTCTCTCTCTCTCTCTCTCTTTAAATCTCCCTCAATTTCAGGTAGTGATGTTAATGAGCTGGGAAGTAATCAAGAAGTAGGCAGGAAGAGAGATAGTCAAGTCTTAGATGATATATAATTCACTATTGGCTATTGAAAAACTTCACTTTACAGATGAGGAAGCTACAGCTCAAGGGTTTGTAACCTACACAAAGTTACACAGTTGGGTTAATAGCAAAGCCCAAACCAGATCTTCTGGCTCTGAGTCAAATGCTCTTTCTAGTACGCCATTTGCTGGTCAAATGAGACAATTGGAAAGAACACATGAAGCTCTCTCAATGTAATTATGTATTCTATATCATCTAGAAGCTAAACTTAGTTTCATACATGCAATTTCATTCTTTTTTTATTACTGAAATTATTGAGAAATCTCAATATAAAAATTCATTTGGTTTTACCTCTGCTTAATAGATTCTCTTTTTGGTTCATTTAATCTTTTTAAAAAAATATATTTTATTGATTTTTTACAGAGAGGAAGGGAGAGGGATAGAGAGTTAGAAACATCGATCAGCTGCCTCCTTCACGTCCCCTAATGGGGATGTGCCCGCAACCAAGGTACATGTCCCCGACCAGAATCGAACCCGGGACCCTTCAGTACACAGGCCGACGCTCCATCCACTGAGCCAAACCGGTCAGGGCTGTTCATTTAATCTTAGGAAGTAAAAATCTCTAATGGAAAATTATTATCTTATTACATACTAGAGGCCCGATGCACGAAATTTGTGCAAGAGTAGGCCTTCCTTTCCCTGCTGCCAGCATCGTCTTCCCTGTCACCCAGGACTCAGGCTTCCTCTGGCACCCGGGACTCGGGTTTCCCTCTGGCTGCCGGCAGACACCCGGGACCTGGTCTTCCCTCCCAGCCCTGGCTTTGTCCGGAAGGTCATCTAGTCTAATTAGCATATTATGCTTTTATTATTATAGATAAGACTCTCCATCAAAACAAAATCCTGTAAACATTACTTATAAGCAGGAGACTAAAAGGATAATTCTACTATAGATTCGGCCTAAATATATTGAACATTTCATAATCATATTTAATTTATTTTTACCATTTCATATGGGAAAACTGAATCCAAGGTCAATTCAGCTTTAAAAAGTACTGAGTACCACGCTGGCTGGTATGCTCAGTGGTTAAGAGCATCGGCCCTCAGACATAAGGGTTGCAGGTTCTATTCTCAGTCAAGGTCACGTACCTGGGTTGCAGGTTCACTCAGGTCGGGGCACATTCAGGAGGCAACTGATCAGTGTGTCTCTATCACATTGATGTTTTTCTCTCTGACTCTCTCTCCCTTCCCTTCCATTCTCTCTAGAAATCAATGGGGAAAAAAGTCTTCAGGTGAGGATTTAAAAAAAAAAAGTACTGACTACCTACTATGGATCAGGTCCTGGTGCTCTAGTCAGAGAAGTAATTACTAAATCAAAGCAAAAAAAAACCAACCCAAGTATTTCTAACCTTTGGGACTAAGCACATTTAGGCCAAACTCCTTACCAAAGAAAGTTAAATCTCAGTGGCCCTCCCAATATTACACTGATACCAAAACCAGACAAAGAGATTACAAAAAGAAATAAATTATAAACCAATATCCTTGATGAGCATAAATGCAAAAATCCTCAAGAAAATATTAGCACACTGAATGCAGTAAAACAATTAAAACATCATATACTAGGAGACAGATGGCGGAGAGAGCAGGGGGAGAGAGAGTGTAAGAGAGTGAAGGAGCAAAAGGGGAGTGTGTAGACGTGTCTGGAGAGTGTGTGTGTGTGAGCTAGGGACAGTTAGATCCTGAAGGACTTTCGGGGGCTGGCTGACCAGGTGGTCTTAGATTGCGAGATCCCACTGCTGCTGCAAACACTCCCGGGTGGCTGGCGCTGGCACAGAAACCATGCCATCTTCAAGGACAGAACTGCTGTGACTAGGATTCTAACCTCACCACCACTCAGACTGGCCTCAGATGCAAACCGGGATCCTACAGCCACTCTGGACAAAGACCTGCTACCATAGCAGCTGCAGACCCAGGGACACTGAGACTCCAGACATCCAGGCCACAGATTTCTGTGAGACACAGAGGGCATCCCCCTCGCTGCTGGCCTGAGGCAGCGGCATAGGGTCTGCGTGATCGGTGGCACATGAGTGGGCCTCCTGCCGACACTGGGAGGCTGTGCAACCCTGTCCCCCTAGCAAGCCAGGGACTTTATCAGCCCACGTGCTGAAGGCCACACTGAGCGCCAGTGCCTTTGATTCTAGGCATGTGCACGCGGAGACTCTGTTTATCATCGTGTGCACACGGGGACCCTGATTCTTGGAGCACACTTGAGGCTGCACCAAGCGCCAGAGACTCTGATTCTCGATGCTCAGTGTGCATACACGGGGACTTTGATCCTCAGTACAGGCATGCAGGAACTCTGTTTCTCAGCGCGCATGTGCAGGGACCCTGATTCTCGGCGTACGCACAAGGCTGCACTGAGCACCTGTGACTCTGAATCTCAGCGCAGGCACATGTGGCTCCTGCCAACCATTGCAGCCACACGTCTCGGTGTCTGAGCTCCTCAGTGACACTCTGGTGGCATGATGCTGCTGCCACACACGGCTCAGGCCCCCCCAACTCGGCATATGGACCTTCTGGTGATAGCTAGATTGGAGAGACAACAAAACAATCCCCAAAGGAAAGAAAAAGAGTAATCACCGAGAAAGGAAATAAGTGAAACGGAGGCATGCAATATATCAGTAAAAGAATTCAGAGTAATGGTCATACAGTTCATAAACAGGATGGACGAGAAAATCAACAACCTATGCAAAAATCAGGAAGAAATCAAAAGTGATATAGCTACAAAAAAATTGGGATGGAAGGTTTCAATGGTAGACTAGAAGAAGCAGAGGACTGAATTAGAGAGTTAGAAGATGAGGTAGAGAAACAAGCCCAATCTGGACAGCAACTGGATAAAAAAATTAAAAAGCAGGAGGAGAGCCTAAGTGTGCTTTGGGACAACATGAAACAAAGTAACATACGTATAATAGGGGTGACAGAAGAATAAGAAGAGCAGGCAAAGATTAGAGAATATATTTGAAGGAATAATGACAGAAGACTTCCCTGATATGGGGAATAAAAAAAGTCACCCAAGTAGAGAGAGTCCTAAGCAAGATGAACCCCAAAAGACTCACACCAAAACACATCATAATTACAATGGCAAATGTTAATGACAAAGAGAGAATCTTAAAGGCTGCAAGAGAAAGAGAGTTACCTACAAAGGATTCCACATAAGATTATCAAATGATTTTTCAACAGAAACACGTCAAACCAGAATGGAATGGAATGAAGTATACAAAGTGATGCAAAGCAAAGGACTGAATCCAAGAATACTCTATCCAGCAAGACTATCAATCAAAATTGAAGGGGAAATCAGGAGCTTCACAGACAAAAAAAAAAAAAAAAAAAAAAAAAGGCTAAGGGAGTTTATCACTAATAAGCCAGCAATGCAATAAATGCTGAAGGGAATGCTGTAAAAGGAAGAAATAGAAAGGGAGGGAGGAACACAGGCATAAAGAATAGAAATGGCTACAAACAAGTACCTATCAATAATAACATTAAACGTAAATGGATTACTAGTAAATGCTCCAATCAAAATATATTGAGTGACTGAATAGATAAGAAAACATGACCCATATATATGCTGTCTACAGGAGACCCACCTCAGAACAAGGGACTCACACAGACTGAAAGTGAAGGGATGGAAAAATATCTTTCAGGCAAATGGAAATGAAAAAAATAGCTGGGGTAGTAATACTTATATCTGAGAAAATAGACCTTAAAGTGAAGACCATAACAAGAGACAAGAAAGGCCACTTTGTAATTCTAAAGGGATTGATACAACAAGAGGATATAACTCTGGTAAACATATATGTACCCAAAGTAGGAGCACTGAAATACATTAAAAAACTTCTGGAAGATAGCAGGGGAGAGATTGAAGCAATACAATCATAGCAGGAGACTTTAATACCCCTTAACATCACTGGATAAATCCTCTAGACAAAAAATCAGCAAAGAGACAGCAATCCTAAATTATTCACTAGGTAAGATAGACTTAATCGACATCTTCAGAACATTCCACCCCAAAGCTACAGAATATACATTCTTCTCAAGTGCACATGGGACATTTTCAAAGATAGACCACATATTGGGACACAGGAAAAGTCTCTCCAAATTCAAGAAGATTGAAATCATATCAAGCATCTTCTCAGATCACAATGGCATAAAACTAGAAATCAACTACAAAAAAAGCAATCACAAAAATTCAAACACTTGGAGCCTGAATAGCATACT
The DNA here is from genome assembly GCF_000412655.1 of Myotis brandtii. NCBI lineage: Eukaryota > Metazoa > Chordata > Mammalia > Chiroptera > Vespertilionidae > Myotis > Myotis brandtii. The sequence continues at coordinate 769,519 of NW_005367108.1, read as the reverse complement.
ATTAAACAATGATTGGGTTACCAAAGAGATCAAAGAAGAAATAAAAAACATCCTGGAAACAAATGACAATGAAAACACAACAATCCAAAATCTATGGGACATAGTGAAAGCAGTCCTGAGAGAGAAGTTCATAGCATTACGGCCTACCTCAAAAAACAAGAAAAACTGGTAATAAGCCATCTAACTCTGCAACTTAAAGAATTAGAAAGAGAGCACCAAGAAAAGCCCAGAGTGAGCAGAACGAAGGAAATAACAAAGATCAGAGCGGAAATAAATGACATACAGACCAAAAAAAAACCCCACACAATACAAAAG
>NW_005367108.1:767939-769170 GCF_000412655.1 Myotis brandtii | reverse complement strand
GATCACCAAGAAGCAAAGAGCAAGGACTCAAATAAATAAAATAGAAATGAAAGAGGCAAAATAACAACAGACCCCACAGAAATACGAAGAATTGTAAAAAAATACTATGAGCAACTCTATTCCAACAAACTGTTCAACCTAGAAGAAATGGACATATTCCTAGAAAAATACGACCTTCCAAAACTCAACCAGGAAGAATAAAAAAATCTGAATAGGCCGATACTATGGAGGAAATTGAAGCAATAATAAAAAAACTTCCAACAAACAAAAGCCCTGGACCAGACAGCTTTACAGGGGAGTTTTATCAAACATTCAAATAAGAAATAAAACCTATCTTCCTCAGACTATTCCAAAAAATTCAAGAGGAAGAAACACTTCCAAGCTCTTATTATGATTCCAGCATTAGCCTAATCCCAAAACCAGATAAAGACAATACAAAGAATTATGGCCCAATATCCATCATAAACATAGACGCCAAAATTCTCAACAAAATTCTAGCAAATCGAATCCAGCATTACATTAGAAAGATCATACACCATGACCAAGTGGGATTATTCCGGGGAATGCAAGAATGGTGAAATATCCGTGAATCAATAAACGCGATACACCACATAAACAAACTAAGGGATAAAAACCATATAATCATATCCATTGATGCAAAAAAAGCATTTGACAAAATCTAACACCCTTTCTTTTTTTTTCTTCAAAAATATATTTCATTCACCCTTTACAGAGAGGAAGGGAGAGGGATAGAGAGTTAGAAACATCGATGAGAGAGAAACATCAATCAGCTGCCTCCTGCACACTCCCCACCGGGTACGCGCCTGCAACCAAGGTACACGCCTCCGACCGGAACCGAACCTGGGACCCCTGAGCCCGCAGGCCGACGCTCCATCCACTGAGCCAAACTGGCCAGGGCTAACACCCTTTCTTGATAAAAACTCTCAGCAAGGTAGGAATAGAAGGATCATAACTCAACATTATAAAAGCCATATATGACAAACCTACAGCCAACATCATACTCAATGGGCAAAAACTAAAACCATTTCCCATAAGAACAGGAACAAGACAGGGATGCCCACTCTCACCACTCCTGTTCAACACAGTACTAGCCATTGCAATCAGACAAGAAATAATAGACATCCAAATTGGAAAAGAAGAAGTAAAACTGTCCTTATTTGCAGATGACATGATACTGTACATAGAAAACCCTAAGGACTCCATCAAAAAA
>NW_005367108.1:706116-766344 GCF_000412655.1 Myotis brandtii | reverse complement strand
AGAGCATTATGCTAAGCGAAATAAGCCAGTCAGAGAAAGATAAACATCACAAGATCTCAATCATTTGTGGAATATAAAGAACATCATAAACTGATGAACAGAAATAGATACAGAGTCAAAGAAGCATCGAACCGACTGTAAAACTACATTGGGAAGGCAGGGGAATGTTGGTGGGGGTGGGGTAAGAGATCAACCGAAGGACTTGTATGCATGCATATAAGCATAACCAACGGGGGTAGGGGAGGCCGAGGAGAGGTCAATGGGGGGAAAAGGAGACATATATACTACTATTTGTAATACTTTAAACAATAAAAAAAATTCATATTCTTTTCATTGCTATTATATTTGATTTTTGTATACTGACCTTATATTCAGCAACCTTACTATCTAACTTTAAAATGCATATTGTATGTCAACTATAATTGAAAAAAAAATATTTAAAACGTAAAAAAAAAAAGATCATATACTGTGATTAAGTGGGATTTATTCCCAGGATGCAAGGTTAGTTTTATATCCACAAATCAATTAACGTGAAACACTATGTAAACAAAATGAAAGATAAAGTCATATGATCATATCAATAGGTACAAAAAAGCATTTGACAAATTCCAAAATCCATTTATGATTAAAAACTCTTAGCAAAGTGGGGACAGAGGAACCATACCTCAACCTAACAAAGGCCACGTATGACAAATACACAGCTAACATCATACTCAACAGTGTAAAGCTGAAAGATTTTTGCTTAAGATCAGGAACAATAGAAGCATGTCCACTTTCAACACATTTATTCAACATAGTATAGTGTTGGAATTCTTAGCCACAGCAGTCAGACCAAAAAAAAAAGGGAAAAAACAAACAAACATCCAAATTGGAAACGAATAAGTCAAACTGTCATTATTTGCAGATTACATGACACTACATATAGAGAACCCTAAAGATTCTATCAAAAAACTATTAAACTGATAAATTACGTAAAGTAGCAGGACACATTAACATTCAGAAATTGGTTGCATTTTTGTATACCAGTAACAAACTATCCAGAAAGAGAAATTAAGAAAATAATCTCATTTATAACTGCATCAAAAAGAATAAAATATCTGGGAATAAATTTAACCAAGGAGATAAAAGACTTGTACTTGAAAAGGTATAAGACACAGAAGAAAGAACTTAAAGAAGATACAAATAAATGGACAGATTGGAAGAATTAATATTGTTAAAATGTCCATCCTACCAAACCAATCTACAGACTCAATGCAATCCCTATCAAAATACCAATGACACCCTAGGTGGTTTGGGTCAGTGGAAAGAGCGTCAGCCTTCAGACTGAAGGGTCCCAGGTTCAATTCCAGTCAAGGGCATGTACCTCAGTTTCAGGCTTAATCCCCGGTCCTGGTTGGGCATGTGCAAAGGCAACCAACTGATGTGTCTCTCTCTCACTTTGATGTTTTTCTCTCTCTGTCTCTCTCTCTATCCCTTCCACTCTCTCTCTAAAAAAAAAAAAAAAAAAAAAAAAAAAAAAAAAAATCAATGGAAAAATATGACCAGGTGAAGATTAACAACAACAAAAAATACCAATAGCATTTTTCACAGAACTAAAACAAATAATCCAAAAATGTATATGAAACCACAAAGACCCCAAAAAGCAATCTTGAGAAATTAAGACAAGATTAAAGGTATCACATTACCTGATATCAAATTATACTACAAGGTTATAATAATCAAAACAGCATGGTACTGGCATAAAAACAGACAAAAGGATCAATGGAGCAGAATAGAGAGCCCAGAAATAAACCCATGCCTATATCTATGACAAAGAAGGCAACAATATACAATAGGGTAAAGACATTCTCTTCAATAAGTAGTGTTGGGAAAAACTGATAAATACATGCAAAAGAATGAAACTTTACACTTTCTTAAACTCAAAATGGATTAAAGATTAAATGTAAGACCTGAAACCATGAAGCGAGAAGAAACATAGGCAATAAACTCTTTAATATCACTCTTAGTAATATTTTTTGGATGTCTCCTTGAGCAAGAGAAACAAAAGAAAAAAAATAAACAAATGGGACTACACTACGCTAAAGAGTTTTTGCACAGGGAGGGACACCATTAACAAAATGAAAAGACTGACTAGAAGAAGATACAGATAGCCAACAGACTTATGACAAGATGCTCAATAACATTAATCTTCAGGTAAATGTAAATTAAAACCAGTATGAGATACCACCTCACACCAGTCACAAAAGCTATCATTAACGAATCATCAAACTAGTGCTGTTGAGAAGTGTACATAAAAGAGAATAGGGAACCCTTGTGCATTGTTGGTAGGATTGTAAATTGGTGCAGCCACTAGTGAAAACACTATGGAGGTTCCTAAAAAAATTAAAAATAGAACTACCATATGACCCAGCAATTCCACTTTTGGGTATTTATCTGAAGAAAACCAAAGTACTAATTCAAAAAGATATACTCAGCCCTATGTTCATTGCAGCATTATTTACAATAGCCAAGATAGGGAAGCAACCTAAGTGTCCATTGATATTTGAATGGATAGAGTAGAAGTGGCACATATGTACAATGGAATATTACCTAACCATAAAAAAGAATGAAATCTTTCCACTTGCGACAACATGGATGGACCTAAAAGGTATTGTGTTAAGTGCAATAAGTAGACAGAGAAAGACAAATACCATATAATTTCACTTATATGTGTAATCTAAAATACAAAATAAACAAACAAAACAGAAAGAGACCCATAGATTCAGAGAACAAACTGATGGTTGCCAGATGCAGGGGGTGTTGCGGAGATGAGTGAAAAAGGTGAAGAAATTAAGAAGTAAAACTGCAGTTATAAAAATAGTCACAGGGATATAAAATACAGCATAGGGAATAGTCAATAATATTATAATTACTGTGTGTGGTGTCAGATGAGTACTAGCCTTGTGAGGGGGATCACTTTGTAAGTTATATAAATGTCTCATCACTAAGTTGTCACCCAAAACTAACATGATATTGTACGTTAACTATAATGGAAAAATTTTTACGAAAATTTCAGTGGCCTCCTATATAATTATTCAATTATTTTGTTGAAAACAAAACAGCAAAGAGATTTTCTAAAATATAATATATAAATCTAAATTTTAAAAAATTTCTTCTAAAGTTTCTTAAGTTACTGAGGACTCTCTTAAATTATATTTATAGATGTTAACTCCAGTTTTATGAATTCTCAATGGTGAGAACATATTATTTCAATAATACAACATTTATACTACACCGAAATACTTTTAGAGATAGAACCTAAATCCCAAATCACTTGTTTGAAATGAAAATTGTCCAAATCTATCTAAAGTGTCTCTCTTTGGAAAACTGCTCACAGGAAAAAGAGATCTGTACCTTTCCATGACAGCGAGGCACTCCTTTCTCCAGGTAAATCGACTCCCTCGCCGTAATCTGAAGGTGCCTGATGTAGCAGAGACTGGGGGAGGCGTTTGTCTCCATTCTGGGTCTTCTATTGGAATGGGGGCCGGTCTCATACTTAGTGTAGCTCCTGAAATAAACAAGTATTTTTTAGCAAATATCTAAATATATCATGAAATCAACAGAAATAAACTTTTGCCTCTTCATTGAAACTTGCAGACCCAATACATTTGATATTTATATATTTTTAAAAAATAGAAATTATTTGACCAAAATAAAAATCCAAAGAAACAAAAACTCTTCCTTAAAAAGTCATCATTAAATTATTTTATGTCTTTTTTTCCAGTTTGTCATTTGTCTTTTATCTTTGTGTCATTTTATTGAAACAAAACTCAAAATTTATCTCTTTTGGAGAATAAGTATGATATTTAGCCCAGTGACAATCTGACTACCTTCCTCTGAAAAATCTCTTTTGAAATTCCTATTTGGAAGTTTAATCTTTTTGAACAACTCCCATCTATGTTCAGAAATTTTCTTTACCATTCAAAGGATTTTTTGTTATTGAGAAAATGGAGCCCTAAAAGTAGAGCCCTACAAGCAGGCAGGAGTTGAATTTAAAATAACCCTAATTTTTGTAAACTCTAAGTCACATATAGCATAAAAGAAAATAGGATGATATTTGATATGCTTTAGTGTACTGACAAAATCAGATCTCCATAGGTCTACTACCTATTAATGCTAAATCCCATTTTCTGTTACTTCTGTCATATAATTAAAACAAATGAAAAAAATATTTATAATTGAGATATTGTACTAGTTCAGACTAACCTTTTCTCAAATAGCCTGAACTGGTGATGATGCATGTATTCATTCATTTATCATTTACCAAAACCTTCTTACATGGCTTGTTCTAGGCTAGAAGCAATGAATAAAACAAACAAACAAAAACAAAAAAAATAGCAACATTGTCTTTGACTTTCATAGACTTCATTCAAAGAATATAAATGTAACTTGGTATGCTATCATGGAATTCACTCCCTGGCTCTTCCACTGTTCTTCCTTTCTTAAAAAAATTTTTTTTCAATTACAGTTTACATTCAATACTATTTTGTATTAGTTTCATATATGCAGCATAGTAGTTAGAAAATCATATACTTTACAATACCCACATGACACCAGACATAGTTATTATAATATTATTGACTACAGTTCCTATTCTCCCACTGTTCTTTCATTCTTTACACTTGGAAATTCATCTTCCCAAGCATAATTATGATCATATCACTCTGCTGATCAAAAACCTTCAAAAAGTTCCCTCTGACTATGAAATAAAATCTAAACTGTTCCTATAGAATAAAATCTAAACTCGATATAGCCCTAGAAAAATAGGTTAGAACTGGTTAGAATTATGTGGAATAACAATAATGCACATATTAATAAATATATTTCTTTCTCCATAATATAAATCATACTTTATTTATTGTACCTTAAAATTAATACCATAGGTAGTATTTCTACATCATCACATATTTAGATTTCTCCTTAAGGGCTATAAGATCATATGCATTCTCTTATACAGATGCCCAGTCCTGATTTCCCACTCCAAACCTGTTGCCCTTATGTCTTTCCCATTGGAGTAAATGGCATCACCATTCTTCAAATTGCTTAGCTCTAAAATCTAAGATTCATCTTTGACTTCTCTATTTCTCCCACATACTATATATCCAGTCCAAAGGCAAATTCTGTCAATTTTATCTTCAAAATATATCCAGAATCAAATCAATTTGTTTACTTTTACTACTACCACTTTAGAACAAGCCAGCATAATCTCTCTTACTCATAACTTCTTGGAATAGGTTCTAAAGATGGTCCTTCACAGTAAGTCCCACCTCCTGGTAATCATGCTCTTGATCTGGGCTGGTCCTGGGACACATTTTGGCATCACAAAATGGAAACAGTTCAAGGCTAGGTCATAAGAAGCTTTTCAGTTCTTAACCAGATCTCCTTGATGCTGGCTCTGGGGGAACCAACTGCCACGTAAGTATGACTAACCTGAGACCACAATGTTGTAAAGAAGACCAAGCTAGCCAGGTAGAGTGAAAGATGCCCAGCCAACCCCGAGGTGCTCCTGCCAAACTCATCCAGGTGCCAGACATTTGAGAAGAAAAGCTATTCTAGATGCAGGACACACCATGAGACAACTGCAGAACCCGGCTGAACAGAAATAAAGCCCTCAGCATTATTTAGTCCCAATACAAGCAATATGGTAGTGAGCCTCCAAAGTGGTTCCCAAGGATCCCTGTCTCCTACTATTCATCCTGTTGTGTAGTCCCTCCCCCTGCTGTACCAGAATCAGTCTGTGACGGTACGTGACTTCCAATATTAGATTATAGAATACACAGTGGAGTCTGTCTTGGTTGCCTGTCTCTTGGATCACTGGCTCAGGAGAAACTAGCTGCCATGCTGTAAGGACATTCAGGGAGCCAATGGCGAGGCCCATGTGGAGAGGACCTGATGTCTCTGGCCAGCAGGCAGAAAGGAACTGGGGTCTGCCAACACTCACGTGCATCATCTTGATAGTACACTGTCCAGCCCCAGTGACTGTAGCCCTGGCAGACAACTCAACTACAACCTAACGAGAATGCTGAGCCAAACCATCCTAGCTAAGCCATGCCTGGATTCCTGACCCACAAAAATTGTGAAATAATAAATGTTTGTTGTTTTTGGCTGCTAGGTGGTGGGGTAATTCTCCAGTTTATTTCCCCATGTTCCTTGATACACTGAGTATTATAAGTATTACTGATTATTCACATTTATAAACTTAGGCAAAAAATTTCCCTTTAATACAGATTTTACTATTAGTAAGAATGAGCATCTTTTCCTGTTTACCATAGCCATTATGCACTTTTTCTTGTGAGTCTGTATCATTTTTTTCCCCCCCGCGGCGAGACAGAGAGAGCTAGCCCTGTGGGAAGAGGGGTTTTATAGGGGGTTGGAGTAAGGGGAGGAGAAAGGACTGTGGGCCCTGCTGATTGGCCAGGCGCAAGTCGGTGTCTTGTTACACAGGATGTGGTCATATCTATGGTGCGCAGAGTTTGTATCTTATGTCCTTTTTTCTTTTGTTATTCATCTTATTGGTGCGTACAAACCACACCAATTGCTAGTCATATATAGGTTGCAACTATTTTTTCCCCAGTTTGTCATTCATCTTTTATTAACTAGTGGCCCGATGCAAAAAAATCGTGCAAGGGGCTCAGCCCTCGCTCCCCGGCTCCCTCAGCCCTCGAAGCCCCAGCTTCGTCCGGAAGGTCATCCAGACAGTCTGCTCAGTCTAATTAGCATATTAGCTCTTTATTATATAGGATGGTATGCTTTGTGGTCCTAATTTTTATGTATTCAAATCTGTCAATATGTTCATTTATGGTCAATTCATTTTGTATCATTCAGAATATTTTTATAGCTTTTTATTTTTGTAAAAACCCTTAACTTCTACCTGTAATGAACAAGTATATCATCATACATGATTTAGAGATTCATGACTTAAAACATATGGCAAACTATGTGTTGCCATTGTTTAAAGTTTTATTTGAACACAGCCATACCCATTCATGTACACATTGTCCTTTCTTTTTTTTTTTGCACTACAATGGCAGAGTTGAATAGCTGTGACAGAGACCACATAGCCTACAAAGCTTAACATATTTACTATCTGGCCTTTTACAGAAAGAGTTTGCTGCTGACCCCTGGTTTAAAAAATTCCTGGCCTACACACTGTGAAACTCTAAACCGAAATCCTTTTTTAGACAGTTCAAGAAAAAGGATTCCATGCTGCCAAGATATCTTGGCAATTAGGTCTGCGTCTAATTCAAAGTTAACAAAGTTTAGGTGTAAGAAGGAACTATGGTGCTGGAGGGTTTAAAAATCTTTATTTTGGTACTTTTCTGAATGCAAACAAATTACAGCCTGACAAGGCCGCTGGAATTTATCTAAGTAGACTATGTAAATTTTGTTCTACAGCCATGATAAAAGGTCCAAAATAAAGCCAAGCTGTTATTATGGTTGATCAAGGCAGAGGCAGAAACAGACTGGAAGAGGTAGTAGGTCCTCTCATCCAAGTCCTGGTTCTGATAAAGGAATAGAGAGATTCGGAGGTTCAGTGGGTGGAGGACGGGGAATAGGTCAGGGAATTCCAGGTAGTGGGCCACATCTATATTTATGGCATGCTTTCTTAGGTAAGTAGAGTGATAAATGGGTACAAATAAAACAAAGAATACAAATACTCTTAACATAATCATGAGATTGAAGGAAATACGGCAACTGATAATAATGGTTCTTTCCTGGTATTGGGGTTTATTGGTAATATAACTTATGCTTCTTTATAATATTCTGTGTTGTCCAGATTTTTTGTAAAAAGTTTAGATAAAATAAAATTGGTTAGGAAGTAAAAGAAAAGGAGAGAGGAGGAAGGAGGGAGAAAAAGAAGAGAAAAGTGAGTAGTGGCCTGATTACTTTAAAAGAAATCAAGGTGCCCTAACTGGTTTGGCTCAGTGGATAGAATACCAGCCTGCGGACTGAAAGGTCCCAGGTTTGATTCTGGTCAAGGGCACATGCCCAAGGTTGCGGGCTTGATCCCCATAGGCATGCAGGAGGCAGCCAATCAATGATTCTCTTTCATCATTGATGTTTCTATCTCTCCCTCCCTCTTACTTCCTCTCTAAAATCAATAAAAGTACATTTAAAAAAATCAAGGTAATTTTTTGCACAGAAGGTAGAAATTCTGAATAATTTCAAACTTGTAACATACTTTATTTGAAACAATATTATCACTTTACTTTTGATTGAAGGCTTTTTTCTTGGTCCCTTTTCTTTTTCAATGTAACAGTATTTAAAATAGCACAAGAAGCATTCTGGAAACACTCGAATAAACAGAATTTTGTTCCGGAAAACTTGGTTCATCTTGCTTTGGTCAAAATGGGTAAAGAGCAATGAATAACTAAAAAATGGGTTCAAAATTATTGACTTTGATAGAAAAATACAAAGATACTAGACTGCAGGAACAATGCATATATAAGACTTAAAACCCCTTTGAAATAAAATACTATAGTTCTGGTTTGTTTTTTTTTAAAACAACCCACTTCCCCCCACCCTGCTTTGAAGGAAGTGTGTTACCTATTTTCTTTACAGAAATATTTTTTTTTCACCTTATATTTGGGCTCCCATTAAGACAAAATTTTGCACATTTATATAGCAACTCTAAACCTAAGGGGGGAAAAAACACCTCTTCCTAATTTGCGGATGGATTTGAAACTTTTGATAAATGTTTTCTTTGTATATATAATCTTTCTATCAGGGTTATTTCTGGGTGCGCCTTCACTAATCAGCTAATCAAAGAATGACTACCAGCATGTCATCACCACTCAGTTCATAAAAGCTAGCTTCTCCATAAGTAATTTATCATCTTCACGTCACACACATGACTCCCCTGAGACTCTGACACTCTGCAACAGTGAAGGGAGGAGGAATTACTTCTGTTTGCCAAATTTACTTCTTGTGCTTGCTGCACAAGCCTCTGGCAAACTTTATTTAATTGTTTAGTTTAGAAATATGCAGAATCTGTGCCATGAGCCAAGAGGAACTCAGCAAACCCTGTCTGCTATAGTAATGTTTAAATTAGACAAGGGAAAAGACTATAGAGCCTAATTGAATTGAATAAAGGGGCTTTTGATGTCAACCATGCTGAACTTAGTACTCACTTTTTTAAAAAAATAGGCATTTTCTTATAAATGTTTTCATAAGAAACAAAATGTTTTTGATCAGTTTCCATCAGACTATCTTATTAATATGCCTTGGCAGGCTTTGGGTTATGCTGGGAAATTCTGATGATGTTTATCGGAGAACTACACTATATCTATATGTATTAGATTGTCAGTAATAATAACCTAAATACCCATCCTATTATTTTTCTTGCTTAATCCACCTTAAAAAGAGACTCAAAAAAACACCAAAAACAAAACAAAAAAACACAAACTCACTACCAACAACAAAAAACCTTATCCAAATGGATCCAGAGTGAAGAGTTTGAAAAAGAGAACTTCAATCAAGGCATACAGAGAGAAATCTTCTGAGCCCAGGAATAGAATATACAAACATTTTTTATTTGTCTTGAAATGTTTAAATTTACATAAATGAGACAAAGTACCTTTTCATTCTTAATTTTTTTCTCAGAATATATATGCAAAGGAATGGTACTACTTACATTTCTTCTGATGAGCTATCTATCCTGCCTAGAGAAAAGTTTATGAAATAAAAGAAGGACCTACTAATAAAAATCACTGACATCTTTTTATTTTTACTTTTTTTTACCTAACAGATTCACAAAAGCAGGTTTATACCATGTGAACCTAGGTTCTCGGTTTTTTTAATATTTTAAATGCAGATTAACAAAGCAGATTAATTTCTTTTGTTTCCATCCCTCTTTACCTTTCTCCCTCCTTCCTTTTCATTATACCTTATATGTAAAATCTGAATATATAGTACAAGTACATGGTACAAAATTTAGAAAGAGACAAAAGGTTATTTAGTTAACAGTCACTCAGATCCCCGCTCCTGAGCTATCCTTATCAACTCTTAATATGGCCTTCCAGAGATGTTCTGTGTTTATTTAAATACATACGTGTGTGTGAGTATATAAATGACAAAATGCTATATTCATTGTTTTATATCTTATTTTATTCACTTATGAATTTAATATTATCACATATAAATCCAATTCCTATAAAGCCATCTTTTAAAAAATAGATATATAGCTTCCACGGTATTCCAATGTACAGATTACCAAATTTATTTAACCAGTTCTCAACTAGGGACATTTAGGCAAATTCTAATAATCTCTGCAATGACCTGCAGAGAAGATTCTGACATATTATAAGCAACAACTTACTAGACAGTGGATATGACATTCTTAGGTGCTAACATAATTTTAGCTCATTTTACCCAAACATAATAGTAGTTTCAAAGTGTCAATGGAATAAGGAGAAATAATAATTCTTTAGCTAAAATAAATGTTAAAGTCTAAGGCAATGGCATAGGTAAATGTAATACTTGCCTCATCCCACCACATCAAAAATACAACTAAACTACAGAACAACCATTGAGAACTGCCTGAAATCTAGCTGAACGGAAGTTCTACAAGTAAGGATATAAAGAAGCCAAATCAAGATTGGTAGGAAGGATGGAGCCGCAAACAGGCTGGTTCCACATGGTGAATAAACATCGGGGAGGGATATCTCAGCTGTGGAGGTCCCCGTCTGAGGAGCGAGGGGTCCCAGCCCCACCTGAGGCTCCCCAGCTCAGGTTTCCAGTGCTGGGAAGAGAAGTCCCCATAACTTCTGGCTATAAAAACCAATGGGTATTGTGGCTGAGTGACAGGGAGGCTGCTGGAGTCCCAGGCAGCTTCTCTTATAGGGCCCATGGACGGACTTACTCAGACTCGCTCCTTCTGAGTTCTAGCTCTGGGACAGCAGCTCAATAACCATGAGGGACATACAGGGAAGAACTGAAGTGTCTGGCATCAGAGAAAGACCTGGAGGGGCAGCTTTCTCCCAGACAGAAGTGCTGGCAGAGCCTCTGTTCCTTTTCTGAGCCCTCCCCCAACAGAGGCAGTAGGCAGGCACCATATTTGAGTCTCCATCACTGTTTGCCCCATCCAGGTGATTCCAAGACCCCACTCCACCAACTTTCCTGCCCACCCAAGCTGTTCCCAGTGACTTTTCCAAATAGTTGGCCTGTCTTGGCTCATGCCTCAGATTTTTCTTAAATCTCTCACATAAGCAGCATCTGGTCTTGGAGTGCTCCGTACTTCTCGCTAAGTGGCCCCAGGCCAGGCACTAGCAGCAGCCAGCCATGGTTCACAGCTTGGCCTCTCCTGGGCACCTCCAAGCCCAGCACAAGTAGCAGCCATATGCAGATCATTTTGTAGCTCATGCTGGGTAGCCCAGGTAGAACATGGACTGCCTGGCTGACCTTGGCCTGCACCTCCTCGGAGGCCCTACAAGCCATCACACCCTGTAGACAGCTTCAGACCATGTCAAAGCACCATTCAACCACTTCCACAAGTGACACACTCAAGGGGAGGACTCAGCATGCACCAGAGAACCACAGAAGTAAGTCCTGCTCTGTGGGGTGTCCCCTGCACAGCTGCTTCTTCACAGTGGTCACAGCCAATGGGCCTTGGGTGAATCCCTCCCATTGACATGCCAACAGTCATCAAGGCTTAACTACAACACAAGGGTGTACACAACCTACATGGCGGGTGAGGGCTGTGCACCTGGAATGCATAGCTCAGGTGAACGGGGAGGCTGTGCCACTGGACTCTACAGGACACCTACTACATTAGGCCACTCTACCAAGCCCAGGAGACGTAGCAGCTCTACCTAATACATTGAAACAAACACAGGGAGGCTGCAAAAATGAAGAGACAAAGAAACATGTCCCAAATGAGAGAACAGAACAAAACTCCAAAAAAAGAATTAAACAAAATAGAGATAAAAAACTTAACGCAGTGTTCAAAAACACTGGTTATAAATATGCTCAATGAACTTAGGGTAAGAGTAGATGAACTTACAGAGAACCTCAACAGTATAAAAAAGGACATGGAAACCATAAAAAAGAACGAGTCAGAAATGAAGGATACACTAACTAAAATGAATAATTTACAGCCCTGGCCAGCATAGCTCAGTTGGTTGGACATCATCATCACTGAGAAGTTGCCAGTTTGATTTCCAGTCAGGGCACATGCCCGGGTTGTGGGCTCAATCCTTGGTAGGGGGCATGCAGGAGGCAGCAAATCAATGTTTCACTCTCATATCAATGTTTCTCTTTCTCTCCCTCTCCTTTCCTCTCTCTCTAAAAATAAGAAAAAAAAATATTTTTAAAAAGAATAATTTACAGGGAACCAATAGTAGAGTAGCTGAAGCTGAGAACCAAAACAGTGATTTGTAATATAAGAAAGCAAAAGACACCTTTTCAGAACAGCACAACCCCTCCTGCCCACGCCCCCCCCCCAAAAAAAAAGAGAGAAAGAAAAAAACAATCCCCAAAGTGAGGATAATGTAAGGAGCCTCTGGGACAAATTCAAGCATACCAATATTTGCATCATGGGGGGCAGAAGAGAGAGAGCAAGAAACTAAAAACATATTTTAAAAAATAATGATGGAAAACTTTTCTAACCTGGTGAAGAAAATAGACATACAAGTCCAAGAAGTGCAGAGAGTCCCAAACAAGATGAACCCAAAGAGGCCCACACCAAGACACATCACAAGTAAAATGCAAAAGGTTAAAAACAAAGAATCTTAAAAGCAGTAAGAGAAAAGCAGTTGGTTACCTACTAGAAAGCTCCCATAAGGCTGTCAGCTGATTTCTCAACAGAGACTTTGCAGATCAGAAGGGATTGGCAAGAAATATTCATAGTGATGAAAAGCAAGGACCTACAACCAAGACTATCATTTAGAATTAAAGAACAAATAAGAGCTTCCCAGACAAGAAAAAGCTAAAGGAGTTACCACCTCTTAGCTAGTATTACTTGAAATGTTAAAGGAGAGAAGAAGTGAAGAAAAAAAGATAAAAAATGTGAACGATAAAATGGCAATAAATAACATATTTATCAACAATTGAATCTATAAAACAAAATAAATGAACAAGGAGAACAGAAACAGACTCATTGATACAGAGAACATTTTGATGGTTGCCAATAGGAGGGGGTTGGGTGAACAGGTGAAGGGATTAAGAAGTACAAACAGGCAGTAACAGAATAGTCATGGGGATGTAAAGCACAGCATAGGGAATACAGTCAATAATCCTGTATAATAAAAGGCTAATATACAAATAGACTGACCGGCCTAACCGGTTTAGCTCAGTGGCTAGAGCGTTGGCCTGTGGACTGAAGGGTCCCAGGTTCGATTCCGGTCAAGGGCACGTATGTTGGTTGCGGGCACATCCCCAGTAGGGAGTGTGCAGGAGGCAGCTGAATTGATGTTTCTCTCTCATCAATGTTTCTAACTCTCTATCCCTCTCCCTTCCTCTTTGTAAAAAAATCAATAAAATATATTTTTTTAAAAAATAGACCAAGCGGCGGAACAACCGAACAATCGGTTGCTATGATGTGCCCTGACCACCAGGGGTCACACATGGAACATGGTGGGCGTTGGCAGCAGAGCACGGAACATGTAGGGCCTCAGCTGTGGCGGGATGGTGGAGCAGGTGAGCGGGGGCGCCAGACCAAGGCAGGGTGCTGGTCACTGTCATTGGGGCGAGCCTCTGGTGGTTATTGAAAATTCTTTGCTTCTGTGCACTGCGGTCCACCTGGTGCTTGCACCTGCTGCCAGCGTTGGCCCCAATCGCCCCTGAGGGCTTCTCCACCTCCCCCTGCTCCTGAGGGGTGATTGGGACCAGCAGCTGCTGCTTGCACCCGCTGCTGGCGCTGGCCCCAGTCGCTCTGCGCTATCAGCGAGTACAAGAGGGGCTGGTGCTGTCAGCTCATGACGGGGCTGGGGGAGGCGGCGGGAGGGGCCGGGAAGGGGCACGGAGGATGAGCCAAGACCTGCCCCAGGTGCTGTCAGCTCATGACAGGGGGCTGGGGGAGGCGGCGGGAGGGGCCGGGCAGGGGCACGGAGGATGAGCCAAGACCTGTCCCAGTGCCCACCACAGCCTCTCGGCCCACAGTTCCTTTCAAGGTGCATGAATTCGTGCACTGGACCCCTAGTATTATGATAACTATGTATGGTGTCAAATGGGTACAAGATATATTGGATGATCACTTAGTTATATAATGTCTAATCACTGCAGTGTACACCTGAAATTAATACAATGTTATATGTAAACTGTAATTGAACAAAAAATAAAACTGCACTTATCCAGCACTTACCTTTAGAAAGAATTCTATAGCATATTAGCTCTTATAATAAAGATTGAAATACAAATAAAATCTTTAAAATTAAATTTTAGTTGCTAACATCCAATTACTGTTTATGCAATGAAAACTACCAACTGAATTATGAACTCATTTTTCAAATTATGTCCTACAGAAAACTTGAGAACTCAGAACCAGTATAGATTTGATTTTCAAATGAAAAACAAAAACAAAAAAAGCAAGCAAACAAACAAAAACCACCCAGAAAAAAAGGGATAGTTGGCAATGCAACTTTATTGAACAGCAAATGCATATGATTAGGGGAATTTATTCTTAACAGGGGCACTATCTCCATAAAGAAAACAGCTTCTCATCAACAGCTGGATGAATGATGTTAGTCCTTTCCCATTTTTCTTGTTTCAATGCCTTAGTTCCAATTTTCTCCAATTTCCTGCTGATGGGTGAACCTAGCTCTGGTTCCAAGATAGCTTGAAATAGGAACTAAGATTAAAAATAAAACAATAATTTTCAGAAGAACACAATATCCACCTCAGTGCTAAAATCTGAATTCCAACAATAGTATTCTGCAGTGGGAAGTGCTATCAGATCAACTGCAAAAATGCTGCACCTTGGTCTCTCCTTCCTGTTTCTAGTTAATTTGTCTTCCTGGTATCCAAGTTCCTGCTTAGGACTGGAGCCCAGCCCTGAATCTCAGTGTGGAAATTTAGCACCACCAACTGTGATAAGATTATACATTAGGCATTGTTCTAAGTGCCAAATACAAGTGACAAATCCCTTCTCTTAAGGAGGACGACTGCCTGACACAAATGACTAGTATTTGCCCTCCAAATTCTTCGTTTTGGAACATCCTGACAATCTCTCTGGTGCTCTCTGGTAACCAATTTCTGGAATGTGACCAGGTCATGAAACCCCCAAGCACAATTCCTTATTTACTTAGCTGAACCCTTGCTACCAGCCAGCCTAAAGCTGCTCTATTAATTAAACAGACAAGTGCCACGCTCTGTCCCTCTTCATGTGATCTGCTCTGCTGTGAATTATGGAAGAAGTGCTATCTTTGGGAAGATTGCTGTAAGCTGAGATTGAAGTGCTGCTGTGCTGTCCTATACAGTAGCCACTAGCCCATGGGGCTATTCAACACTTGAAATGTGGCTGATTGGACATAGGTGCTTTAAGTGTAAAACATATATTGTATTTCAAAGAATCAGTACAAAGAGAAAGAAAGATTAAATGCTGAATAATAATATATATTTCTTAAATAAAATATATTAAGTTTAGCTATTCTCACCTTTTAAAATGTGGTTATTAGATAATTTAAAATTGCACCTGTCATTTGCATTATATTTCTACTGAAATGTGCTAATTTAGAACATTTAACTAATGGCAGCAACAAGAGTCATTATTTTTGAGAGGTTTGTTATGTCTAGTTATCATTAGAAAAATATTTAAAAATGAAATTCCTTTGCAGAAAAACTGCCAGTTAATAAATGCTGAAGGAATGTTAGATTAGACTATCACCATTTTGCGATCTCCATTGGAGCAACTGATTCAGATGAGCATCATCAAAGGATGCTAAGACTAGTGGCAAACAGTCGAAGAGGAGAGTCATTCAGTGGCAAAATTACACCCCGTAGATCATTTATAAACTGTAACGACAAGACCTGGTGACCACTACTTTTAACAAATGATCAAACTTAGCATATGAATAATGCTACAACCTGCCATTATACACCTCTGGATATGTGGTAAATTGAGGTAAACATTACTTAACAAGCATTTTGCCCCAATGTTTTATTGTGAAAATTTTCAAACATACAGAACAATGAAAGAATTTATAGCAAAAATCTGTACTCATACTATCTAGTATTTTACAACACAGTACTAACTTTATCACATTTATCATCTTCCTATTCATTTTACTTTTATGCATTTCAAAGTAAACTGCAGCCATTAACACATGCCCTCCCTAAATAATCTATGAAGTATTCTTGCCAAAAATGTTTAACCTAAATCTAATCAAGCCTCTAATCCTAACTTCCAGTTTATGGGAAATACTTAAAGAGATTGTCTTAATTGACAATAAGAGAAAACTAAAAATCCAGAATATGAGACATTATAATATTAAATGATTTTAAAAGTTTGTCATGAAAAAAGTTTAAGTGACTAGATTTAAGAGTCTTAAAACACATAACAAATTCCAACCTGTCAACCTAAATCAGACACTATTCAATTTTTAAAAAGCCATCAAAGACATTCTTATAACATCTACAGAAATGTAAATATGGACTAGATATTAGATGATATTAAGGAATTATTGCTGGGGAGCACAAGAGACTTGGTTGGAAAGCTGTAAGGAGGACATTCCGAGAAAAGGGAAGTGTGTGGAAGGCCGCCTGCCCTGTTTATCTGAATTCCGACTTAGGGGAGCCTAAGGGGAGTGTGGAAGGCAGTGCCCCTAATTATTCCTTGACCTTTCCAAACAAGTCAGTGCATGTGCAGACCCCTGGGTGTTTACTGGAATCCTTATGCTTAATCCCTGGATGTCCTTGCCTTGAGGACAATGTAAACACATGTGTCCTCCCAAGATTACTCACCCTACTGACTTTATCTAAAGATAAAAATTCCAATAAAAGTCTAATGAGACAGGCAATCGAGGCTGCCTGGCTCTTTCAGCTGGGCTGTCCCTTAGCCCTCTCCCCCACAGTGAAACTGTGTCAGAGTAATCTGTTCATCCATTGTTCAGGGGCTGCTGATCAGCCCCAGCAAATTATTATTAATTTTCTTAGGTATGATCATAGGAACTGTGTTACATAGGCGATTACTCTTTTTTTGGAGATGAATGCTAAAGAGAGTGTGTGTATGCATGCAAACATACATATATGTAAGTTTTTAATTAATTTATTTTATAGGAATAAAGCAAATGTAGCAAAATGTTAACAATTACTGTATCTAAGAAGAGGGTGAACAGATATTCACTGTGTTGGTCTTTCAACTTTTCTGTACATTGAAACATTTCAAAATAGAAACTGGGGGTCAGGTAGATAAAAAATTCACTGCAGAGAGGTTAATATGTTCTCTTCTGTTTTGGCCTGCCTGGGCTTTTCAGGTCAAGAATGTGATCTCTGAAAAATACCTTACCACAGACACACAGAAATATATGTCTCTATAATATTCTTTATTCCTGCCTCAGGGCCAATGCTATTATTAGCGAAGAGTCTTCAATATGCAATATTACAACTGGTAATTCAGTCTGTAAGCAAAGGATTTAATGCTGTAATATTACAGAAGACAGCTCAATCACAAGGTCAACTTGACATCGGGCTCACTGCCATCAGTCTGTTATGTGTAGATTGAGACAGTCTGTCACACAACTTCAGGTTTTAGTTTATATACCACTTGTTAAAAGTATCCTGTACTAGAATTTGCCTATCCCTGGCAACCTCAGACACAAAGGTTTCTGTGATCTTTTTCCTTAAGATTTTATTCTACTTTCCAACCTATTGCTGCTCCCAAAGTCATCTGGACAGCTTCCGCATAAGTCCAAAGACACACTTACCACCCAGGTAATTAGAATTAGAAAACCATTAGCAGAGATCATTGGATAAGGTATAGCATGGAGTAAATGAAAGTATAAGTTTATACTACTAAAACAAGATTAAAGAAAAAAAAACTAGACATGGAATCTTATGTGTACCTATAGTTGAGAAAAAGAAAATCGCCCACTGACAACCATGACTTTTCTTTCAAACTCTTGTTAGAAATATCAAAAAACTGGAAACAAAGAGGCACCTTAGATGACATTAGACACTAAATAAAAAATTGGTACAATAGGGCTTAGGTTTTACAGTTTTTTTTTGGCTTAAAAGAAAAACAGTAAAGTCTGAAACTACCATGATGAAGACAAGGCAGCACATGGATTCAATAAAGCAATTAATTACATATGTCTCATTTCATATGCAATGAAAAAAGAAAATGATATTTACCAGGGTTTGTCTTCTCCAGTTGATACCATCGGTAAAATGCCCTTTTCTTCTGCTCACTCAGGTCTGATCCCTGTTGCAACAGCCAGTGAGAGATCCGGCTCTGACTGATACCTATGTAGAAAGAGAAACAGCTGTTGCAAGTAATGAAGTTGCGGGGAACTTAAGGAGGGTTCTCTTGGTTCTAGGTTACTGGTTCTTTATTCTCTTCTTTATAAGAAAGCTGCAACTTGAACAACTCTTATATTGGGCTTCTTGGTAAAAGCTGGCTAAACATGCTAGGATATATTCAGAATTATCTACTAGAGGTCAGCATTTTATTAATCAAGATTTGAAAGTGGTCTCTAAAATCAGTCTCTAAACCTGGTCCATAAATATGAAATACATGAAGAGATTCCTAAGTAACAGTTATTAATCAAAAATTGATTAGATTGGTGCTCCTCCAACCACCACCACCTCCACCCCAATCCTGGTTTAGAATATTAGAACTTTTAATAGATATTGAAAAGAAAAAAAATCTAGCCAGCAAGTTTTGCTACTAATTACTGATACTGATAAAAGAGTTAGGGGCTGGGAAAAAAAGAGGTCATTGAAAATGCTCTCTTAAATAAAGTTTCTGGCTTATTTGTTAATTCATTTAGGCATTTCAGATTCATTACCATTAGTACAGATAACTAAGAATTGGAAGACTTTTAGACTTCTGCTGCAATATGACCTCTTAAGAAATCTCAAGTGGTAAAGGCAGTCATCTAACACAGACTTTTCAAAAAACTGAACAGAATATAAAGCAGAAGTTTTCAGCTATAAGTAAGAAGCTCTTGACAGCAATTAATTAGAAATGGGGAAAACCTCCACATGTGAAATTAAAAAAGCATGTCTAAAACTGACTAGTATGAGAATCACTTGCTCCTTCTGGTCATTATAGCTATTCCAAAAATGAATAATTTAACATACAACTGGCAAAGCAAAGAATAATAGGAAAGATGAAACTGTCTTATATGTCCATAAGGCACTTTCTAAAGGACCAGTCAGCTATCAGAGAGGGTTAACAGTATCTTAACTCTCCCAAGGAATTACTTATGGTAACTGGATAGTACTGAATACCACCTGTGACAACACCTGTTTAAAGCTATAATGCACAACAGGAAGAGTGGTTATCATGAAGTAATCACACCCCCTAACATGAGAAGCAGGAGGCCTGGTGATTATATTTAACTCATTAAAAGCAAGCCCCTAGAGTTTCATACTTTTAAAAACCTATGTTAGAAGAAAACTTGTGGAAATGGGGGAGGGAAGCTTTGTTAAAAGACAAGTTGGTCTGTGAAGCAAGGTTCCCTGATTGGAACCACCTTTCATTTCCAAAGGGTGAAATTCAGTTTTCTAAAACCTAAGTGATTACATTCTCAAATAATTCACACAGTGGTTTTCCAATGGAATGACGATCTATGTGAAGTAGGTGCTGGCAGCCAGCACTCTATGCTTGTTCTAAGAGAATGCAAATTAAAGTTGGCTGTCTTTAGCAATGCCTTACCACAAGTCCAGATTCAGATATTACATTACTTTTAAACAAGAGTGAAGAAAACCGTTTTCCACTATGAAATCAAAATTGATTTTCATGTCAACAAAATAAAACATTTTTATGTGGATTCTTCACATCAGTACCATACTACTCAAAACAAACAGAATTTGAGGAAAATATTTTAAGAAAAAATAGACTATATCAGTTCTGTTACTTTCAGTATTGAATCTCCCCCACACAGTCAGATCCTACAGAATAAACACTGAGCCCACTAGATTTTAGCGCTGTCCAGGTAGTGAAGGAAGAGGGCAAAAGCCCATCAAAAGATTAGTTAAATTATGGTATACTCACATAATAAAAAAACTGGGCAGACTTTTAAAAGTAATGTTCTAAATCAGTCACCAAAAACAAACAACAACCAAGAAACAAAACCAACCAACCAAAACCAAAACAAAACAAAACACGCCATCAATACCAAGTTTTGGCAAGGACACAGAGTATATGGAACTCTCATACTGCTGGCATGAGGGTAAAATGTCAGGGTCATTTGGGAAACAATGGGGCAGTACCTACTAAAATTGACCATATGCATACCATAGGACCTAGCAATTTCTTCTTTTCCTCACGCGAGGATATTTTTTCCATTGATTTTATTTTTTTATAGAGAGTGTAAGGGAGGGGGAGAGACAGAGAGAGAGAGAAACATTGATTGGTTGCCTCCTGCATGTGCCCCAACCAGGGCCAGGGATCGAGCCTGAAACCGAAGTATGTACCTTTGAATGGAATTGAACCTGCAACCCTTTGGTCAGCAGGCTGATGCTCTAACTACTGAAGAAATCAGCTAGGGCTTTTGCCTCTTTTTTAAAAATGAGTTTAGATTTGTTCCTTCCTGCACACATCCCAACTGGGGATTGAACCCAAAACCTGGGTATGTGCCTTGACCAGGAATCAAACCCACCACCTTTTGATGAATGGGATGATGCTCCAACCAACTGAGCCACACCGGCCAGGGCAACCTAGCAGTTTCTTTCCTCAGTATATAGGACACAGAAATGTGTACATGCTGAATAGCAATGTGTTCAAAAGACATGTACAAAAAGGCTCCTAGTCCCCAGTTTGAACCAACTCAAACACCCATCAACAGGAAAATGCATAATTGTGGTACTTATGCATTCTACTATAGTCTACTATATCAAATAGAGAAAGGACAAACTACTGCAATATGCAACCACATGGATAAATCCCACAAAAACACTGTCTACCAAAAACCATCAGACACACATAAAAAAGCTAGGCACAGCTGTATGAATCAACTTATTTAAAACTAAAAGAGACACAATCTATATATATAAAACCCTAATATGCAAATAGATGGAACAGAGGAACAACCAAACAACCGAACTGGTCGCTATGACATGCGCTGACCACCAGGGGGTGTGCACAGAAATGGCGGGTGTTGGCCACAGCGGGATGGGGGAGCAGGTGAGCGGGGACTCCAGACCAAGGGGGGGCGCCAGTCGCTGTCATCGGGGCAAGCCACTGGTGGTTACTGAAAATTCTTTGCTCCAGCGCTCACACCTGCTGCCAGCTCTGGCCCTGCTCGCACCCACTGCCAGCACTGGAGCCGCTGCTCGAACCCACTGAAGCGACAGCCCCTCTCACATCCGGTGCCGATGCTGGAGCTGCTGCTCACATCTGCTGCCAGTGCCTGACGCCAGTCCCGATGGCTCAGCGCCATCAACGGGTGCGAGTGGCAGCTATGGGCCCCAATCGCCCCAGAGGGCTTCTCCACCTCCCCCTGCTCCTGAGGGCAATCAGGGCAGCAGCCGCTGCTCACACCCGCTGACAGCACTGGCCCTCCTCGAATCCACTGCTGGCACCAGCCCCAATCACTCCACACCATCAGCGGGTGCGAGTGGGGCTGGCACCGTCAGCATGTGGGAGCAGTGGTGGCAGGAGCGGGGCTGCCAGCACACAGGGGACCGCGATGGGAGGGGCCAGGAGGGGGTGCGGGTGGGCCGAGACCCCCCCTGTGCCCACCGCAGCCTTGCGGCCCACAGTTTCTTTCAAGGTGCACGAATTAATGCACTGGGCCCCTAGTTATCTATATGAATGGCTACCTATAACTAGGAGGGAGCAGGTTTATTACTGGGAGGTAGTGTGAGGAAAGCTTATGTAGTGATCAGCACTATTCTTGATCTGGATCTGGATGGTGGTTATATGCATGTCTTCACTTTATAAAAGTCACTAAGCTAGACACTTTTCTCTGTATATATTTCAATTTAAAAAAAGATTCCCGACAAAAGATTTTAAAATTCTATGTAGTATTTAGAAAATAAAGTAAATGAATATGTATCAATATGGAAAGATGCCCATGATATAAATAAAAAGTATATAGTTTTATAAGTATAGCTACATTTACATAATCTTCATTCTGTTTTGTATAGTAACGAAAACTTATATACAGCCAAAAATAGAGTGGCACACTTCCTACACTGTAAACTCCATATTGTTTTTTAATCATTCTACAAATATGTATTAATTTATTTTATATTTAGGCTTCCCTTATAAACATGACATACTTTACTGGTTGTTTTATAAATACTGCAATTAAGTTAAACAACAAAGAAGTACAAAAAAAAGTTAATTTCAGCCTTTCCTTAGCAGTTCCACTCTGAGGTAAACAATGTTATCTGTTAATATATATTGCTGCACAATTTTCTCTATGCATAATTATTAATTTAATAAAACAAATGGAGAGAAGGTAATAAAGAATTATCCTTCTGTCTAGTCTTTTGTGTGAGAGAAAATAAAAAAGAACTTCTTCACTGTAAATTTAACTGTTCTTATATAATAAATACAGAAAATGAAGTAATAAAGCAGATAGTTTTTCTAGAAGTGTTATGAAAATTAAATATGTACAACACATTTTTTCAATGATTTTTCTCGGTTAGCAGCTTACTGATAGGCCAAGTTCTCTAACTCATCCTTCTGGGGCTCCTCCGTGCCTTTGGAACTTCGGGTGACCTTGGTGTCACAAAAGGCCTTGCAGCTTCTCTTTACTATCAGTTTTTGTGTTTCTCCTTGGGAAAAATGTTTCCCTAACTCTCCTCTTCCCACTCCTGAAAAAAATATTCTCCACAAGTTTTAACTCCTCACAAAGCCTCTTTTCTAACCTTTCACAGGGCAGAAGAAAAGAAAAATTTACATACAACCTTCATACATTGAGACTAAAACTAACCTCTGATTAATTTCTTTCCAATAAGAAAGTGATCACATTGGACTCAAAGGCCAAAAAAGCCTTTTGCCAGCCTCATTGAGATTCTTTTCTGAGCTTCAGCTCTATGAGGCTTCTTCTAGTTCCTCAAATGCTATGCTCCCTTCCACTAGAGGGCTCTCCACCACTACCCATTCTTGTCAAAGTCTCTAATAGAACACATTAAAATGGGTATTCTTTAAGAAGAGGAAGAAGAAGAAAAAGGTAAAGATAAAAATTATGAACAAAGGGACAACAAATACATATCAACAAGTGAATCTAAAAATCCAGTGAATAAAAAAATCTGACTAACAGAATAAACTGGTGAATAGATTAGAATCAGGGGCATAGAAAGGGAGTTGGGGTGGGAACTGGGTGGAGGGGAGCTATGGGGGGAAAAAGAGGAACAACTGTAATAATCTGAACAATAAAGATTTATTATTTAAAAAAATGTATCCTCTTCCTTCCACTTCCTGTGGAATGTGACACTACTGACCACTCACATCATCTTCATCCCTGGAATGCTGGCTACAACTCTCCAATGCAACTTAAGGAATTGCTTTGCTAGCTTCTTACATGTTAGTGTTCCTAGGTTTATATCTTTAAGCATCTTCTCTCTATACACTCTTTCTTGGTCATCTCAACTATCAACAACCATGATTTAAAATATCATCTAAATGTCAGAGCACCAGACTGTTTTTGAAACCATTTGCTAGTTAACTTCATGAGAATTTCCCACAAGTCTTTAACACAGTAAACTTAACTCATTATCCTCTTCCTTTTAATCTGATCTTCTTCCGGTGTCCCCCATCTCAATTTTATCTTCTACTCTACTCTTTCCCCCAACTCTTAAATGCTTACTAAATCCAAAGTTTCCCTTCCTAAAATTCTCTTTATGTTTTCTCCAATCCTCATTCCTGCAGCTTGTAATCTCAGTCTCGCTTGTTTGGACAACTGGACTAACTGATAAAAAAACTAACCATTTAAGATCCAAAATTCTCACGATAAGATCCTTTTTAATTGGAAGATCATTTTACAGTTGAAAAAGTGAAAGGTGTTTCTTCAAGCAATTTTCTACTTGAGAAATGCAGCCATCACTACAATTTTCCTCCCACAATTGTTAAGTTAAAATACATGCATGCATTCTCAACAAAAATAACTCACAAACCTGCAGATGAAAAAAAAAAGTCCTTCATCCCCAACCCTTCTCTTATTCTCTAATGTAAAGGTATTCTTGTTTATTTGATGTGAATCCTTCCAGACTCTTTCCTAAGCATTTAATATATAAACATATGTGCACACACACACCTAGTTGTTTTTTAAACACACATTTGGAGTTATTCTCTACATAAGAAATAACTTGAATTTCTTACATAATGTCTTGGAATTTTCTCATGTAGTACATTATAAATCTTCATCATTCTAATGGCTACATGGTATTCTATACAATAACCCACTTAAATATTTGTTTATTATTGAACATTATAGTTGTTGCTAATGTTTTACTATTATAAATGATGATGCAATGAACATTCTACGCATACCTTTGTGCATATGAATAAATACTTTGGGATGATTCACAGAAATAGAATTTTTAATTCGTACATTTAATTTGTTATAGGTACTACCAGACTTTACCCCATAGGTTGTACCAAAATTTTACAATCTCTAACCCATAGTCATGAGACATTCTCACCTTGGTTAAATATTATGAAACTTATTTTGAAAGTCTTTCTCTTTGTAAACACAATACATGCTTATAATAAAAAGGAATTCTAAGCAATTCAAAGTAGAAATTTTCAGAGTAAAGCTAACTTTAAAAACCCATCTAAAATCTTACCACTTAGAAATAACTACACGCATTATAAAATCACTCCAAGCATAAAAGTAAACATAGAATAGGTAGAAATAATTACTAAAATGAGATACTATAGACAGAACTTTAAAATTAAAAGCATTAAATTTAGTTTGATCTGATTTTAACCCAAGAAAAAATATTTAAAATAAACTAGAGTGAAATGAAAGACTGAGGTTACTAAAACAGTACACTAAAGCAAGGAAAAAGAATTATACAAAAACATTAGGAGGTTAGAAGCATTATTGTCTAACTTGTGGGCAGTTTCTAATGACTCCTGGCTAAAAAATGCGAAATTAGCAGACTGTGGTAGCCAACTTTCAAGATGACCCCTAATGATCCTCTTGGTCTTTCTACCTTTGTGCAATCTCCTCCAACAGTACTTCAGGGTTAGTCTCTACAACCAGTAGAATATGGCAGAAATGATAGTCTCTGACTTCTGGGATTAGGTCATGAAAAACATTACAATTTCTGCCTTACTTGCTCTCTGAGATAGTTGGTTCTGCCATGTTGTAAGACCATTCAATTAGACTTATGGAGAAATCCATGTGGCAAAGAAATGAGGCATTCTAACAGCTATGCAAGGGAGCCATCTTGGAAGTGAGTTCTCTAGCTTTAGTTAAGCCTACTGATGACTGCAATCTCTTGAGACACCATGAATAACCACGACCTCTCTAAGCTGCTCCTGGATTCCTGACCCATAGAAACTGAGTGAGATAATGAAGAGTTAGGTTTCAAGTTGCTAAGATCTGGTGTAAATTTTATGTTGCAATAGAAACTAACACACATACATAGACTATACCTTCTCCATCTCCCTTCCCAGCCTTCACATCCAACTCCTGATATTTGGAAGTCATTTTTACATGGCCAACATTTACATTCTGTTCTGAATTCATAATTCCCGTAGTTGTTACTCATAGTTTTAGATTTAAATGAATTCAAGATTTACCATATACAGTTTCCCAATTCCTAAGCTCTGTATTTTTGTTTTTGAGGCATATTTTGCATATAGTAAATTGCACTACTCTTTAAATGTATAGTTGAAGGAGTTTTGACACATGTATACATACGTGACTGTTGTTCAAATAAAAATATAAATTATTTTCATGCTCCCTAGAAGGTCCCTTTTATCCCCTTAAGTTAATGCCTAAATTCTATATTTTTAATTTTATTTTTGATTGGTAAGATTTCTTCATAAGCAGTTTTTATCAGTACAGGCATGTACCGCATAATAATGTTTTAGTCAATGACAGACTGCATATACAACTGTGATATACCATATAGCACAGTATGTAGTATGCTATACCATCGAGGTTTCTATGACGTTTGCACAACAATGAAATCGCCTAATGATGTATTTTTCAGAATGTATTGTAGTTGTTAAGCAGTGCATGACTGCCCGGGTTTATTGGTGCTGTATCCCCCAGTTCTTGTATGCATGTATTTGTCTTCCATGTTTATACTTTGAGGACAACTTTACAATAGAAATTTTTATGGGTTAGACTTTATTTCAAAGTCTATTAAATTGGAGTGATGTCAGTGAAAATAGTAGAGTAAGGAGCTCTGAAAAATCAGTACTCCATAAAAGCAATGAGAATAAAAGCTGCTCTACTATAAAAGTGCTGGCAAAAATGGTCAGAGTCAACTTTTTCATAACTCTGGAAATTAACCAAAGGCTTGTAACAATCCAAGGAGTGTCTTTTTTTTTTAAGCTGAATTTTAGTAAGAACAGCTTTATGACATTTTGAACTTGACCTACACCCACTCCCCTCATCCCATCATCAGAGTAGACTTGAAAATCAACATTCCTGCAATCACAATGAAAACCAGGAGTGTCCTCATAGCCACTAGAGGGGGTGTAACAGGTGTGGAGTTCTCCAAAACACTATTCTAAGAGAACTGTCATTATTTGACCTGTCTGGGGATTCTCTGAAAAATTCCCATTGACAAGACCTGTCCTTATTTCGCCGGATTCAGACTTCATTCAGCGTGAACAATATTTTTCCTAGGAGAATCAAAGGAGGGAGGTGGTCTGTTAAAAATTATCAGTGGCAATCATTTAACACTGCAGGAGCCTAAAGTGATGATAACAATTGGGGCAAATAAGAAGCTGATTAAAATATTTTAAAAGCTGAGGAATGAGATTAGTCTATGAGGATCATTGAAAAGCTCTGTCATATTTCTAAGAATCTAGAAGGCCAGGCCCATGGAGGGCTGTGCACATGCTTAGATCTATGTATATGACCAGGGCAACAGGCATGCACAATAAAAAACTGTGAAAGCTCTACGCTCTTACCTCTAGTTAGTTAAGTCTTGAGAAACGGTGAAAAGAGAATGTGAAGGCTAAGGCAGAATTATTAACTGCCCTCCTGAGCATTAAAGGCATGCCCTAATACACATACAGAAAAGCTGGGAAAGTTTTTAGTTCCAGGCATTTAAGGAAATCTCTGTCTAATAACTAGCTGATCACTAAGCCAATAAGAAAAGGACATCAGCCCTGGCTGGTTTGGCTCAGTGGATTGAGCGTCGGCCTGTGGATTGAAGGGTCCCAGTTTTGATTCTGGTCAAGGGCACATGCCCGGGGTTGTGGGCTCAATCCCCAGTGGGGGAGGAGGGGGGGCGGCGTGCAGGAGGCGGCTGAACAATGATTCTCTCTCATCATTGATGTTTCTATCTCTTTCTCCCTCTCCCTTCCTCTCCAAAATCAATAAAAATATATTTAAAAAAAGAGACATCAGTAGCCATACACCACAAAGACTACTGATTTTACAGAATTAGTTCAGGAAAGTCACTAAAAAAACAAAAACAAAGAGCAACAACAATAAACAGAAATAACAACAAATCCAGGGATGGGGAAGAATCTGATTTCTAGAATTTCCCCATTATATTATTCAAACTGTCTAGTTTCAAAAACAAAAGAAAATAAGACCATGCAAAGAAACAAGAAAGTATGACACATAGATAGTAAAAGAAACAGTCAATAAGAAGCGTCTTTGAAGAAACATAGATGTAAGACTTACAAGACAAAGATTTAATCAGCTATTTTAAAGATATTCAAAGAACTAAAGAAAACATGTCTAAAAAACTAAAGGAAAGTATAAGAAAAGCCACACCAGAGTATCAATAAAGAGACAAGAATTATAAGAATCATAAAGAAATTCTGTAGTTGAAAACTACAATAAGTTAAAGTGAAAAATTCACTAAAGGGGGTCAACATCATATGTGAACTGGAAGAAGAAATAATTAGTAAGCTTGAAGACAAATCAAGTAAAATTATCTAGTACAAAAAACAGAAGGAAAAAAGGATTGAAAAAATAGAGCAAAGCCTCAAAAACCAATGGGACACCATCATGTATACCAACATACACAATGTAAGTCCCAGGAGGAAAAGAGAGAAAAGTGAAGAAAACATATTAGAAAAAGAATGGCCAAACAATTTCCTAATTTAACAACAAACATTAATCTACACGTGCAAGGCACTCAATAATCTTTATGTAGGGTAAACTCAGAGAATCCACGCCAACATCATAATGGTTGAAAACCAAAGACAAAGAGAAAAATTGAAAGCAGCAAGAAAAGTAATTCTTTATGTACAAGGTATGTTCAATAAAATTAACAGCAATTTTCTCATCAGAAACAAGAAGCCAGAAGGCAGTAGGATTATATATTCAAAGAGCTGGGGAAAGGGGAGGCAAGAGCATCAAACAAGAACTCTAATCCAACCAAACTATCCTTCCAAAATGGAGACATTAAGACATTACCAGATAAACAAAACCAGAGAGATGCTAATACCAGCAGACCTGTCCTACCAGAAAAAGAGTTCTTTTAGCTAAAACAAAAGGACACTAAACAGTAATTCAAATACACACGAAGAAATAGTGCCAATAAAAGTAACTGTTAGGCTGGATTGAGCAATTGAATCGATATCCCTCCCCTGGGAACTGACTTCCAGGCCATTTTGGAATGGACATTCCCTTTCACAGAGACAACATTTCACTTGCTAAGCCCATTATCTCTTCCCTCCAGACCTGCACAGAGATCTCTGCCCAGAAAAAGCCCGCCAAAAGTCCTTTAAAAACCTCTGACTCCTGTCACTGGGGGTTGGTGCCATTTTGGGGCTCAGCCCATCTGGTATCCAGATGACCTAATAAATTCATAATTCTTTACCCCTTTTGGTCTTGTGTGTTCCTCCTTCAGCGACCCTAATAGTAACTACATCTTACCTAATAATAGAAAAACATGTAAATTAACCATCCCTCCGCTACGCTCACCAGCCAATCAGGAGAGTATGCAAATTAACCCAACAAAGATGGCGGTTAATTTGCATACGCAGGGGCGAAGACTGAAGGCTCCGTCCAGAGCGAAGGCCTGGGTCCCGGGTGCCGGAGGAAAACCAGTGCTGGCAGCCAGGGGAAGGGAAGGCCTATTGCACGAATCTCTTCGTGCAACGGGCCTCTAGTAGGTAAATATAAAAGACAGTATAAATGTATTTTGTCTTATAATTCCTCTTATTCCTACTTGATTTAAAAGAAAACTGTATAATGCAATAATTATAAGTCTAAGTTGATGAACACACAATACATAAGCATGTAATTTATCCTATATAATAAAGCCTAATATGCTAAGTATGTCGTCGTCCAGTTAGCCATTCAGCCAATCAAAGTGTAATATGTTAATGATATGCTAAGGCCGCTTAACTGCTTGGCTTGACAACTGACCACCGCAGACGTTCAAACTAGTAGGTTAGCTTGCTGCTGGGGTCCAGCAGATCGGGACTGAGCAAGACGGGTCGGACATGCCCTGGAGCCCTCCCGTGATCTCTCCCCAGCTGGCCAACCTCCCATATCCCTCCCTGGCCCTGATTGTGCACTGGTGGGGTCCTTGGCCTGGCCTGAGCCCTCTCGCAATCCAGGCTGAGGGACACAAATTTCGTGCACCGGGCCTCTTGTATGACAATAATAGCACAAAGAAGGGGATAGGGAATTAAGCTATAAATTCTATACTATTGAAATTAAGTTTGTATTTATCCAAACTAGATCATTAAAATTAAGATGCTAATGGTAATTCCCAGGGAAAATACTAAGATAATAATTCAAAAAAATATAGCAAAGAAATGACAAGAGATTTAAACTGGCACACCAGAAAATATCTATTAAACACAAAAGGAGAAAGTAATCAAGTAATAGGAGAATTGCCGGAAGCCGGTCCATCCTTGCTGCTTGACAAAAAAAAAGGAAAATCTTACTCTTGGTGACAGCATGGATGGACCTGGAAAACATTATGCTAAGTGAAATAATCCAGTCAGAGAAAGACAAGTACTATAAGATTTCACTCATATGCGGAATCTAAAGAACAAAATAGACTAACAAACAAAATAGAAACAGACTCATAGATAGTGAACAGACAGACAGGTATCAGAGGGGAGAGGGGTTGTTGGGCTGGATGAAAAAGGTGAGGGATTAAGCAAAAACAACCACCAATAAAACCCTAATAGACAACAGTATGGTGATTACCTGAGGGAAGGGGGGGTGGTGTAGAGGGAGGTGAAAGAGGGTGTAGAAGGAATAAATAGTGATGGAAGGAGATTTGACTTGGGATAGTGAACACACAATACAATATATAGATGTACTATAGAATTGTACACCTGAAACCTATATAATTTTATTAACCAATGTCACTTTAATTCATAAATTTAATTTTTAAAAAAGGACTAAAAACAAATGACAAAATGGTACACATAAATCCTCCCTCAACATAATTACATTACATTTAAATGGATTAAGCAATCCAATAAGAAGACAGAGATTGGCAGAATGAATGAAAAAAACCATCTAAATGCATACTGTTTACAAGAGATACATTTTAGATTCAAAGTAAAAAAACATGAAAAACAAATAAATAAATGATAACCAAATGAAAACTCCAGTGGCTATAGTAATGTTAGACAAAATTTGTTACAAGAGACAAAAGGACATTTTAGAACAATAAAAAAGGATTAATTCCTGAGGAAGACATCATTAAAAACATATATGCACCAAGCAATGGAGTCCCAAAATACATGAAGCAAAAACTGACAGACCTGAAGAGAGAATAGACAATTCAAAAGTAACCGTTGGCTGCCCAGCCGGTGTGCTCAGTGGTTGAGCATCGACTCAGGAACCAAGAGGTTTCTGGTTCGATTACAGGTCAGGGCACATGCTCAGGTTGCAGGCTCCATCCCCAGTAGGGGTGCGTAGAGGAGGCAGCCAATTGATGATGTTCTTTTCTCACAGATGTTCCCATCTCTCTATCCCTTTCCCTTCCTCTCTAAAAATCAATAAAAATGTATTTACAAAACAAGACAAAAGTAATAGTTGGAGACTTCAATAGTCCATTTTCAATAATAGGCACAACAAGACAGAAGATCAACAAGGAAACAGAAAACTTGAACATCGCAGTAAACCACCGAAATGTAACAAACTTCTATAGAACAACAAAGGCAGAGCACATTCTCAAGGGTATGTGGAACATTCTCCAGGGTGGACCAAATGTTAGGCCATAAAAAAAAATCTGAATGATTTTTCAATCATACAAAGTTTGTTCTTCAAGGTAAGTGAAATAAAATTAGAAATCAATAACAGAAAAAAATTGAGAAACCCACACATATGTGAAAATTGAACAACTTAGCTCTAACCAATGTGTCAAAGAAAAAAATCATGAGGAAAATTAGAAAATACTTTGAGATGATTAAAAAACACACACATACAACATACAAAAATGTATGAGAAGTGCTTAGAGGGAAACTTATTGTTGTAAATGCCTATGTTAAGAAAAGACAAATGATCTCAAATCAATAACCTAGACTTCCTTTCCACACAGTATTTGTCTTTTTCTGACTTATTTCACTTAACATAATGCCTTCAAGGTCCATCCTAATTGTTATAACTAACAGGATTTCTTTCTTTTTAATGCTGAATATCATTCCATTATATATATATATACACACACACACACACACACACATACACACATATATACATACATACATACCTTATATACACACAGACACCATATTTTCTTTATCCATTTATACATCAATGGATACTTTTGGTTATTTCCATGTTTCAGCTATTGTAAACATGCTGCTATGAATATGGGGGTGCTATATTTTTTAAATGTTCATTATTAAATTAAATGTGGAAAGATAAGAAATATAATAGTTAACATATTCAGTGTCAAGAAGCTTAACTTTAGAAAAGTCAATTTTTAGAGAGGGACAAAGGAAAAATGATTGCTGGCCCAATATTAAGCACTATAATGATTAATAATGATAATTAAAAAACTTCTACAACATTTACAGTATGCCAAACACTTTACATAAACTAATTCATTTAATTTACTCAAGAACCCTGATAAGTAGTTGATATTATTCTCATTTCCAAAACAGGAAAGCGAGGCTTAAGACACCGAGTAACTTGCCCAAAATTATATAACTAGTAAGTGATAGAAATCACATTTTGAATATTTAAAGTTATGCTCTTGACTACTGCACTATACTGTCTCTATATACTAAAATACTATGTCAAGAACAATAGCTTTGCAGCAAGAAAAACAGCAATTAGCTATGGGTAAATAGTTGAATCTCATTTAGCCTCAGTTTTCTCATCTATAACTGAAGAAGTTACCACTTGACTTTCAAATATATAAAACAGTTAGCACAGCAACTAGCACTTGGTAAGTGTTAAACTAAATTATAGCTAAAAATAAAAACCCTCCAAAAAGGGAGGGGTTAGCTAACAAGGTACACAGTAGTAAAAATCAGTGCCACTGGTTATCTACAACTCATTTAGAGGGCAATATGCTGTCCGGGTAGGTATTTAGCACAATGATAAAGCTAAGGTACAGACTTAAAAAAAAAAAAAGTTTATTATTCTTACTAAACATTATTATGCATGATAATAATTATTTTTAACACATTTCAAAAACACTTGTTATGTCCTAAAAAAATGAAGATAAGCTGGTAATAAATTTCCTTAAAAAATATTTAACAATACTTCCATGTCTCTGGATCTATTTTGTTCATCAGTTTATTTGGTTCATTACATTCCACATATAGGGAGATCATGTGATACCTGTCTTTCTCTGACTGGCTTATTTTGCTTAGCATAATACTCTCCAGATCCCTCCATGTTTACAGCTGCATTGTATTCCATTGTGCAAATGTACATCTTTTTTATCCACTCATCCACTGATGGGTCAGAGGGAAGGGGGTTGGGGGGCCTGGGAAGAGATTAACCAAAGAACTTATATGCATAATCCATTAACACAGACAATGTACAGTAGGCCTGGGGGGGCAGGGGACAGAGAAGGTAAATGAGGGGGAAAAGGGGGACATCTATAATATTTTCAACAATAAAGGTAAATTTTAAAAAATAATAAATAAAACACCAAAAAATATTTAGCAATAGAAAGGCTTGGGCACAATCAACAATCTTTATGTCAAAAACAGTGAAAGCAGAAAAACACATTTATGAAAATAACATTATAGTTCTTAAAATGTCTCAAAACATTACATAAAGATCACATTTAGAATGTTCCTAAAATTCTTTTCCTGTGTTTCTCATCAGAAACAATGACAATAAGCCTGGGACAATGTTATATTGCACATGCATATTAAAATCAATGTATTCAAAACCAAGATGTTGTTCATGGATCTGCTTGGCAACAGATTTAGAGATAGGTCACTTGGTATTTTAAAAACTACCACAGGAAGCAAAATCTCATAGATCAAGTACATGAAAACTACGTTTCTTTACTCAGGCATACTAGGGCACAGGGGAAAAGTTATTGCTGTACTGAAAGCAAATTCGGTTTGGTTTGTGGTTTGTAATCCTATTTCAGGCAATTGGTAAGAGAAGACTAATTTCTGCCAACAGTAAAATCATGTAGAAAAGTGCTAGCATTTTGAGATAGTAAAGACACAATAATCTCTACTCTTATATTTTGTTCTGTTGAACTCAGTACAGGATACAAGCCCACAGGATTAGATCTACCTAGTAAGTTATGACCAAGTGTAAGATATTCTCTATAATAAAAAAAGCAGTCTCAAAATAAAGATATTTAAGGAAAAAGTAATATCAATTCTACAACAATTCTTCTAGAAATACAAGAGAAGATTCAGTGGAGTTTTTCCCAGAATGCAAGGCTCATTTAACATTTAAAAATCAATCAATGTAATTCACCATATTAACAAGACTAAAAAAACAAAACCTGTGGTCATCTCAATAGATAAAAAAGTATATGACCAAGTACAATATCCATTCATGATAAAAATTTTCAGAAACTAGAAATAGAAGAAAATGTCTCCTGAAGGGAGTCTTGAAAAAGGGCATCTATGAAAAACCTACAAAGATCCTACATAGATAAAAAAGTATATGACCAAGTACAATATCCATTCATGATAAAAATTTTCAGAAACTAGAAATAGAAGAAAATGTCTCCTGAAGGGCGTCTTGAAAAAGGGCATCTATGGAAAACCTACAAAGATCCTACTTAATTATAAAAGATTCAATGTTTGCTCCCTAGGATTGGAAAAAAGGCAAGAATACCTGCTCTCATCATTATATTTACAGTGCTTGTCAGTACAATAAGGCAAGAAAAATAAAAGACATACACAAGAAACGAAGGAAATAGAATTATCTCTATTACAAAGAACATGATTGTCCATGTAGAAAACCCTAAGAATTTATCAAAAAAGTTATGAGAACAAATAAAATAATTTAGCAAGGTTACAGAATAGAGGGTGAATATACCAAAACCAATTATTCTATGACATAAAAAACAAGCAATTGTAAATTGAAGTCAAAGACAGTATAATATAATGGTACCAAAAATGTAAAATATTAAGAGATACATTCAAAATATGTGCAAAGCCCGGTTGGCATGGCTCAGTGGTTGAGTGTTGACCCATGAACCAGAAGGTCATGGTTTGATTCCCGGTCAAGGCACATGCCTGGCTTGCGGAGTCGATCCCCAGTGTGGGGCATGCAGAAGGCAGCTGATCAATGATTCTCTCTCATCATTGATGTTTTTATCTCTCTCTCTAAAATCAATAAAAATATATTTTAAAAAATACGTGCAAAACCTGTACACTGAAAACTAAATGGAGAGATATACCATCTATGTGGACAGGAACACTCACCATGATTAACATCAATTCGTAATGCTAGATTGAGTTACACAATCACAATCTCACGACAAATAGGTTTTTTTGTAGAAATTGAGAAGTTGATTTTAAATGTATATCTTAATGCAAAAGACCTAGAATATCAACAGTGATCTTGAAAAAGAAAAGCAAAGTTAAGAGGCATCATATTTTCTGATTTCAAGACTTACTATAAGTCTACAATAATTTAGTTTGTATTGGTATAAGGATAGGCATAAAGACTAATGGAACACAATAGAGAACCCAGAATATACCCACACATACATATTCAATTGATTTCTTATAAAGGTGCCAATGCAATTGAATGGGAAAAGACTAGTCTCTTGACCACTGCTGCCATTTCAACAAAGGGTGCTCCAACAATCGGACATCCACATGGAAAAAAGTACATCCTAACCTTTACCTCACACATATACAAAAATTAACATGAAATGATTCACATACCTAAATGTATGAGCTGAAACTAGAAAATTTCTAAAAGAAAACTTAAAAATTCTTTGTTTAGGCAAATTTTCTTAGGACACATAAAGCATGAACCATAAAGAAAAAAAAGATAAATATAACTTTATCAAAATTAAAAACATTTGCTCTTTCAAAGACAATATTAAGAAAATAAAAATGCAAGCCTCAGACTAAGATATGTGTATATTAACATATTTAAGGATTTGTACCCAGAATATACAAACAACTCTTATAATCAATAAGGCAAACAACCTTATTAAAAAACAATGGGCAAAAGACTTAACAGGAATTTCACCTAAGAAAATACATGAATAGCAAATGAGCATCTGACAAGTTGCTCAACATAATTAGCCATCAGAAAATTGCAAAATAAAACTAGAGTGAGATGCCATTACATATGCACTAAAATGGATAAACTTAAAGAAAAGTACAAATACCAAGTGCTGAAGAGAATACAAAGCAACAGAAATCTCGTATATTGCTGATGGGACTGAAAAGTGGTATAGCCACTTTGGAAAACAGTTTCATAGTTTCATAAATGTTAAACATGTACTTACCAATAACCTCAAAATCTCACTCCTTGGTATGAGAAATGAAAACATATGTCTACACCAAAAGTGTAGGCAAATGTTCATACAGCTTAATTCATAGTAGCTAAAACAACTCAAATGTCCCTCAACTAATTAATGGGTAAACAAATTTTGTTATGTCCATTCAATGGACCAGTATTCAGCATTTAAAAGTTTCACATGTAACAACACTAATGAATCTCAAAGCATCATGCTATGTGAAAAAAGTAAGACACAAAAGAATATGTATGTATGATTCCAGTCCCATGACATGCTAGAAAATGCATACTATACTGACAGAATGCAGATCAGTGGTTAACAGTGGAGAGAGGAATTTGACTGCAAAGAGGCTTGAGGAAACTTGTTGAAATACTGAAATTTTTCTGTATCTTGATTTTGGTAATGGTTATACCATTGCATAAATTTGATACAACTTAGGCAACTATTAGGCAACTTTTATCTCAATAAAAGTGATTAAAAACAAAGGAAAAGACACATTTCCCCTGCATATCTCAAGTTAATTCTGTAAGGATCAAGTGCTATAGCCTAATTTATCTGAAGTTGACACATCTGATATTAAAAGCTTTTTTGTTTCAAAAATGTGTAGGGCTCTCAGATATCAAGGCCCTCAAGCTTGATTAGTTTGGTGAGTTCAAGCTTCAGTTCCTTATCTAACTAAAGTTAGTTACTACACATTACTAAATCTAGTACATCTTCCTGACAAAACAAGTATTTGTATAAACTAATGTCAAATTCTTTAAGATCTATCTCTGAGTAAATTCCAAGTTAGCAGGATTAATTCCTTAATGCATAAAAGACCATATCTATAGTTTATAAAAAATGGTATTTATTCCCTTGAAAGCCTTCTTCTGCAGGAAATTATAAGATTGCCTGATGACTCACATGGACTACAGCTGAACTTTAGGTTTTGCTATTTTATCAGACATAAATATCTTCTTTCTACCATTTATCCCTGTCCTGTTATTTTTTTTAATATAAGGAAATCTCTTATATAAAAGGCCTATGGCCATCACGCCGTAACACTATCACAACCAAAGGAGTAGCGGCTCTCCCGGCAGGCGGCAGGCGGAACTATCACAACCAAAGGAGTAGCGGCTCTCCCGGCAGGGGGGGCGCAAGCTACTAGCTGTGGAGAGCTATGAACAGCGGAGGGCGGGGCAGCAAGCTACACGCGGTGATGGGCGGGGCGGCCAGATGAGGCAAGCGGAAGCAAGCTACTGGCACACAATTTCGTGCGCACAGGGCCTCTAGTATTTCATAAAACTGCAAAAGGAATATTAAACCTTAAGAACAGACTTTTCTCCACAATCTTAGGAAACAGTAATTGTGGGAAACAAAAATAAAAATTACTGGAGGGGGGAAAAGCACATCTGTGCCTAACCTTTAAAAGTCACTTTGTCAAAGCTTATGGTAGAATAAAAAAGTTTAAATTATATTTTATACTTTAAATACAGGTGATTCCTGCCAGTGTGGCTCAGTGGTTGAACATCAAATGGATACCCATGAACCAAGAGGTCAACTTGTTCCACGCCTGGTCAGGGCACATGCCAGGGTTGCAGGCTTGATCCCCAGCAGGGGTCGTGCAGGAGGCAGCTGATTGCTGATGCTTCTCTCTCATCAATGTTTCTCTCTCTCTCTCTCTCTCTCGTCCTCTCTAAAAATAAAAAACATATTTAAATACAGGTGAAAGAGAAATCTTGTTTTATTCTTGAAAACCAATCTTCATAACTTTTGCACTAAAAATGTATATTTCAAATCCTTTACATTGCATTTGAGATGATGAAAGCCCCGGTAAAACAATGAATTTCAAGAATTGTAGAAAAATTCTAACAAAAAGTATATTCTGAAATGATTTTTACTTCGATTTTTCACTGATCCATCACCAAAGTGAGAAAATACGGGTATTCAGATTTAGAGGCTGGATGTTTTCCTATGGAAAAAAAGTAACTTTATGTGTTGTGCTTATAATAGTTTTCCAACAAATTGCAGAAGATAGAAAAAGTGAAATAAAAAGTAAGACATTTTGAACCACGGAACACCATCTGTTCTTACTCTCCAGAGGCTGCAAAATAAGAGAAAATCCTAAAATGTACTCTGCAAAAACATTTATATTGTTGGTAATTGAAGTCCATTCAAAGATTTGAAAAAAAGTTTTCTCCTAACAGAAACAAAAATTCTAAACCTTTTCAATTTGGAGATAAAACTTACAACTTACATATAAAGATCTACCCATTTTGTAGCCTTCAAATTGGAGATCTATATAAAACTAATAAAATTCATTAGGTAGGAATTGAAAACATTTTGTTAAATGAGCATAATTATATTTGGTTGTATTATAAGAGGACAATTCCCTACTCTGTAATTTATGCCCTACCAACATTGCTTTTTTAATGAAAATATAAATTCTACTTGTTTACAGTAGCTTTATTCATAATTGCCAAAACTTGGAAGCAACCAAGATGACCTGCAGCAGGTAAATGGATAAACTGTGGTATATACAGACAATGAAATATTATTTAGCACTAAAAAGAAATGAACCACCAAGACATTACGGAACCTTAAATGCACATTCCTAAGTGAATAAATTTCTTGTTTATATTATAGGAATCTTCTAAATCTATAAAAAGAAGCCAACCTGAAAAGACTACATACTGTATAATAACATTCTTGAAAAGGCAAAACTATGGAGACAGTAAAAAGATCAATGGTTGCTGTGGGTTGTGGGGAGGGAGGAACAGGAGCACAAGGATTTTTAGGTAGTGAAACTACAGTATCATCTTGTGATACTATGAATTATGAATGGTTGTTATTGTACACTTTTCAACATCCCTTGGAATGTACAAATCCAGTTATACTTAATGTAAACTATGGATTCAGGTGATAATGATGTGTCAATGTAGGTTCACAGATTATAACAAAGACCACTGTGGTGCCATATGCTGATAATAGGGGATACTGGACATGTGTGGGGACAGGAGATATATGGGAACTCTCTGTACTTTCACTCACTTTTACTGTGAACCTAAAACTGCTCTAAAAAAAAATAAATTCTATTTTTAAAAAAGGTTTAGTAACACTTTAGTTTTCAATATCTGTTCTGAAATTGTCTTCTTAGGGAAAGGAACGATATATACCCACATCTATAAAGAAATTATTACAATTAAATTGAATATGTAGTGTTTTTATCCTTCATTTTAAAGATAATTGAAAAAGGGAAGTGGTCTAAGTATAGCTAGAACATTTCTAAAGCTCGGTCAGAGCTTCTATTTATATAAATTCTTACATTTGGGAATGAGTCACTAGATACAGTTATGCAGTCTTGTTAAATGTACTTAACAGTTTAAGAACAGAGTAGAATTTGACAATTAGAAAAGATACTTAGAAAATATTGGGTCAAAGCCCCTTGTCCTATGAGTAAGGAGACTGAGACAGAGAATTGCAGCTTCGCCCTGGTCCCAGGCTGTTTCATGGCAGGGAACAAGTTTTATGGCTGCTTCTCCATTACAAGAAGACAAAGTTGTGATAAAGTTCTTAAAATTCTGAGATGCTATTTTTTTCCTTCTTCTGTTTATTTATTTCTTTAAAAGGACACGAATCCAATTAGTATATTTCTTTGGCTGATAAGCTTCACTCAAGCTCTGCCCATTTACTCATTTATTCTGCCCACTTGGTTTTTCCCAGAGGTTATTTAAAAAGAAAATGTTTTAAGAATGAAAACAGCCAAAGGAAATATTTTACCTTGAAAGTGAATATAAAACACACATATTTATTGCTAAGTGAAGGCCATGCTCCCCACCCCACCACTGTTTGTGAGAATTTAGACTCTTGTTCAACCTTTTAGAGGCAAAAAATCCACCCTTAATGGGAGCAGCTATGACTCTGTGAAAGAAGCTACAAATAACATGCTGGGAAATTCA
The DNA here is from genome assembly GCF_000412655.1 of Myotis brandtii. NCBI lineage: Eukaryota > Metazoa > Chordata > Mammalia > Chiroptera > Vespertilionidae > Myotis > Myotis brandtii. The sequence continues at coordinate 726,220 of NW_005367108.1, read as the reverse complement.
GCAGGCACTGCTATTATATCCTGTTTATACTGTCATTTTTCCTATCAGTAGGATATTATTTATACAGACCCCACCCATGAACTTCTTGTTTATCTTATTATAGATATCCTCCGAATCTATAAAAAGAAGTCTCTGCATTTGTTTCTGGAACAAGCACGTGTTATAATTTTGCACCTCACTACACTTTTTAATTTAGCATTTTCTTCTGCTGTGTATCACTTTTTCTCCTTTTAATCTCAGAGTTGAGTTATTTCATACATTAGAGTTGAACTTTACTGACTTTAAGAGACTCCATTACAGGACAGAGATTCCAGACAACCACATCCTTAACTTTATTTTGGGGTAGATTCTAGCGCATAGATTCTTCTAATATACACTTAACTAATTTGTTTAAAGACAGAAAAATGTACCTATGTACTGACCAAGTACCCTAGTGAGTCAATTACAAGGGATTGGTTCTCAATTACTCCATTCTCTTCTTGAATGAAATTCCCTATGTACTGACCAAGTACCCTAGTGAGTCAATTACAAAGGCAAGTTCTCAATTACTCCATCTCTCTTCTTGAATGAAATTCCTGCCCCTGAGTGTAGCCTGATGAATGGATGGGCTGGATGAAAATGTAGCACAATAAATACATGAGGAATACATGAATTCAGTAAGCTGACCATGAGACAATTAACCACCTGGTTATGAATCACCTTCATTCCCTGGCCTTATGTAAATAACTGAACTGAAGTAGATAAAAGAAAACTGTGAGTTCCTTAAGGGCAGAATTCATGCAGTATTTGTTGAACAAATAAATATTTCTGGAGAGGGAACATCACTGGACAAAGTTATACTGGATACATTTTCACACGTACAGCTGTGTTAGCTTTACCAATGCTTGTTTTATCCTACAAAGCAGCACTACAGGCAGCTTGGTAAACATGGTATCTTCAGAGACCATGTAGGTAGGCTCTTTGGGGATGTGTAAGAAATATCACTGCTTTTAAAGAACATTACTCTAAAATGTATAACTGAAATGAGGTTTAGTATCTCTGGGTGGTGAACTAAGTCTAATTAATTTCAGAATAAAGAGAGCTCCATGTGGGCTAAAGTAACCAAAGACGGCAGAATGAGGATAGCAACTAAGGTAAGCTTGATAAACAGCAATTGATAAGGCTGAGGTGAGAAGGTGGAAGGTATCCTACACTCCACCAATGATTTGGGAGCATCTAGGTAAGCAAAATTCTGGAAATGGCAAGTAGTGAATTCAGCTAGGGAGTATACTGAATAGAAGATGGCAATAAAAAGAAGGCTGGAGTCAAATTATAAGGAGTTTCATTTTCAGTCAAAAGAGAACCATGAAAGATATCTGATCAAGGGAAAATGAACCCAAGCTTTCAAATTATGAATGAAAAAGAGGAAGAATAAGTTGGGGTGAGGCAGAAATGGGGGAAGAAGATTTTAACAGTACCAGATCCTATAATTACCGTAGCCAAAGAAAGGTCCAAGTGATATAACAGATAATAAATGTGTAAAACCATTATCACTTCTTGCTTTCATAAACAGGAGATGGCATCATGATGACTACTACTGAGTGGGGCATTGCTAAACAATGCCAATCTATTGAAGTTAATGTCAGGAAAGCATACCAATCTCCTAAAATAGTACTTCTCGAACCCAAATCACCTGGGGATCTGGTTAAAATGTAAATTCTGATTCACGTTTCGGGTGATGCTCTCTACCTTTACATTTCTAACAAGCTCTCAATACTGCTGTTCATAGACTACATTTTGAATAGCAATATGCTCAAACATCTTTCCAAAAAGCCAATATTTGATACACTATGTTTAATCCATTATAGTTTATCTAATGCTTTTACATATGCCTAGGAAATTCCTTTTAAAGGTATTTTATTATAATTTGCATCAATGCTGTATTGGTTTCAAAAGCTATTATTTTGAAAGTCCAAGATGATTCAAGATTCAGGGTATTCAAGATACTCAGAAATATTTCCGCCTGGACAAAATCAACTTTATATAATGCTGTTCTATTGCACTATATTTTTGTTATTCTGGCAAACTATATAGAAGATGCTATTGCCTCTAATCTTGGGGCTGAAGTAAAAGCCCTAGAAGACAGTACTCCACCTTTTCATAGTGCACAGCAGTGGACTTTGGTAAAACCCACTGAACATGACCTTACTGGGCCCTTACCACCACTTCTTAATCCTTGAAAATAAAGGTAACAATTTATTTTAAATATCCTACTGAAAAACACCTGAAGATTGCAAAAGTTAAATTCACACATCATCCTGCTGTTTAAGATTTCTATACAAAAAGATATGCCTTGAGCTAAAGTTTTTTTTTTTACCATAATCAGTATCATTTATAAAGCTATATTACTAATGTAATATATTACACATGTATACACTCAGACACACACACCCATATTAAGATTGGCTGATCTTAGGTTAGATTCTTGGGACAAAATTTAAGACTTCTGAAATCTCAAGTTTCATTTTTAACCAAATTAATGGTCAATAACATTCTTTTAGGTAAACTGTCTTCAATATGTATCAATGTCTAGAGAATATACATAATATCTTAAAATTGGAAGGTACTATTGAAGATCAGATCCAATTATTTCATTATAGTGGGGAAGAAACTAAGGCACAGAGGCTAAAAGGGCCAAAGTCATGTAGCTGCTACTGGCATATTAAAAAAAAAAAAAGAAGGGGAGAAACAAATTACTTTTCACATCTATCAATGTACAATGCATAATCATGTATTAATGACAAAATGTAGTTAAAAGAATTTCTGGTTACTCTCATGATTAAGGCATAGTTAGGTTTTATAAATCACTGATATCAAAGAAAGAAACACTACATACCAACAGAGAAAAAAACAGGCTACCCAAATTTAATAACTATAAAAAATGCAATCTGAATAGAGAATGACACATATACACCACATACTTGGGATGGGGCTGCGGTGGGTGGGTAATGGGATGGGATATAAAAAACAAAGAGAAGACACTGGTAACTCTTATCTTCTCAGTAATGGATTGAGAAAAGCTTTCACATACAGAAAAGTGGTTTAAAAACACAATAATTTCTTAATTGGTAAAACTGAGGATTAGATTTGGAGGACTGCAAAGCTTTTAAATATATGAAATGGAGGTAGCAGTTGGATGTGCATGTGTCATGAGCTCTGTCAAAGTTACAAGAAAACCAGAGAACCCTTTTTTCGCCATAAAGTAGGGAATTTTGTGCTTTTTAGAAATGCTATTAAAATTTACTAGCACATATTAAAAAAAAATCACTGGAGAAGTTCCATGATATCGGAGACAATGGGTTTTAAATCACCGGCATATATTATTGTGCCTAAATTGACAGATCTGCACTGCAATGCAGAAATGTGAGCAATAATCCAACATCTGCATCAGAAGGCAGAGACTAGACATGATTCCAGAATAAAGGGCTCTTCAGCTCTTACCTGTTACCTGTGCAACAACTGCTTGGGAAATCCTCCGATTGGCAAGAAAGGCTTTGATTTCCTCTTTTATCACACTGCTGTCCCTCCTAACAAAAACAGAAGACAAGACCAACAATGTATGTTGAAGGTAGAAATCCTCATCTTTGCTAAGAAAGGTGAAGCAGAGAGGTGGGGAGAACATAGAGAGAAAGGACACAAAAATAAAGGTAAACAGACCAAGCCTGTATGAAACATGAAATTAAAAGAAACCAAGAAACACCAATATTCAAGTTCTAAAACACCACACCATTAGACGGACGCTTTAGTGAATGCCACAGTAGATACAAGTTTCATACCAGAGGATGGCTAATCTTATGCTGTGAATAATTCACATTAGGAACAAGGCTGCCACATGGTATATATTAAGTTTCATTACTGTGGGATGAATACATCTTACACAGACAGAAATCCTAGAAAAATAAAAAGCAACAAGGACAAAAATCAGTTGTGAGTAGATTGTGGGTTCCCGTGTTAACTACGCAACTGCATAAATAAGATGCAGTTCATTTTAAAATCTATGTTAATAGAAATCATCATTCTCACAACTGCTAAAATATTAGCCACTTTAAGAAAGGCTTTGCCTTTTAATTTGCCTTCTTTTCCTGTATATAAAAAAAATTTAAGTGGGGTTACATATAGAATTTTAATATAAAAAGGCACTTAATTTCCTATTACATGTATTATATAGAATACTTAATACTTAAACCTACATTATTTTCTGCATCCTTGGGATCGCAAATTATAGACCTGATTTTTCCTCCACTAAGATTCCTTAATGATTTTACTCATTTAAAAATTCAACAAATTCTTAAAAGACTAGACATTCACTAGAATGACAATAAATGGCAAGATTTCTGTTTCTCCACCAGAACAAACAAAATACGCAAAATTATACTTAAACTTACCAATTGTTCTTTGAATGTTTTATGTACAAGAAGATTATATAAATAGAACACTCTTTGAATGTTTTATGTACAAGAAGATTATATAAATAATCTTTGTTGATGCCCAATAATTTTTGTTGATGCCCAAAAGTAACAGAGACTAGTGGTAACTTATCATCTAATACAGTGGTTAACAAACTATGGTCCTGGGCTAAATCTAGCCTCCTACCTAAAAATGGTATTCACAGATGAAAATTTGCAATTGACTTAATGGCAGGAAAACACTATCTTCAAACACTAATTAAAGCAAAATATCATCCCCTCCCCAATTCTATTTTTCTCACTAGTAGGTTTTGATTTTTAAAATGTATTTAATTATTATTCTATATTGAGTTTTGTTAATAAAAATGTGTTCCCAGTGGATAGAGTGTTGGCTCAGTGGATAGAGTGTTGGCCTGTGGACTGAAGGGTCCCGAGTTCGATTCTGGTCAAGGGCACATGCCTGGGTTTCGGGCTCGGTCCCCAGTGGGGGGAGAGCGGGAGGCAGCTGATCAATGATACTCTCTCATCATTGATGTTTCTATCTCTCTCTCCATCTCCCTTCCTCTCTGAAATCAATAAAAATATATTTTAAAAAAATAAAAATAAAAATGTGTGCCCATTTGATTTCTCTCTTGTGTATAAATTATCTATATTATATCCTCAATTTTGCCTCTGGTCCACTAAGTCTAAATGTTTACCATCTAGCCCTTACAGAAAGCTTCCTGACTCTTGAACTGAGACAAAGGGATCATGAAATCTTTACAAATCATTTTGTGAATGAACCACAAACCCTTCTTAAGAGTTCAAGTCCTTGGGGGTGGGGTGAGATCAATGGGGGAAAAAGGAGACTTATGTAATACTTTAAACAATAAAGAACTTAAATTAAAAAAAAAAGAGTTCAAGTTTTTCTACAGATTATTTGGAGAAACAAAAGTACCCTTTCCAAAAGGAATCAGCTGTGACTTAATTTACAGCAGATATTTTAGACCCTTGGTGAGGAGGGGCTACACTCTATTAGTGGATTCCATGCTCCCTTTTCAGGAATTCTGGAAAAGAACAGAGAGATGACAGTAGAAACAGCTTCTAATCTGGAACTCTACCGCACATTCCTAATCTACCAGTTGGAAATCCTAATAAAAAAAATTCCTAAAGGGAGGAAATAGAGAGTCAGCTGGCTAATCCAACACCCAAAATTTCTCAGGCTGATCTAGATAATGGCTAGACTCCTTCCAAAATGCTTGCTATATATTTGAAATATTTCCTTGCCAAATATGCATTCTCATTTTATTTTAAAATTGTGAATGTGACAAAAGAGGCACAAATAAGTCAAACAAAAACTGCTGAGTAAAATACAAGTAATGTAGACTAAACAAGCTGTCAAATATCCATCAGTAATCAGCTGAGCAAGAGATAACTTCAGCAGTATCTATTTCAACTGGCTGATATATGTAAAACAACCAAATTATTTGGTTTCTGCAGAATTAATGTGAAAAAATGTAAATAAAGCATTGTATTTCAATGTGTAGTGTCCTTCTTGGAAAATAAAACTTGAGTTTAAGAAAATATTTATTAGGGTAAATTTTAAAAATGTGCTTTTGTGGGGAAAAAAGAGTATTTTCTTGGCCACTGATTTAAACTGGAATTTAAATCAATTTATTTTAAATCTAATTAACCTAGAGTAGACACTAAATCATAGAGTGGAGATAATACTTAATTATTCTAATGGGGAATATCCAGTTTGTGACATATTCATAGTCTTACAGTATGATATTATTAAGAACGGCAGCAAGACAGCAGTCATTCACTTACACTCTCATAAACTATACTTTTAGATACTTGGCAAGTTTATAAGTGCCCACAATGAGTCTTAAATATCTCTTAACTGCTTTACCAGAGAGAATCTTTTTGAAATGAAAAATAAATTTAAGACTTGAAAGGTAAGGGCGCACTTGGGTAAGTCATTTAATAAACCTTGGCCCTGGTTTCATCATCTGGCAAAAACAGAACACTGATACACCTGTCACAAAGCTTTTACTATTTTTCTCCAAGCACTGAAATTAAAATTAAATGAAATTTAATACTCAATGTGCATATAACAAAAATTTTTTCAAAGTAAACATTTTGAAACTATAAACATACTACATGAACAATGACTATTATTTTATAAAACCTCAGAAAGAATTCCAGGAAAAGAAGAAAGAAATGATCGGCTATAACTATATAAGATTGAATTACACATCTGTATTAGGTACTTTAAGGCACTGTGTAAAGATTTCTAGAAAGTCACTTTAGATATAAGCAGTGATGTGGTATTCAGTTAGTTTTACTTGGTTCCTTCAAAATAGCACAGCATTCAACTTTCTTTGTGTTCAATTCTTTTAAGTATTTCAAAGACTTCCACTCTTTTGGGGTGCCTCTGTTATTTAAACTTTCACATATTCCCCCCTCATTCTCTCCTCATTCAGCCTTTAACAACCTCCCTCTCCTACTGTTCATATTGTACCCTGTGAAATCAAGTTTCTTGGTGTAAAAACTTTTCTTACTCCAATTCTAACTCTCTCATTTTCTCCCCAGTGATGGTGAACCTTTTGAGCTCGGCGTGTCAGCATTTTGAAAAACCCTAACTTAACTCTGGTGCCGTGTCACATATAGAAATTTTTAGATATTTGCAACCATAGTAAAACAAAGATTTATATTTTTGATATTTATTTTATATATTTAAATGCCATTTAAGAAAGAAAAATCAACCAAAAAAATGAGTTCGCATGTCACCTCTGACATGTGTGTCATAGGTTCGCCATCAATGTCTACTCCTTACTTTCTCTCTTCATCTGAAATTGGACATTCTCTTTAAAGAGAATGAATCCCTTTTCCTCCCTTGTGTTATACAATCTCACACTCTTCATGATTTTTACTCCTCAGGTCTTATGGAAATAAAGACATATGTAGGCTGATCTTTCTTTTATTTCATAGATTACTTCCAAAAGAAGCTACCACTTAATTTGCATCTAACCACTTGAAGTCCGTGTCATCTCCTCCTACTGCCTTTTCCAAACACAGCCATGCTGGATTCACCTATCTGAATAATTTCCACATGTGGGATGAAATTCTTCCTTTCCATCCTCCATTGCCATTATTTTTATAACTTGCTAAACTTTCCATTGTGATCTAGAGACATTAATATCTAAATGAACTAATCAGTAATGCCTCTTTTTGAAATCACCCTTTTTAAAGACACAATTTGAGTGTCATCTATTCAGAGTTCTCCCTGATCCTCAGAGCTAAAAAAGATATTTTCTTCCAAAAGCATGTTATTATTTCAATTATACTACCCATATGCTAATATGTTACATGCTATTCTGTATTACAGTTGTTTATAACCTAGCCTTCTCTCTCTTACTAGCCAAAAAAGTCCTTTAGCACAAAGATTGTCTTATTCATCATAGGGTTTGCAGATAATAGAGCTTAATTTGTTCAGTGAATGAACAAGTCTATAGTTGGAGATAAAAGGTTATAAAATAGAAAACCTGATCTAGATAATTTTTAAAAGTTTTAAAATCTTAGTCTTAAATATGTTTCAACTTCCAAACCAGAATGGAGAAAAAGAGTTATTTATTCTAGCTCAAAATGACAATATTTTCTTTTCTAGGACAAAGAATATTAAAGAATGCATATTTAAAAGTGGAATGCTTTGAGATCTTCCATAGTCTCTTGTTTGATAAACACTACACATTCTTTAGCCCCCCCCCCCCTTAAAAGTAGTCTTTTGAAAATTTTTTATTGAATTTTCTTCAATTTTGGGGGGGTGACACTGATTAATATCATAGGCAGTCTTTTATCTCAAAGATTTCCAGAGATGGAAGACAGACTATTTCAAAGATGGAAAATATAATTGCATACAAATTCTTTCACCTTTAAATAAAACCCATTCCTTTTCATTTCCACTCATGGAGATAAACAAAACATAACTTTAAAATGTTTTAAAGATAACTTTAAAAGAAAAGCTACTCTATATGTATAAACAATATGGTAACTGAGTATTATTACTTATGGATCATAAGTACCCTACCTACACAAGTAAATACCCTATTGTTAGGGGTATAGGTAACCAACTCAGAATAAAGTCTCGGAATCTTGCATAAAATGTTAACATACATTATTATAACACTAAACTCATTTCAATTGTTACTTTATAATATATATACAACAGAACAGATACTTTAATAGATGTATACTATGATATTTGCAGATATATATACCTACATATAAATATATATATTAATAGATGCATTTAAAAAATATTAATGTGAAATGGGTCATCATTCTAAAGTTAAGAGTTTTAAAGTCTTTCCTAAAATGTTATATTCAGCGATCTATTGAAAATTCATATTCTAGTTTCCCATTCAGGTTTTTTACCCTGATCAATTAAAAAATGAAAAAATAACAGTTACTTTATTTTTTGTTTCTTAACAAGTCGATCAGGCTTTGTTAAAATTTAATCAATTCTGGTTTCAGGCTTTGAGTCCTAGCTCTGCAATAAACGAGTTGGATGACTAGTAGTAATACAGGGTGGGGTAAAAGTAAGTTTGTAATCATATGGAAAATAAGACAATAATTAATAAATAATAATATAAGAATAAACTGTATTTTGCATACTCACAACTGTAAACCTAATTTTATCCAATGCTGTATATGATATACTAGTATGTAGAAATGGAGGCAGGAAGGCATTCAGTACCAAGTAACTATTCTCCCCACCTAGAGACCACCAAATTCAATACACTAAAATATGACCATGGTGTTGTGCAATCAGCAAGGGCAGTGTAGCCCTAAATGAGCACATGACACTCAGAAAGATCCGCTGTTCAAAAATTTCTCTAACATTCTACCAAATAAAAATTCATTTGTTTAGTAAGTGGCAAATATCATGGGAGTTGGGAAGGGGGAACTTAGGCCATTAAGGCATTCGCACTTGGTCTTAAATTACATTAACCACTGTTCCTAACATCTTATTGATATCTACAGACATCAAAAATTTATTTACAGAGGCAACAGACAAAAGTGGTACATTGGTAATAAAGACGTGAGTTAGAATTCAGACTCTGCCACTTAAAATTTATCATGTTCTTGATCCAATTATTTAATTTTTGTGACTCTCAATTTCTCTGCTCCATCTCACAGCATGGTTGTAATGATTAAACTGAGAACAGACATGCAATAAACTTCTTCCTCCAACCTAATAACTGTTATTATCTGTAAACTTAAGAAAAATGAGCAGTGGGCACAAAAGAGGAATGTAGGCATGGGAGGGCACAATGGCAGAGGACCACAGAGAACCAGAAGGTCAATGAAATCCCTAGATGATTAGGGGACACCAAAGTAGTAGTTGTAAGAAATTGAAGCAGAGATAATGAAGAAAATAAAATGTCCTAACTATGCAACAAAATGATAATATGTAAATTAAATGCTGATAACAATATATAAACATGTATATAATTAGTGATGAAACTTGAATGTATGTAATTGCAGGATGTAAGTACATATCTTAGTCATTGCTAAATAGATTTTCTGTTTATTTTGAAGACATACTTGAATTACAGTAAAATGTCAACCTACAAGCTAATAGTCAAGTTTTAGACCCTGGCCAATCTTTCAAAGCCTTCTGTTAAAAAGAAAGTTTTCCCAAACTTCTTGTTAGTCTTATATACGTATGGGAATTAACTGCCTTAACTCCAACCAAATTAACCACTAACTATTTATATGGAACTCAAATCTTCCAGAACCTGTACTGCTAAATATACTACTCTTATTACATAGTCTAGCCCACCTGTAATCCTTTTAAGACAAAACACACCTTGCCTATTCTACCATTTACTATTCCCTTACCTTTAAATAAGGTCGTTATATTTCAAAAGAGAGGCTATCTTTTAAGGTTTTGCTCAAATTCATCATCCACTTAACAGATTATGCCCTCACCATGTACCAAGGACAGTTCAGATCCTAGAGACACAACAGTAGAAAACACATGATTGCTGCCCTCCAAGTGTCCCAGGTCCAGTGTGAAACCATTTCTACCTGCCTCTGTTGAAAGTGAACTTCTTCTTTTCTCAGTGTTTAAAACCCTAAGACTTAGGGCCTAAGTGCTTTAACTTATCTTACAATAGATAACATTAAACATATATATGTGGCACCTATTGCTAAAATTAGAACTTTAGCTTCTTAGGAGTAAAAACTGTATCTTTTTCTTCCAAAGAACACTACTTTTTATATAATAGGAGCTTAAAATTATTGTTTGAGTTACTGGAGGGAAAACTCGAAACTGGATATATTCTGTATCATGATAAAATCACCTTATCCCTCAGAAAAAGTACTTATAATAAATTTAAGGAATAGAAAGTGTGTGTTAGCAATGCTGAAAACCCAGATGTTAGCAATTACAACCATAAAGAGAAGGCTAACCTTTGCTTTGACAGAGAGAATGGAAAACACTTATCAAGCAGCAAAGTGATAGGGCTAAAGTTGAAAAGAGAAAATTTGAATTAAAACATAAAATTTAAAATTTTTCTTTCATCTCCAAAGTGGGCAGGGGGAAATCACAGTTCTTATAGGTAAGTAGCTGAAATACAGTTTATTACTTAAAATCAATATAAGAACAGACATTTTGGGGACTCTGAATAAGCAAAGGAACCAACCTCATTAATTCCTCCACTTTATCATCTACATCTAGGTCCTCTTCTGAGGCTTCAAAACTGTATGACCTCTGACCAATGCTGTTTACATGGTAGCGAGTCGGTGACATCTTTCCATTGGATGTGGACAATCGCTCATTATTCTCCCTCCCATTTTGATTGGTAGTGCAAGGCTGTGGGGAGGTATCATAACTGTTGCTAGGCGATGGGGACATTCCTGAATGCTGGGTCTGTGTGGAAGCTGTAGCTGTAGAGGAAGATGCTGGAACATTGTTGGTACTATTCCCATATGAACTTCCTCCATAGCTGGACCTTCTTCCAAACTTGTCACTATGCTCTTGATCAAGACGGTCCAAAGTTTCCAAGGCATGGAGGATTTCATGTTTAGTCATTCCAGTACGCCGAAGGCGCTGAAGCAGATCTATCTGTTCTATGGTAAATCTGGGTTCATCTGTATAGTGAGACATGGTTTCCAACAAACTGAAAAAATAAAAATAAAAAAATCAGTCCCTTTATTTACAATATCTATTAAAAAATCATTATAGAGAATGCCCAGAAGATGCTGTGCTTCTTCACTGAAAATGTTTAAGACATTACTATTATAATGACCCAAAATTTCCATTATGGCAGTAATACCAAAACAACAGATTAAGTAAATACACTATTAAATCCAGGCTATGTAATTACTCATAGGTGTTTTTCCATCAAGTATACTATTCTGCATTAGAGTATTAATAGAAAGTTGCTGAAAAATAGATGTATGCTCTTGTTTTGCTAAATATCAACAAAACTGACCTAGGAAGTCTCTAAATTCATTTACTGTAAACAAACTATTTGATATGCTAAACTCAAGCAAATACTAATAACCAGCAAAAATACTTACATAGAAAAGTAAGAGAGATACCTAACAAAAAACTTACTAAGCACCATTTTACCCACTATATAGTAATTTCATATTTTATCTCTGTAATGCATTCTGTTGATATCCTGAGAAATGGATCGTTCATGGTTATAGCCAAACTGAACTATTCATTTTTCTCAGGAAATTGCTCCTACATTATGTTTTCTTTAACTAACACAAGATACTGTAGCCCATCAGAAAATGTTTCAGAGTTAATAACAATATAGTCATGTGCCACAGCACTGGTCAACAATGGACACATATACAATAGTATCCCAGAAGATTATCACCTACTGACATCGTAGCCATGGTAATAGCCTTTGTAATGTTGTGAAGCAATGCATTACTCCTGTGTTTGTGGTGATGCTGTGCAAACAAACCTACTGCACTGCCAGTCGTATAAAAATGTAGCGATACAACTATGTACAGTAGATAATGCCTGATAATGATGATAAACAACCATGCTACTGAGTTGTGTATTTACTATATTTTATTATTTTATCATTATTTTAGAGCATACTCTTTCTACTGATAAAAAAAAGAAAGTTTGCTGTAAACAGTATGCAGTATTACCACGGCAGCAGCTTCATACATCTCATGTTTACAGTGTTTCTTGAATGCATCATTTTCTCTTGTGCTGTTTGTACAGTAATATGCTGTACAGGCTTGTAACCTAGGAGTAATAAGCTATCCCATACAGCCTAGGTGTATAGTAGGCTATACCATCTAGGTTTGTGTAAGTTCATTCTACAATATTCACATAACAATGAAATCGCCTAACAACAAATTTCTCAGAATGTATCTCCATAATTGGCGCATAACTTTTACAAGTTCAAGGGAGTTGTTAAGTATCATCAAAAAAAACAAACACAAAAAACACCAAACCGCGACTTTTCTATTTAACATTTTTTAAAGTGGTAATTTCTTCTATTTTTATTTTTATAGTTCTAGTGGCAAACTGTATACACAGGCTCTCAACCTAAGTGTTTGCTGATAGAAATAAATGTCAAGACATTTTCTCATCCTTTCCAGGTAAACATACACTCTGGGCCAGGTCCGCTAAGCCACTGGAGATATTCCTTCAACCCTCTACATTAAAAATTTTTTAAACATTCACATCTAAGAAGGCAGTGAGCAAGAATTTCATATAATGGAATCTCACTTAATCCTCACAACAACCTTCTGTGATAGATTTTTTATTTTATTGTATATCGACTGATTGATTATTGAGGAAACTAAGGCTCAAAATGATTTGGAACCTTGTAAAAAGTCTGACTAAGAAGCAGAAGAAAGATTTAAACCTAGATCTTACTGACTCCAATATCATACGTCATTCTGCTTTCCAATATAGGCACTTACTGGAATCATGATTTGGGATTTCGTTACTGTACTCTTTTAAGTCTCCAATTAAAACCACTTAGATAAAACTGCTCTACTAACAGAGTAGGGGTTCTAGTAAGTTTTTTATATTTAAAATCTTTGCTTCATCTAGAATTTATATTTACTTAATTAATGTGAATGGATTTGAGCTTTATTTTTTCCCCAAAAAAGGATAGCTGGTTGTCCAATATGCTTTACTGAGTAATATGTTTCTTTTCTTGTAACATATTACTTATTTTTTATATACAAAATTTCCACACAAATTGTACCTAACTTTTAGATTCTCTATTCTATTACATTGATTATTTTGTCTTTCAAATACTTCTAAAAATAAGCAGGCAGAAATCTAGAATTTTTAAGTGAAATCATTCTAGTTTTAGAGATAGGCTCATTAAGATTAAAAACACACATATTTTGTGGATTCAAAAGAACATGTTTCAGGGCATTTGTGACCATAGCCACAGTATCTGCTTTATACCTATATACATTATCTTATGCATTTTGAATAATTATAAAAGTCCTTATTTTCATGATTATTATTCTTTCTTGATAGTCTAGGTCAGGGGTGGGCAAACTTTTTGACTCGAGGGCCACAATGGGTTCTTAAACTGGACCGGAGGGCTGGAACAAAAGCATGGATGGAGTGTTTGTGTGAACTAATATAAATTCAAAGTAAACATCATTACATAAAAGGGTACGGTCTTTTTTTTTTTAGTTTTATTCATTTCAAAAGGGCCGGATCCTTGCCCACGGCTGCTCTAGAGTGATGCTTTCTTAATGCAAATAACTCACCTGCATTGGCTTTAAGGTCTTCAGGTGTGACCATGACAACAAATCGGATTGCACGTTCATTTCGAAACATCTCGGACCAGGCCAGCAGAGGAGGGCAGTTAGGGGTGACCGAGCTGGCAGGGCAGTTAGGGGCGACCCGATCTGCAGGGGAAGGCAGTTGGGGGTGACCAGGCCTGCAGGGGAGAACAGTTCGGGGGGACCAGGCCAGCAGAGGAGGGCAGTTAGGGGTGACCGGGCCAGCAGGGAGGGCAGTTAGGGGTGACCCAGCCTGCAGGGGAGGGCAGTTGGGAGCGACCAGGCCAGCAGAGGAGGGCAGTTAGGGGTGACCGAGCTGGCAGGGCAGTTAGGGGCGACCCGATCTGCAGGGGAAGGCAGTTGGGGGTGACCAGGCCTGCAGGGGAGAACAGTTCGGGGGGACCAGGCCAGCAGAGGAGGGCAGTTAGGGGTGACCGGGCCAGCAGGGCAGGGCAATTAGGGGCGACTCGGTCTGCAGGGGAGGGGACTTGGGGGGGGACCAGGCCTGCAGGGGAGGACAGTTTGGGGGGACCACGCCTGCAGGGGAGGGCAGTTAGGGGCAATTGGGCCGGCAGGGGAGCAGTTAGGCGTTGATTAGGCTGGCAGGGGAGTGGTTAGGGGGTGATCAGGCTGGCAGGCAGAAGCGGTTAGGGGCAATCAGGCAGGCAAGCAGTTGAGCGGTTGGGAGCCAGCAGTCCCAGATTGTGAGAGGGATGTCCGCCTGCTAGACATCCCTCGAGGGGTCCCAGCATCGGGCCTCTAATTTTATAATAAAAAATTATAAACATACAGACAAGTTTAAATATATTTATAGTGACCCTATACACTAACCACTTAGATTTTACCATTAACACTTTACTTTCTTTATCATATATCTATCCATTCCCTTATGCATCCATCCCTCTACTCATCTTATTTCTTTATGCATTTCAAAATCAATTCTAGACATCTGTACACTTCTCCCCTAAATACTTCCACATGCAAATCATTGACTAGAGCTCAGTATTTGTTCAGGTTTTATTTATTTTGAGGTCAACTTTTCATAAAAAAAAACAACACAAACCTATGTTTACCTTTCTATGAGTTTTGAGAAGAAGGCACACATGTGAAATCCAAATCCCTACGGAAATACAGCATGCTGCCATCACTCCAGGAAGTTCCCTCATTTCTTCCCTTTCCCTCAGTGGCAACCACTATTCAGATTTTTTCCCCACCATGAATTACTTTGGTCTGTTTTAGAAAACCATATAAATGGAATTTCTATGTACACTTTAATGTAAGGTTTCTTTCACTGAGCATAACGTTTTTGAGATTCATCTATAATGTTGTATGTATCAATAGTTTGTTCCCTTTTTATTTCTGAGTAGTACTTTATTCTAGGAATATACACAGGTTTGTTTATCCACTCTATTTTAGACACTTGGACTATTTCCAATTACTAGCTATTCTAAATGCTTTGGCTATTATAATTATACTCTACTAATTTTCTTGTTAACTTAATATATCCCCTCTAATATATCATTACCTACCTGGTTGGGTGAGAAGAGAAAACTTTCAACCAGAGTAACTCATTTACTTTTTCTACTGACCAATTTCAAAAGAATATTACACCTTGCTTAAAACAAATAATAGGTTATTAAAATGTTCTGTGTTCTATGCTAGTTACATTACATGGTGTATTCACTGTGAAACTTCACCAAGTTGCACACTACTGATTTGTGCATTTTTCAATAGATATGTTATACTTAAAGTCTGTTGAAAAAACTATATGAACATTTTCCTAATGGTTTATAAGAGACACTTAACACTTTAGTTTCTATCAAGTGCTTATTAGTACAGTAGTACTCCTTTATCCATGGTTTTGCTTTCTGCTGGTTCAGTTACCCATGATCAACTAAGGTCCCAAAATATTAAAGGAAAAATACCATAAATAAAAGTTTAACGCGTGTGTCGTTCTAAGTAGCATGATGAAATCTTGCACAATCCTGCCCATCCTGCCTGGGACGTGAATCATCTCTTTGCCAGAGTCCATACTTAAAGGCTACCAGGCCACCCACTCATTAGTCACTTAGTATCCAGTTAATAACTCTGACTATCAGGTATCTCAGTGCTTGTGTTCAAGAAACATTTTACTTACTATAGGTCCAAAGTGCAAGAGTAGTGATGCTGACAATTGAGAGATATCAAAAAGAAGCTGTAAGTGCTTTCTTGAAGTGAAAAGGTGAAAAGTTCTCAACTTAGTAAACTGAGGTTGCTAAGATCTAGGATAACAATAAAAATTCTATCAGTGAAATTGAGAAGGTAAAAGGAATTTGTGCTAATCTGCTAAGAGAGACTACGTTCACTTACCTTTATTATATTGTTACAATTGTTCTATTTTATTGTTTGTTACTGTTGTTAATCTATTACTGTGCCTAATTTATAAATTGAACTTTTTTATAGGTATGTATGTATAGGAAAAAAACATAGTATATGTAGTGTTCAGTACTATCTGTGGTTTCCAGCACCCACTGGGAATTTTGGAACATATTCTCTGTGGATAAAGGGGGAATACTGTTTATTAATCCTTAATTCTAGTTAGTTATTTTTAAAAGTAGCTGCCGAATCCCTTTAGTAATCCAAATAACATACCTCATAATTTGTTAATTTGGTAAACTGAGGTTTCTATACATTATTCTCTTCCCTTAAAAATGACTTCAGCCGTCATGCTTTTAAAATACTTCATAAGCTGGCATGCCCTTACTTTAACTATGAGACTTTGAGAACTGTTTTTATTATATGGACCAAAAAAACACACCACCCTCCCCCCCAGAAAAATCATAATATTGAAGGAGACCAAAGTTTTGTCACCCCAAAATGTACCTTTTGGGTTACTGATTTAAGCTGATTATAAAGAAACAAAGACACTAAGAGAACCTTTGACCCTCCCCATTTCCTGCCTAAGGGAAGTCAGATAGAAAGTCCTGCTTCAAGAAGGGAATCTTTACACACATACTTTAGAACAGCGGTTTTCAACCTGTGGGTCGCGACCCCTTTGGCGGTCGAATGACCCTTTCACAGGGGTCGCCTAAGACCATCCTGCATATCAGATATTTACATTACGATTCATAACAGTAGCAACATTACAGTTATGAAGTAGCAACAAAAATAATTTTATGGTTGGGTCACAACATGAGGAACTGTATTTAAAGGGCCAGAAGGTTGAGAACCACTGCTTTAGAATTTTCACCTTAGAATAATATGAATTAAATATGGTAGACATGCAAAAACCTGTTCTGCTGGATTCTCCCCTCAGTCCCATTGTTTTTGGGTTGCCTGGCAGGAATCCGTTTGCCATGTGTTCCACTCTCTTGGCTACCTATGAATTGCCTATTTCCCTTCTAAATCTCAGACCCATGCCCCTTTCTCCTTTGTCCAAAATGGCAGGCATATAAACCTCAATTGCTGAATGCCTCTTTGGGTCACATTATGACACTCTGAATGTACATTTGTTTAACAAACTTTGAACATTGTGTCCTGCTATTCTGTCTCTGTTAATTTTATTATTAGCCCAGCTAGAAGAATTTAGAAGATGTGAGGAAAAATTATTTTTACAGCCCCACAATACTTTCCTATCTTATTTATGTCAGAACAGATAGTAATATGTATAGCTCTTCATATTTCTCTGTACAGAGCAGCACTTTATATTAGCATGAAAGTAAAATAAAGTGAAAGGGCGAGGGCTACGCCCTCCATCTTGCCCCGGATCCTCCATTTTTGGGCAGCAGCCATAGCCATGTGCTCAGCAAGGAGCTTCTTCCCGGAAGCCCAAGCCTCTGCTAGCCACACCTAGGATTTCCTTAAACTAACCAATGATAATCAAGGGAAGTGCGCGCCATAGATATGACCACATCCTGTGTAACAAGACACCGACTTGCGCCTGGCCAATCAGCAGGGCCCACAGTCCTCTCTCCTCCCCTTACTCCAACCCCCCTATAAAACCCCGCTCCACACAAAGCTCTCTCTCTCTGCCCCCTGCCACTGCGTCGGCGAGTGTGGTGGACAGGGAGCCCGAGCTAGCTCGAATAAAGACTCTTATGCTTTTGCATCGGACACGGCTGGCTCCCTGGTGGTCTCTTGGGGATCCTGAAATCTGGGCATAACATAAAGTATATGAATTTAATCTGGAACTAAAAAGTATCCATCCTAAAGCTGTTATTAGAACTAAAGATTCCACAGTATCTGAAACAATGTAATATTTTATGTCATTTCAGATTCACTGGCAATGGGACACACTTTTATTCCAAGAGTCATAAAAGGAGGTAACAGAAAGGACCCATTAATTTTGTCTGCCTAGAATGCCTCATTGTTTCCAACCACATGTTCTTGGGACTGCCACTCATAATACTCTCTCTACTTCCTGGCCAGTGGGGTGGACACACAGAAAGCCAAGCCTAGCTCTCTTCAAAATATTTAAGGTAGATTAGCAGACAGTCACTATAACTACGTCCAGTTTC
This sequence comes from Myotis brandtii, assembly GCF_000412655.1. Taxonomy (NCBI): domain Eukaryota; kingdom Metazoa; phylum Chordata; class Mammalia; order Chiroptera; family Vespertilionidae; genus Myotis; species Myotis brandtii. Next base: position 707,502 of record NW_005367108.1, on the reverse strand, counting down.
AGGAAGATGTTAATCTGGTACATTCCTCATTATGTGGAAGAATCTAGACATGCAGAGTAAAGAAGAAAGCTTTGCAGTGTTCATGTCCCGTGTTCTAGTAATTTCTAAGCCTCTGCTACATTCCTGCTCTTCTTGTTGTATTAATATGTAAGAGAATAAATTTCCTTTTATGCTTCACCTTGTTTAAATCAGATGTCTGTGCCTTGCACCAAGAGAGATCCCCAATACCAAAAGCTACATCTAAAGTAAAAAGATCTACAATTGCTAGAATAGAATGTGTGATCACTATCGAGTAGAATGATAATGGCATAACGGGCAGGATCAAATCATACATATGACACTGGAGGTACAATATTTTACTGAGAAAATGCCTAGAATAGAAGCTTTCTTGGATACTGACAATAATATACCAATGTGCATTATTATAAACAAAGGCACACATTCTGTAATTTCCAAATTTTCATTCTCATAATTTACTTACTTTTAGCACATAATCATGCAATTACGGCAGTAAATGACCTACAAAGGTCATCTAAGTCCATGACACCAGCAATTCTTTCATAACAGAAAAAGATAACATATAAGAACAGAATTAATTTTCATATGTAGCACAAGGACTGTTCACAGGATGAGGAAGATTTTTCTGCTTTAAATTACTAATCTGAATGCAGACTCAGGCCAACAATAATTGAAAATGTGAGAGAAGAATTTCGACACTGCAATAATACAGAGCATAAAATAACAATTAAATTCAGGAATTGTGGCTCGTTCTGAAAGACCCTGTGGGCCCTGCCGATTGTTGCTACTTCATAACTGATTGGCCAGGCGCAATCATACTATCAGATCATAATAGTAAACCTATTTTACAATAAATTTTATCCTTACTTAGATATGTATGTAAACGCTTCTTGGAGATAGCATGAAGTCCAGAACACTTTCTTAAACTAAATTCTACACACACGTGGAGCAAAAAAGGTGAAAGTACTCACAAATAATTAATCTTGAAAGCATATGCATAAAAAATGACATTACTTCCTTACGTGTAATTCATCAACACTTAATGATACTTTATTGCATAACACAGCATTTTTTTCCAGCTTGATTCTGTTGTCTTTATCTTTTTATCCAGAATGACTAGGCAAAAGATGGTCTAGTCATAAGTTAGCTTTGTATTGATTACATGGTATTTACTGCATGATAATTTAACACATTCTAGAGTCAATCATAATATTCATCAACTAAAGATGTACTCAAACCCTTCTTACTAGGTGTATCGGTTAATAATGCGAATTTTGTAATCAAAGAAAACATGATAATTTCAAGAGAAACATCAAAAATGCTTTATTCAAAGTAATGTCCATTGCTAGCTACACATTTCCCCCATCT
>NW_005367108.1:701739-705970 GCF_000412655.1 Myotis brandtii | reverse complement strand
TGTCTTCTGGCACATTCTGGTCATTTCACGATCAAAGCATGGTTCAAATTGATTATTTGTTGTTGGTAGTGATCAGTATTAATGGTTTCACCTGGTTTTAGAAGCTCATAGTACACCACACCTTCCTGATCCCACCAAACACAGAACGTTGTCTTCTTTCCGAAGCGGTTTGGCCTTGCAGTCGATGTTGATGGTTGACCTGGATCAACCCATGATTTTGTGCGTTTAGGATTCTCAAAATTAAATCCACTTTTCATTGCCAGTCACAATTCGATGCAAAAAAAGACTTTCTTTCGTGCCGTTGAAGCAACATTTTACTGATGACTTTTCGTGTTTCCATTTGTCTTTTGTTCAGTTGATGTGGCACCCATTTTCCTTCCTTTAAAATCTTTCCCATTGCTTGTAAACGATCGGAAATTGTTTGCTGAGCAATGTTTAATTTTCTGCAAGTTATTTTTGAGTTTGACAAGCATCTTCATCCAATAATGTTTGTAATTGTTGGTCTTCAAACTTTTTCAGTTGACCTGGACGTTCTTTGTCTTTCACATAGAAATCATCACTTTTAAAGCATTTAAACCAGCATACACAAGTATCTTGAAATGGAGCATGTTCACCATAAGCTTCCCGAAGTATAAAGTATTCAGCAGCACTTTTCTTCAAAATAAAGTAATGAATTAAAACTTCCCGCAAATGCTTTTTTTGGCACGAAATTCGACATTTTTAAGCGTAAAAATATCTATGATGTTAACACCTTCAGAAAATTTGACATACGAAGTTTTGATGCTTGTTGTCCATACAACAAAATAGCATACATATCAAATCGCATATATATCAACATATGTGTAACTCCATCTATTGAAAAAAATCCACATTATTAACTGGTTCACCTAGTATTTATAGCATTCTTACATTATCCTCTTTCACAATTAATACTAAGCATCAAAGGAGTGATAGTCTTAAAGTAAGAAAATGGCAAGAAGAAATGAAGATTTACTAGGGACTGAGCTTGACAGTATGGTAAAATGATTCCATAATTCAAACCAATAGGAGAACTGGTAAAAGCATAAAACTAGAGGCTATGACAGTAGATAATAATATAATAAAAAGACCTTGAGAAAAACAGGATTATATTCCAATGTGTCAATCACACTTTAATAGATATTTTAAATCACCACTAAGACTGAGATTTCTTTGTAAGTTTGGGGGAAAAATCCAATTAAAACACACAAGTTTATAGAGGGGGGAGATATAGATTTAAGTGTGGAATCAGAGAACTGGAGACCATTTAGACAAAAATCATGAATCCAGCTAAAATTTATTGAGTGCTTGATATGTGTCAGACCCTGTATGAGACACACAGGATACAACAAGGAACATATCAGGCAAAAAATCCTGGCCTCATGATGCTTACATTCTAATGGCTATAAGAATAGCCATTTAAAATAAATCGTTAAAAAAAAAAAAGGAGTAGGAGTGGGGGGAATTATATAAAGCCATGCAGTGCCTTCCCACTTCCCAAGGACACAACTACTTAGCATAGACTCAGGTTGCAATTTACATCTTCTAGGCCTATTCCAGAAATTTTTCCAAATATGATAGCATCAATGAGAGGAAAAGGAAATTTTAATGAAAAACTTAAATAATAAGAAAACCCATCTTAATGTCTACTTACTGGATTATAGAACTGTCAACCAAAACAGAAGGAATTTAATCCAAACAGAGACTGCATCAAATTTTAGAAAATACTTATGCTAAAGGCACTCTGTATGAGACTCTGAAGATGCACTTAATGAGCTAATAGATACTTTATCTTCTCTAATATCTGAAATTCCCGGAATACTTTTATTCAGAGGACTATTTAATATGAACTAGTGGTTACAGTTCATATCCTAGCACAAAATAACCTCTCAACATAATGCCACTATCTCAATTTGTACTGGTATTTTTTGCCTGACTCGAAAGAAAAGCTAGCAACTACATTAGCTAACAGGCTTAACTACATGCTTATCCCCAGTAGGTAAAGGAAAATGGTTAAGGTGCTAGGAGTTTGCACATAAAAGGCAGTATTAAGGTTAACATGCTTCTAATATTCTGCTTGTCACAAGGAATCTAACATCTAACACTAGCTCTTTCAAATGGCTAAATATCTATTTCATGTTTCTAGGCTATTAAGCAGATTAAAATAATAAGCAGAGTAATTTTATGTTCAATTAAAACTTAATGTCAGACTTCAAAGTTAAAAACAGAAATTGTAAAAGAGAAAGTTGATAGATTTGAAAATTCACCAAAGAAACTACCACATGATTATGAAAAAAATTCTTTCAATCTACAAATGTCTGCTATCTTTTTTTAATAATAATCATAATGGTTTGTAAATTTATTAAAAACAATTGAGAAGACAAAAATTAAGAGAAGGACTAGATACTTACACCACTGGGAGGGAATTGAGCATACTTTACATGAGGTGAAGCAATATCCTTTCTAGAGATGATCAGCGTTATTTACCATTCTGTAAATAAAGACAGAAAATCCAGAATTATTTGTTAATCAAGTATTGAATTAAAAATTTAATTATATAACTCAAGGATATGAACATTTAACATCAGTTAATCATGTCTTTAAAATTATTTTGAAATAAGACATTGGTTTAAAGCAAAATTTTAAAAATAGAAAAGTATTCTGTGTACAACACATCCAACAGCAACTTGGGCTTACTCCTCATGGGTGGCAGAATACTATGGCCTTCCTGTGACATTACGCCCTATACATTAAAAAAAATAAAAAATAAAAATAGAAAAGTATTAGTGATAGCTTTCAAAATTATTCACTTGGAAAAAGTATTGAGCCTGGCACACATAGCTCAGTGGTTAAGTGTCGACCTATGAATCAGAAGGTCACAGTTCGATCCCCAGTCAGGGCATATGCCCACTTGTGGGCTCGATCCCCAGTGTGGGGTGTGCTGGAGGCAGCCAATCAATGATTCTCTCTCATCATTGGTGTTTCTGCCTCTCCCTCTCCCTTCCTCTTTGAAATCAATAAAAACATGTTTTTTAGAAAAGGTAATGAAAATCCAACGCCTTTTCATCTGTTATCAGCCACCATCCTAATATATATATATATATATATGATAGTGACATTCAAGGTAACTCTTTGATAATAACATCAGTGCATTTACGCAGAGTTCTTTAAACAAAATCAGACCACAGCATGATTGCAGCTAAAGGTCTTAACTGTGTGGTAAATTCTGGGGACTCATTCCAAATATATTACTTATTTTACTGCTAGCCAAATGTTGAGTGACTTTATTTCTCTAAGTCTCAATTTCTTCATCAATCAAACAGGGATAACAGATAACTAATTCAACAAGCTACACAAAGTTAAAACATTTTCAAAATAGTGATGATGAAGTACTTCACAAACTATTGAGTAGCAGGGGCTATTACCACCAATTTTAAAAACAATGAATACCTACAATGCATTTAGATTACAGAATATAGTGTACATTAATAATGGAAGGACTGAGTCTAGTACTTTCATCTTCTGATTAGCATTCTACTACTGTATTCTCCATTCAGACACTTTGACCCCTTTCAACTCAGACATAGATCTTAACACAAAATGAAACCTACTATTCATGGTTTAGGAGCTAAAGATCATGTATTACTGCCTGAACTTATTAGCAGTTTCAAACCACAATCTATAGAGACAAATATTTCCATTAACTCTAAGTTAAGATTATAAATTAGATGAAAGTTAAAAATGTTGATGTCAAAAACTCGTACATTAAAATACACATTCAGCACTGAACTATATTAAGCAAGATCAAAATGTCTAACAGTGACTAATGATATATGCAAAATGTTCAGGGTAAAGTTAGAAACATTTCACATTTTGGTATCTTAAATTGTGGCTTTAATGAAGTTCCTGTTGTACTTAATTTTCTTGCTGACTTAAGAAATACCTGTCCTAAAAAAGCAGATACAAAGTACAAAGAACTCTACTTAAATTGTTGCTGATTGCATTTCCTAGACAAAACAGCAACACCAAACCACAAAACTGATTACTGGTCAATACACAGTTTTCACTCTTGCTAATGAAGTAGCTAGGTAGGCTGGCATTGGCAAAAGGTCATCAGTAAGATATGATCCCAGCAATGTAGGAGCTTATTAAACTACTAGAGGCCCGGTGCACAAAAGTTTGTGCACTGGCGGGGGGGGGGGGGGGGGGGGTC
>NW_005367108.1:696702-700535 GCF_000412655.1 Myotis brandtii | reverse complement strand
GCTGTCACTGGAACTGAGAGCCGGCTTTAGCTCTGAGGCTCGGCTCCAGCTCTGAGACCTCGGCTGCTGAAAGCAGGTATCTGAGTTTGTTTGGCTTCTATAATTGAAACACTGTTGCAACTCCAGCTCTGCCGGCTGGCTGAAAGCATGGGGTTTGTTTAGCTTCTATAATTGCAACATTGTTTCTTAGACTGCAGCTCAGAGCCCAGCAGCGGCAGGCGGGGAACCTTGGCTTCCTCCTTCACTGGAGCAAGCAAGCCTCCATCACACCTCTGCTGCTGCCACTGCCAGCAGTTTAAGCCTCGGCTGGCCCTGGTTACCTGAGCCTTGGGTGGCCCTGGGCAGCTGGGCGGCTGGGCAGCCACCATCCGAGGCTTACCTGTGCCTCAGGCTGGCCCTGGGTGGCTGGGGGGCTGAGGGGGCTGGGGGACTCTGGAGGCAGGCGTGCAGAGCAGCCAGGCCCGGCCTTGCCATGCGCCTGCCACCCCAGCGGGACTGAGGGGACTGGACGCTGCCATCTTTGAGAGCATGGCAGCCAATTAGCATATTCCCTCCTAATTGGCTGTGGGCGCTGCCATCTTTGAGGGCGGGGCAGTAAATTAGCATATTCCCTCCTTATTGGCTGTGGGCGCCACCATCTTTGAGGGCATGGCAGTCAATTAGCATGCTCCCTCCTTATTGGCTTTGGACGCCATCATCTTTGTGGGTGTGACGGTCAATTAGCATATTCCCTCCTTATTGGCTGTGGGCGCCACCACCTTTGCGACAGCATGAGGGCCAATTAGCATATTCCCTCTTTATTAGACAGGACAGGGGAGGATAAAATAAAAAGTAGTTGCACACACACCTATAATCTCTATATATAAAAGCCTAAGTGACCATTACGACCCAACGACCAGTCGCTATGACACACACTGACCACCAGGGGGCAGATGCTCAATGCAGGAGCTGCCCCTTGGTGGTCAGTGCGCTCCCACAGTGGGAGCACAGCTCAGCAAGAAGCCGGGTTCACGGCTGGCGAGTGCAGCTGCAGTGGTGGTGGCAGGCACAGCGGGAGTGGTGCCTGGCCCCGGCTTGGGCTCCTCCCCGGCCATCTGCCACTTAGCACACTGCTACATCCCTCGTACCCCATAAGTCTGCAGTTACAATCTCCAGAGAACGGTTGAAGCGCAGACACTCGGAGTAACCAGGACAAGCCTGATGTCACTGCCAGGCTCCTGGAACTCTGCCTCAGGCATCGAGATCAAATCTCATCCCTTACCTATTACCCTGAGCTACAGAGGAAACCGGCCATCTGCCACTTAGCACACTGCTACATCCCTCGTACCCCATAAGTCTGCAGTTACAATCTCCAGAGAACGGTTGAAGCGCAGACACTCGGAGTAACCAGGACAAGCCTGATGTCACTGCCAGGCTCCTGGAACTCTGCCTCAGGCATTGAGATCAAATCTCATCCCTTACCTATTGCCCTGAGCTACAGAGGAAAGTAGCAATATAACAGTGGCCACAAGATGGCAACTGACAATTGAGGTAAAAGTCAGAGAGATGGATCTGAAGGGTGGAGGTGTGGGCAACAGAGCACCCCCACCCACCAAGATTCCCAACTTTGTATTGTTCACCTCAGAGTGTCTCTTATCCAGCTCTGAGCGGTGGAAAACATCCAGCAAGGCCCAAGGTGTCCACCAGGGACCTCCTAGCCAGCAAGGCGCAACCTTGGCCATAGAAGGTACATTTGGAAATACTTTTTCAGGAAGCTGCGGGGAGGAGAACAGACTCCCCACGCGACTTCTCGGTGGCTCACAGGAACATGGAAACTCCCCAGGCATGCAGTGCAGTTCCCAGCCCACGTGCCCTTGATTTTCCTTCAATGGGCACAAATCCGTGCACCGGGCAACTAGTAACAGGCATAATATGAATACACTAAAAATACAAAGTTTATCAGAGTAACAATTTAGAAATTCATTTACGTTATAGAGAACTGGGAAAACTTCTCAGAATGAGATCTCAGCTGTTATCTGAAGATTAGAATAAGACTTGCACCAAACCAAGGTAAAGGGAGGTGAGAATCATTAGAGAAAAATTCCAGAGAAAAAGAACAGTTAAAGGACATTATGAGACATTTATAAAACAGAGTAGAACCAAATACCATAAATTAAAGATAATTAAAAATCTATAGAAAAAGACATCAAGACCAGCTGGGTTCTCAGCAGATTCTTAATCTTTCAAGAACATAATTCAAACAGTATTGAATCATAGAAAAATGTTCCAATTCATTCTATGAAGTCAGAATAACTCAATACCAAATCTAATAAAGGTAGTACACAAAACCTACCATAAAACAATTTCACTTAAAAGTTAAATGTAGAAATTCTAAGTAAAAAAATCAAATTAGACAATAAAGTCCAGCCACATATCCAAAAAGTTATACTTTCATAATTTATTGCTGAAATGGAAGAATGGTTCAACATAAGCCAATATACCAATGTATTAAGGAGGAAAAAAATCTTATGATTAATATCAGATGCTAAAAAGGCATCTGGTAAAATTCAGCCACTATTTTCAATAAAAACTCTATGAAAAACAATATAAAAAAATTAAACATTTTTTGGGGAAAAGAACAATAGCAACTGAAGAGCAAAACACTAAAACTATTTCAAATAAAATTAAGATTATACACACACACTATATATATGTATGTGTGTGTGTGTGTGTGTCTGTGTGTGTGTGTGTATATATATAGAGAGAGAAATGTACATGTAGATTACTTCTATATGGAAATTTTATGATCTATGGAAGGGATCCAACAAGAGTGGTTAGGCTGAAAACAGGGTGCAAAATGGACAGATAGGGGCGGAATAGGAAGGAGACTGCTCACAGGAAACTTTCAAAATTATTTTAGTCATATAAATGTTATTACTCATTCAATAAATCAAATGAATAAAATTAGGAATTAGAGCAGGAAGCCCACTAAGTCCTTTATAATTCAACACTGACTTGAAGACTATAGCACACACAAGTACTGGAATGAAAGAGCAAAAATGATCTTTTGCTAATGATTTGATGGGATACATAGATAACTCAAACAATTCTAGTAAAAGAAAACTAAAATTGAAACAATAAATTAAGGTGTGATATAATACACTTAAAATTAATAAAAATTTCCCCTAGTTTAGCAGGAAACACCTAGAAAAATATTTCATTGACGGTATTAACTTTTCCCCATATGTATGAATAACTATATCAAGAAATAACCCCAACAGGTTTTAAAATGTCAATATAAGATCTTAAAGCTATAAAGGAGCAAGTCCAAGAACCACCAAGAACACTGAAAAGGAGAAAACCAAAAGTGGACTTCAATGACCAGATACTGAAATATTATTAAAATCAATATGACACATGCATAGGAACAGACACACAGATGAGTGGAACAGAATAAATAAATATACAGGGTGGGTCAAAAGTAGGTTTACAGTTGTTCATATGGGAAATAATACAATAATTAATAAATAATACAAGAATAAACTGTGTTATGAATAATTAATAAATAATAATACAAGAATAAACTGTGTTATGTGTACTCATAACTGTAAACCTATTTTTGCCCTACCCTGTATATTCCACCACATATGAGAAAATGTACAAGTCAAAGGTTAAATTTTAATTCAGCAGAAAAGGATAATTTTTCTTAAATGATCATCACAAAACTAGTTTTACCTTGCAAAAAAAATTAGATTTTTATCATACAGTGTCTATGTATGTATGTGTGTGTGTGTGTGTGTGTGTGTGTGTGTATATATATATACTAGAGGCCCGGGGCACAAAAATTTGTGCAC
>NW_005367108.1:685921-694697 GCF_000412655.1 Myotis brandtii | reverse complement strand
ATCGATCAGGCTGGCAGGGGAGTCGTTAGGGGGTGATCAGGCTGGCAGGCAGAAGTGGTTGGGAGCCAGCAGTCCTGGATTGTGAGAGGGGTCCCAGATTGGAGAGTGCAGGCTGGGCTGAGGGACAACTTCCCCCTCCATGCACCAATTTTGTGCACCGGGCCTCTAGTATATATAACCTCCAGGTGGAATTAAAACAAATGTAAAAAATAACAGCGATACATTCTATAACAAAATTTAGAAGATGATATGCCTTCCAAACATTCTTAATAAGAAGCAGGAACTTTAAAAGGTAGACATAAGGAATTTAAAATTTCCTGTTATAGAAAAAACTATAAACCAATGAAGCAATTAAATCAGAAAAAAAAAATCTGACATGTAGAGAAAAAAGCTGATAGATCCAAGTTGTCAAGTTTAAAAAACAACAACACTCAGACTTACTTGAAATCAGTGAATCAGCAATTAGTCTAACAATGAAATACAGTGGAACCTTAGTTCTCAAACTTAATTTGTGCAGGAAGGCTATTCGAGAAGCAATTTGTTCAAACACCAAATCATTTTTTTCCCATTAGAAATAGTGTAAATTGAACTAATTCATTCCAGACCCCAAATGATTCCATTTTAACCTTTCTTATATATAATACATGTCTAAGGTACTGTTTAATCTATAAACAAACACTTCTTAAATTTATCAAACTACCCCCAACTAGCCTTAAAGGAATCACGTTCAGCACTCATTCCAGGGGTATCTTTTAGGAAGTCAGTATGCAGCATCTTCACTTTTTCATATCACTGCCTCCAAAATGCTGTCACTGGTTAACTGCTTTTTGCTTATCCAATTCAACAACAGTTTTCTACCTCTTCAATTGCCTGTGATGATTGTTTCTTTTACACCCTTAGCAACATTAGCACTCTTGATGGCCACATTATGTTTTAAAATTATGCTAATCATCCATTTAGCTAGTGACAAAAGCAAAAACAAACAAACAAAAAATCCACAAAAATGTTCACAGCACAATTTCCTAAGATGTCAGCAAGGCAAGGTTTAGCTGTAAAGTCATACTGGCCCATCCTCTCTGTGGCCTTAGAGATGATTTTTGTTATGCTGATGTATTAGCAGGAAAGGTTTGTCTGGAGAATTAATGGAGACTTTTTTTTTTTTCCTGAACAACTTGGTAGAGAACCGAATCTTTCAAGATGGGAGATATTCGAGAACTGAGATTTGACTGTATCACTTTAGCAAAAATTTAAAAGATTGATAATATCTCAAGAGGGTACTGCTGTATTTCACTGATCTAAATGTTAATTATGACATCCTTTTGGAAAGCAATCTGGCAACATATAGAGTGTCCTGCCAAAATATGTGCACACTTTGAATAATTGTAAAGGCAGTGTTCATTAAAATACATTTCATTTTCAAAATTGAGCTATCAACTGTTAAAGTGTGTACACATTTTTGGGACACCCTGTATATCTAAATATGTACATACCCACACATAAATACACATATATCTAAGTATATGAGCATGGAGAGAAAAAGGAAATGAAGTTGAGGTGAAGGATGGGTATGTATAAGAAATACAGGTTAAAAAGATAAATGCACCCTGGCTGCTATGGCTCAGTTGGTTGGGCATCGTCCTGGGCACAAAAAGGTTGCTGGTTGAATTCCAGGTGAGGGCACATGCCCAGATTGTGGGTTTGACCCCTGGTAAGGGGCATGCAGGAGGCAGCCGATGCTTCACTCTCACATTGATGTTTCTCTCCCCCCTCCCCCACCTCTCCTTTTCTCGCTCTCTAAAAATCAATTAAAATGTGTGTTTTTTAAAAGAAAGGACAAATGCATCTCTGAAATGGGTAAGTGCATACATTTATGTAATGAAATTATAAAAGTTCTTATCAGAAATGGACTCAATTATCAAATGATTAGTTTAGGGTTGTCAAAATCCTACACAAAGTCAGCTGGAACAATGGTGAACCCTACTATCAGCATTGTTGACCCCTGAAGAAAAATATAACCCAGAAAATGCACTGGGAGTAAAACCTGTAGATGCTGTGTTACCCACAGGTGGTAAGAAGGCTCTTTTTACCCCAGTTTTTCTCTTTAACATAAAAGGTAGTTAAATGTATAAGGTAAAAGAAAAGATGAACTTCGAAACACACACAATAAAAGATGCCTGCCTCCCACTCTGAACTCTATTTTTCTCTTCCACCCAGACACCAGCCACAATTTCTTCATACAACTTTGTACACATGTGAGTATAACTTTAGGATAAATTCCCAGCAAAGGAATTGTTATGACAAAGAGTATATACATTTAAATTACGATAGACAGATATCATCAAATTGCCTCCCAAAGAGGCACCCACCTTCGGGAAATGCTTAATTGTGAATCCAGTATGTCAGTGGTGATTTACAATTGAATTTACATTGTGCAGTTGAGCATGTTTCTGTTTCACTCAATAATGGTAAACAAAGGGCAGAATATTTAACTCAAGGAATAACGACTTAAGAAACAAGGAGTGTAAGGCTCTGGGAAGAAAACAAAACATAAGAGTGAAGAGTTAGCTTAGCTATAGCATGGGCAGCAAGCAAACCATCAATGCAAATACCAATTAGTGAGACCCTTAAGACCCTTAAAGCCCAGATTTGGATACCAAAAAGAATTCTCACAAGTCTGAAACAGCTGTTACAGAGCCCTTTCATTTCTCTTTTAGCACTTCACACAGAACCCAGTATTATCCATCTGAAATATGTATTTAAAATAAAACAAGAAATATGTTAAAATACAGAGGTACACAAGCCTCACGATCCCATGTGTTAGATACTATTACTACTTCCAATTTATAGATGAGGAAGTGAACCTTCTTCTGGACTAGAAAAACACACACAAATATATAATAAACATAATACATGGAGGTTATAAAAAAATTCATAAAACTCCACCGTAACAAATACAAAATGAACATCCCTACCCCTTACCTCTGAGTCCTTCTGTCCAAAGATAAATACTATTAAGCTTCCTGTGAATCCTTACAAAGATAAATAAATGTACATAGACCTGCAAATATCTAACATACAAGTTTAATGTGGTTTTTAGAAACCTTTTCTTATGAAAGTTTGCAAACATGTACAAGGGCAGAAAGAACGGAGTAATAAACATGTATGAACCCATTATGCAGCCTGAATAATGAACCAATCTCCTCCCTGCTCCCCTAGATACTTCCAAGGAAATTCCACACATTTTGTCATTCTAAGCACACAACTATTAGAAAGCTGTAATAGCTGGTTTCCAAATCCACAGTAGATTAGACATGAAAATTTAGAAAGGGGTTGGGGAAAAGGCTTTACCACAAGAAAAAAATGATAGCTGTCTTAAAAGAAAAAAAATAAATGAAAACAACTATTTAATTGTAAATGCAGGGTGGGGCAACAGTAGGCTTACACTTGTGAGTATGTGAAACACAGAATTAATTTATTGTATTATTATTAATTACTTAGTTTCTATATAAACAACTATAAACCTACTTTTGCCCCACCCAGTACATACATGTAACAATGACACATCAAAAAGAATAATGTTCAGGAATTTTGTTTCAAAAAGGCAGGAAAGTATGTGATACATTTGTTTTTAAAAATTTAAATGGTTAAAAGAAAAGTTTACATTTCAGGAAGTTAACCAGAAGTTCTTTTCACTTATGTCAAACATTTTTTTATTTCCCTTAAACAATGCCAGATAAATGAGGCCTTACACAATTAGCTGTGATTTGAGAGGACATGGAGAGTTTAAGATAAAGAATGGTTGGTGACATGTGAAGAAAACAGAACCACTGATATTTGGATTTTAAAACTCAGATTAAAATATTAATCTCTCAAATAATGCCTCTAGGAAGTTTAAAATGGTAAATAAACTATTTAATGAATACTTCCTTGGGTAAATGCTTTAGACATACAGACTCATTTAATCTCACAATCCCCTGAGGTAGGTAATTAAGACAAGATACTACTTGCCCCAGGTGAATCAGCTAATAAACTTCCTTTTCTTATTAGAACTGGAGCTATGGTTGAAGCACTTGTGTTAGGCTTCACCTTTCTTCAAAATACAAGATTAGGTATACTATTTATTTTCATTCTCTGGAGCAAAGGTTTAATTGTGACAGGTACTATGCAACAAACTGAACAACAGATATACTCCTAAATATCTGATGATGCTTTTTAAAAAATATCTAATGATGTTTGCATTATTTTACTCATTATGATTCATGATTAAAGGTACGCATGTCACATATCATGGTAATTTCTATTCCAAAAGAGTTATTACATATACTACTTGTTAAATTTCTAAAGATCTATGGATACTTATATAGCTTTCTCTACATTTCCACTGACAGGGAAGTTTTAATGGAGTTTTACTGCTAACGATCTTCCTTTTATGATTCTAAAACTGTTTCTTGTAACTTCAACCCACTCATCTGGTTAAATCAATAAAGACTAAATTTCTTCTTTCTCTTCCACAAGGCAGCCTTTTAATATCTGCATAATCTTTGCAAACGGTCTCCATGCAAAATATTCCCAGTCTTGATTCTAGTTTGACATGGTTTTATTTGCCATTATCCTTTCTTCTCTTAAAAAGTGACTCACCAAATTCAACACAAGACTCCTCCAGAGTGCCTAACCAGAGCAGGACACAGGGAACTATTAGTTCTCCTGCTTTGGACCTAAAATTATTCCTTTCTTCCACCACCAATTCATTTTTGTGTGTATTAAATTTGCAGGTAAAAGTCTTTGGCATATTAATTCAAGAAGCAGTGGTGAAACATTTATGATGTAACTGAACCAGGCTTTCCTTTCCCAGGCTCCCTTTCCCTAAACCCAGCTTTGTTTTTGGGGACACACACACACACACACACACACACACACTCGCACAATCCCACCATAGTTTCTTTATGACTTCTGAAAAGGGGTCTCTAGATCAGCAGTCGCCAACGGGTGGTCCGTGAGGTCTGAAAGGTTGGCGACCGCTGCTCTAGATGACTATACCTCACTGCTAGATGACCTTAAAGCTTTATCAATAAACACAATCAGAAGAGCTACATGACTGACTGCCACATGCTCTCCAGAATTTACTATGATAGTCTAGTACAGGAATTCTAGGTTTTGACTACTTTCAGCTATGTAGTGGTTTTTTATGTTACCCTCAATATGTTCTTTACTTTTTTCCATTCTAAGATAATTATATAACCTGAAAATACAAATACACATTTCCCTATTAATAGCAGGTTAGTGATAAACTTTATTGAACTATGTTGTGAAATGTTAGGAAAGACTAACTCTTAGGTCAGAGGCTGAGCCACCATCTCTGCCTCTAAAGGCGGCCTCCAACCATTAGCACCTTTGTACCTTTGTAGTCAGTTTAGTTTCTGAAAGAGTTGCATTTGTGTACTCTGTGGCTTGATTTCACATTTTTTTGATTCATTTAAGTTCAAAACACATCTATGGACCAGCTGCTGTTTATACTACAGTATTTAGCATTCCCTACTATTAAAGTTTCAGGGTGTTCTATTCCCATGGGGTTGTTACTGTTAAATTACACATGACCCTACTCCATTCAAATTTTTACCTGCAAATATGTTATAGCAAGCAACACTTTCTCTCTAGGCCAGACTAGAATAGTTGTTCTCCAACTGTGCTGTGCATCAGAATCACATGGGTGTATTTTTGTTGTTAACACTGGTCCCCCATATTCTCCCCCTTTGCTCATCTCTACCCAGCCCCTGTCTCCTCTCCCTTGGCCTTCACCACACTATTGTCTGTGTCCATGGGCTATGCACATGTTCTTTGACTAATCTCTTCACCTTCATTTATCCAGTCTCCTCAAACCCCCTCACCTCTGAGATCTGTCTGTCTGGGAATACATCCTAAGAATCCCAAAACACCAATCAGAAAGAATATATGCACCCCTAAGTTCATAGCAGTTATTATTTACAATAGCCAAGATCTGGAAACAGCCCAAGTGTTCAACAGTAGACAACTGGATGAAAAAGCTGTGGTACATTTACACAAATACTGCCCGGCTGTAAAAAAGAAGGAAGTTACCCTTTGTAACAGCATGGATGAACTTGGAGATTATTATGCTAGGTGAAATAAGCTAGTCAGAGAAAGACAAGTACCATATGATCTCACCTATATGTGGAATCTAACGAACAAAATAAACTGACTAACAAAACAGAACCAGAGCATGGATACATGGATGTCTTTTAAAAGCACAGAAACCCTAGCCAACTCTGGAATTACTGAATCCAAATACCTGGAGGTGGAGGTCCAAACATATTTTTAAATAGCTCCCGAGGTAATTCTACTTGGAAACTACTGGTCTAGAGGACAAGAAAGAACTCTAATAATGCAATACTGTATCTCTTGTGTAAATGCAATGTTTAGGCATAAAGATAATTTTGAGCATAACATCACTCACAATAACACCTATTTTTTTCCATATCAATATTCCAACCTAAATAGATTTAATTAGTTATTCATAATTGAAGGAAAATTAGGTCCAGGATAGGAGAAGCACTTAAGGTATGTCTACTTCAAGGAAATTTATTTAAGAGTCATTGGTCAAAGCCACTCATAAATATTTCCAAACTAGTCATCTTATATAGTAAATACCTCTACTCATCTTACATAGTAAGTACTTGACCCAGCCAAGGAGTTCTCTTAGCCCCTTAGAAATGGAATGCCCTCTTCCCCCTTTCCAGTCTCAGTGACCCATACAAATAAGACAGCAACACCTCCCCCCCCGAAACTCTCTGCTAGTAGAGTACTATAAATATACTTGCTATACTATATTATGATAATTCGGACACAAATCTGTCTTTGTCTACTAAAATGTGAGATTTAAAAGCAGGGATTATTTCTTGTCAATTGTAGTTCCAGCTCCTACCAATGTGCTAGCAACATTGTAAGCAGTAAATAAATCTTTGATTAGTGAAGAAAGAAAATAAAATGCCTATTTTCAAGTCTCATTCAACTAGAATAATCTTTAGGGTTCTGATGCTAAAAACACCAAAAGATTTTATGTTACTAAATTTTAAAATAATGCAACTGGAACATTTTCCTAAGACAATTGATAAGCATTTATTAAGAATCAGCTATAAGCTAAATGCTGTGCAAGTGGAAAGGATACAAAAAAAGGACATTGCTCTTGATACTTGGGTAAGTAATATGTGTATTCCCACAACCAATGAGACTTCCTGTCATTGGTTTACAATCTACATCACAGAGCCCTTGGAGCCAAACTCTAAGACTTTTGATGCCCCCCAGGTAGCTAAATTACTAGACTGAGAATTCATGAGTTCAACAACTCCATGTTCCTTAATCTATGACAGTTTTCCAGAGTTCAATACAAAAGGAAAACTTAAAATCTGAATGGCAGTCTTCTACCATCATTATAAATAATTTTAAAAGTCTATGTGACTATCATTCAAAAAAGGAACTATCTCTTGGACTAAAACACATACAAACACTATTCCTATTGTCATATACCTAGAATATTTTGATGTAAAAGTTTACTCACAGAATCAATCCAGATGCCCTGATCTATTGCTCATTCATGTGGCTTTTGAAGCTCTACTCTTTTTTTGCAGGCAAAGTATATAATACACTGATAAGCAATTTCCAGAGCAAAACTTGTGCTTCTGCACTTCTGGAACAGCCAATATCTTCCTACTCATTTTGCATTTTCCCTATCCCAGCAGTTTCCCAATGCATAATAAATGAAATAATTGTAGAATTAGAGTAAGAGATTTCATTAAGCTAGACTAAAGTGAATCATAAAATCTTATGTTAAGCTTGAATTGATGTTAACAATGTTTTCCAATCACCTCAGCTTTACAGATAAAAAAAATATTGATAATAGGAGCCAGAAACCCTGGCTCCCAGGGTAGTGCTTATACTAATTTACCTATGAATAAAAGCAAAAATTCCAGTCAGTCTTTCAAAAACTTAGGGTCTATTAAATGCATGTCTTTTTAAGAAAAACTATACAATGAGATAATTTTTAGGTTTCCACTATGTCTAGGCACTTCTTTTTATGCCTCAATCCTGAACAATCTTGTATTTATTCACTTATGCTTTCAACAAATATTTACTGAGCACTTATTACATGCTAAGCACTGGCAAATATAGCAATGACAAAACAAAATCACTGTTCACATAAAGCTTACATTCTGTGATCATAATAGGTACAATAGAAAAAAATAAAGCTGAGACATAATTTAGGGATTGTGGGTGGTGGGGTTACAATTTTAAATAAGATGCTCAGAGAAAGCCTCAGTGAGAGTGTTAAAACAGAGTAAAGCCTTGAATGAAGTTAGGAAGCAAGTCATGTAGACATAGGGAAAAGAATATTCAAGATCAAGACCTTGAAACAGAAATTATCTATCATGTGAAAGAACAGCACCAAGAACAATGTGGCTAGAGTTGCATGAGCAAAGGGTAATGTATTAGAACACGAAATCGGAGAAGTGAGGGCTACTGGGAAGGGCCAAATCAGAGAGGAAGCTACAGTTGAAAACTCCTACTAAAAAATACTAAATATTGCCCAGGCTGGCATGCTCAGTGGTTAGAGCGCCAGCCTATGCACCAAAGGATCATGGGTTTGATTCTGATCAAGGGTGCCTACCTGGGTTACAGGTTCTATCCCCAGCCCCAGTCGGGGTGTGTGAGGGAGACAACCGATGCGTGTGTGTGTGTGTGTGTGTGTGTGTATGTGTGTGTGTGT
>NW_005367108.1:676402-685711 GCF_000412655.1 Myotis brandtii | reverse complement strand
CCCCCCCCCCCCCAGTCTCTTCCTCCTTTCCACTCTCTGAAAATCAACAGAAAAAATATCCTCGGGTGAGGATTAAAAAAAAATAAAAAATATTAAAATTATCTTAGATAGATAGAGATTAAATCAAGGGCCTTACTAGCAATGATCCAATTGAATAGGAAACAGCATGAACTGCTAATGGTAGAATTTATGATATCAGCAGATTAGTAGAGATGTTATTTTTGGACATTCCCAGCATCCATTAAATTGTACTTCAGAGAGCATTATCAACTACTCTTAAGACTAGCTTTGAAGCATCGCCTTGTCAATTTACTAGGAAGTGAGTGCTGAAACAAGGATTAGAAGGCAGAGGATGAGGGAATTCACATGCTCTCTATTGAAAGAGAATTGGAGAAGTGTTTTACCTCCCCTATCTCAGGAGGATATGCTAATATATAATTCAAAATAAGGAGGTAGCCAATCAAATAATATTCTACAACTAAAAGTGGAATACCAATTCCAGGGAGCCAACTTTTGCTGTACCCCAATACTCATAATACTGTAAGCATCCCAAGGACAACAATAGTTTCTCTTATTTTCTACATTCCCAGTCTACTCCAGTCATTTTAGGGCTCACATTTTGTACTGCCTGAGGAAACCTACAAAAGTATCGAGTCATGAGAAAAGGCTCTTCTGAGCTCTCCCAACCTGACTTAGGAAACACACAGCTTTCTCACACTCCTGTCTTTAAAACTTGAGGCTGCAGATAACCATCACATGTTCTCTACTTCTTTTGTTCCTCTATATCTTCCATTCCCAGCAAGATCATGTACTGCACTCCAGAATCATAATGGTGTACCTCAATTTTATCTGCTAAAGTCTCCATATATTTCAGATCCCTTATTCTAAATTATTTTCGCCAGATTATCTCCTGACAAGCTCATGCGTTCTCAAACTATCATGACAATTACAAAGTATAATGCATCATACAAAGACATAGTATTAATATTTTAAGTTACTTATTGTAAGATACCAAATACAACTAGCTATCAAAAGCATCTTCCATACTATAGATTTCTATCTGATTATAGGTGGCAAGACTTCTTCAATCTTTGGAATAATTTCCAGATTCAAATCAGTTTTAATTTTTTTTAACATTGTCTAACCAGCATGAAGAAAAAAAGGAAACAAAAAGCTAAATCTGTATCCCAGGCTCTTTGGTACTTCTTTTTTATATGAATTAATATATAAATAAAAGTAAAGATTTAAAAATACATATCAAGTCCATTCAGGTTAAAAGATAATCCCTATCAAAGGCAGAGAGTGATTCAGTCTTAAGATTCTGAGTTTACTTGTATACTTTATGCCACATCCCCAAATATTGTTAGATAACTTCGACATAGAATAAATTGTCACTTTAAACTGAAATTTATAGCTGGAAAATGCACTCTTTATATGGTAAACTAAAACAAAACACAAGTATATACTAAACCAAGTGGTGCCTATTGCACTCCCTGCAGGTTCTTTTATGTGTGATCTTCTCTATCTTACTTAAGACCTTTCTGCTGCTGTATTAATATAAGCCATGGTTTCCAACTCCATTCCTCCTACCTCCATTCTTATTCATGTTACCCATAGTTAAGCAAATAATATTTCTAAAATGCAAAGCTGGGAGTAGGAATGAATAATACAAATAAGACTTGAGGCAAGACTGCTTTGTGTTTGAAAAATCAGGTTCTACCACTTATTAGCAGTTTGATCTTATACAAATGTATTAATCTTGCTAAGCCCTGGTTTTCCATCTCTGCAAACTGTGGACAATATCCACCTCAAGAGGTCACTATGAGGACTAAATACATTAAAGTAAAAAAGCCTCCTAAAGTAGGACCCAAAAATGTTTAGCTTGAACCACCAATCTTTCGAAAAGGTTGTCACATTCAAGGGGAAAACTGATTTAAGGACACTATCAGAGAACAATGTAATAGCTGGAATTGAGAATATTTGCTTTCTAGTGGTGACATCGTTGTAATTAATCTAGTTTATTAATAACTAAAAAAGAACAAATGGAAGGCCAAACTTTACAGGCATGCCATTTGTGCAGCTTTGCCATGAAGCTGCAGTTTAACATTCCCCAAGCCCATTCCCTGAAGATTGATGGGGGAAGGGATGGACAGGGGCAGTTTAGACACATGCCCGGTAAAGTCTGAATGAAATGAGGAAGGTAGTCTGTTAGTCACACCTGGGAACAGGTCCCTGGCCAGAAGAAGGTACTTGTCTGTCAGTCACACCTGGGAACAGGTCCCTGGCCAGAGTAGGCATGGCCAGTGCAAGTGCAGGAAGATTTGAGATACTGAAACTCCTAAACAAAGGAGTTTGCTCTCTTGCCTCTTGGTTGGGCTCCTGGCTTGCAGGGCTCTCACACTCCCACACACAATGGACTAATGGACTGCAACTAGCTTAATGCTAAACTGGATCCAGCTCTACATGGAATGGAAACTCTGGACACTGGCTTTGCTTCTAACTCTGCTGAATTCCCAGCTGCACATCTTCCGGGATTACATTAAGGGCAATGGGACTTTGCAAATGGAGGGATGTAACTCCATGCAAATAAAAGTCACTCATCCTCCCATGCAAGCCTCAGAAAATTCTTTTTCTGAAGATACCGTAAGGACATGGCCTACCCCCAACATTCAGTCGGGATAGGGAGGCCCCACTCCCTTGAGCAACGGTGAAAGACCATCCACACATTTCTCTGGAAATAGTAGGGGAGTTTATTTGGAAAACTAAACTATGATGAGAAAGTAGTTTTGTGAGTATGCAGAAATTCTGAGTTAAGTAGATAGCTCTTAGCCAAGAACTGCTTGGACAAGGCTTGCTCCCCACCCTCCACATACTGTATCTGCAAGAACTCATTGTCCCAAGTTTCTTATACAAAATTCAGTTTTTTAGAGTGCCTCTAACTAACCTTTTAATTACTCTAATTATGAATAAGTGGCTGCCTATTTGAGAAAAAGCCTCTAAGGCAGTAGTTTCTAACCATCTTGAAGGAATTATTTTCATCTCCCAAAAGCTATGTGGATTGGCATGGGAGCAATGCAAGTCTCTGACAGGAAGAAGGAAGAAGTGATACTGACAACTGTCTACCCCTCTCCAGTGAGAAATTCTGAAAAAATGGAATCAAGAAACAAGCAATAGTAGAGGTCTACCAGGTAAGTTTTTGGTCCAATGGGAACAGTAATCCAATGTTTGGAGAATTTGGCTCAAGCTATTAATTCATTTTCTAATACCTCATAGAATAAACCACATTCAAAGAATGCTATGAATGAATTCAGACAGAAAAACCTTCCTTGCTAAGCTTTATATTAATACTTGTAATATCTATGATCATGTTATCCTCACCCCTTCAAAAAGTGACCAAAATCTAATGAAAATCCTGGTAGAGATCATGGAGAGAACATAATAAATATTAGTATTTTTGGTGCCTGGCTGCTAAAATTCCATCTACACCTCTAAAACACAAAATGCTTGTTAGAGGCATAGCATACGGTGCCTAAATGAATAGAAATGTGATATTAGAATCTCATTATTCTGTATGTTCTCCCTGGAAAACATCAAGATGAAGGAAATTCCAAATAAAGATTTAAAAAGATGAGCCATGATCACATGGAGAAATAAATATTTAAGAATCAATGGAACATCTAGAGTCAATATCTAGCTGATAGCAGATATGAGGAACTAGAATATGTGGGAGTCAGAGCTAAAGTAATAGACTAAGGGGCTGCCTCTGTATGTACAATAGCCGAGAGCATAAACTAAAGATTTAGGGAGTTGGATCAATCCCATCAATCCCGTGGATGTATTTTGCTTGGACTACAAGGTATTTAAAAGTCAGGAGACTAAATACAAATGTGGAGGCTTTTATTTTTATTTTAAAAATTGCATCTCTCCATCCGGCTGAGTCACCACTGAGTTTGTAATCTCTAGTGTGCCAACAACAGGATGGAATTGAATTGCACTTCCCCTTTTACATGAGGCATGCACCCTCCAGTTCACCACAGTCCCTACCATCTCTAGACACTAAGTATCAACTGCTATTTATCACTAAGATTATACTGTGGTTTGTTCATGACAGAGAAATAATTCTTTATACTCAGGTCTTTGTGACAACAAAAACGAAATCTATTTTTTCCCATACACCTGGCCATTGCCTGAGTAATCAAGAAAATGAGGTGGTAATAATAAAGCTAGTTTATTTGCTGAAAAGGAAGAGTCTAGAATATAAACTAGACATCAAAAACAAAACTTCCCCAGAATTTAGTAACTGAAAATGTTTTTGGGATTTACTCTATAGATATACACAAGCAAAATAAATTACTTATGTTCAATGTTATTGTTTGCAGCAGCATTTGTAATAGGAACAGATTAGAAACAATCTAAATGTCCATTAAAGGGACTAGACAAATAAGTTATGGCATAACTTAACCATACAATGCAGCCACAAAAATAAATTCCTTATGTGCTAATATGAAACAGACTCCAAGTGAAAAGAACAAGGAAGAGCAGAATATATGTATGTATATGTATATATATATATATATGTAAAGCAGAATATATATATATATATAATATATATATGTAAGTATATATTTACTTATACATGCATAAAGTATTTCTGGAGGGATAAATAAAAAATTGGTAATAATGACATAATGATTCCCTCAGGGAGGAGAACTTGGTAACTGAGGAATGGAGGTGCTAGGAAACTTCACTGGACATATTTGTGTATCTTTTGAAGTTTGTAGCAGGTAAATAGGTACATATTAAAAAATCATTTTTTAAAAAATGTAATGGTTGGCTGGGCTGATTCCAAGTATGATTAAGAATTCAGCAACTATCAGAACAGTGGTCTCTCTCCACACAGTACATGATATTCTGCTTTTTAGTTCACAGATGATGGAAATTTCAGCGGGAACGTAAAGGAAGTTGAGGTGGTGAGAAGGAGAGTGAGATGAAATAAGAACAATGGAAGAAGTGACATAGTGTCTTTTTCCACTTAGCTCTTTGAACTGGTTTTGAGCCCAGAAGGAAGGAGTAAAAGGGTAGATTTTAAAGATAAGAAACCTTTTCAAGAGACTGTGAAACTGTAAGCACAAACTCTGCTTCTCTGGAACTTGGAGACAGTGTGACAGTGTGGTACAGGTTGGGGGGGAGGGAGGGGGGTGACACAGGACTCTCTAACTCAGCCCTGCACTTTGCACCTCCTGGGTACCCTGAAGACTGGCGGCTTTGAAAGCACTAAAGGCAGCATTCCTAGCAGGAGTGTCCTCACAGAGGACCCAGCAGCAGTGGCAATGATAAGGCACCGTATTGGGGTGGCTAGAAGGGGATGGACTTCCCAAGGAGGCTGTAGGAAAAGAATATTCACTTCTGTTCCTTGAATGCACGTTACATTCCACTCAAGGACTCTCAGAAACACTTAAGGGAACTCTGAAGAGGGCTGGGGGTTTGTGCAAGTAGGAGGGAACTAAAAATTCTACTCCATCTATATATAGGTGATGAAGCCTAGAAACAAGTATGCTGCAAAAACATGGAAGTATTATTTAGAGGCCTGAAAGAACAGAAAACAATACTCTGCCAAGACAGCCAAAAGGACAGTCTTACTGGTGTGTGTGTGTGTGTGTGTGTGTGTGTGTGTGTGTGTGTGTTTTAATTAGGAGATTGCTCACTGAACAGGATGTAAAAGAGAAAAAACACGAGGATGGCTGGAAAGAGGTTACTCAAGGCTCTGCTGGGAACAACACACTTAGTTATGCAGTACCTACTTTCCAAAGTGAAATCTTTCAACTGCTTTAAAATGTTTCTTTTCTAAGCCATTGAAAGCAATGAGATCATGTTCTTGATTAAGTGCCAGGTTTTTCCCCTGCAACCCAGACTGTTGAAGTTAAAAAGAAGAAAAATTAGGGGAATGAAAAGGGTAAAGATAGGAAGAATTGGGAACAGAAAACAGAGGGGAAAACAAAGAGATTTTAATAGGCTAGGGATAGAAAATTATGGAATGTCCAAATATAGAGTTAGTTTTAAAAGTTGAGAATATCTTGCCCTGTTCCAAAAATACAACAAAGCATCAATTCAATTTACTTAACTGATGTTTTCCTATCCCATTTTATCCAGTTAAGATAACATAACCGGCTCTTCCACAAAATACTGACTTCTGCGCATGGGCCACGAAGTTTCAATCGCACTGTATGTGCGTGCCCACACGTGGTATTTTGTGGAAGAGCCACACTCAAGGGGCCAAAGAGCCGCATATGGCTCACGAGCCGCGGTTTGCCGACCACGGGCCTAGGGCATGTACTTGGGTTGCATGAATGTTGGGGTGCATGTGGAAGGCAACCAATCAATGTGTCTCCATCACATCAAGGTTTCTCTCTCTCTCTTTCCCTCCCTTCCACTTTCTAAAAAAAAGAAAAAAAATCAATGGAATGGAAAAAAATTGTCCCCCCTCCTTGGGGGAGAATTAAAAAAAAAAAAATTACACACAGATTTTCAACATTGCAGGGGTAGGTGCCTCTAATCCCACATTGTTCAAGGGTCAACTATATATTTTGTATCCATGACAGTCTCTTCCACTTATATCACTAGTTTTTTAATGTAGTTATATGTTTGAATAGCACTTTATACTTTTCAAAGTATCTCTATATTTCTCATTTAATGTTCACAATACCCTGTGAGGTAGATAGAACAGGTTTCATTCAGTTTTAGACACCAAAACATACACAGAATGGTTAAGAAAGAATTTACAAGTCAGTTGTAAGCCAAGGATCCAATGTTTGTCAAAGTAATGTTTGTGGACTACTATTCATCTCACTCAACATATATTAAGTGATAACTGTATTCCAGGTACTATAAGCAATCTATATATGCCTAAGCGACTGAACAACCAAACAATCAGTTGACCTGTCGCTATGATGCACACTGACCATCAGGGGGCAGATGCTCAAGGCAGGGGCTTCCCCTCGGTGGTCAGTGCACTCCCACAGCCAACCTCCCACACCCAGCCAACCTCCCGCGGTCCCTCCCCCAGACCAGCTGGCCCGATCGGCCCCAACTGTCTGTCAGGCCGAGGGACCCCACCCATGCACTAATTCGTGCACCAGGCCTCTAGTAGGAATATAACAGAGACCAAGAACACAGTTTCTACCTTACTGAGCTTTGTTTAGTGGGAGTCATCTTAATAATAAAAGGCCAAGAGGCGTCACAACCAAAATGACCAAACAACCGGTCACCATGAGGGGACCCCCGCCATGATAAGGGGCGTGGCCGGCCTGCAAACTGCCAGCGGCCCCTCGTCTAGGCCAGGGAGGCCCTGGGGGCCAGGCGTGTGCAGCACAGTCTTTTAAAAATAAAGAAAGACCCGCTGGTGCTCTGAGGCACCTCCTGGCACTGGCCACCCTGTCCCCACCCCCACCCCGAGCGGCCCCAGGCCCCATGGGACTGGAGAGGTTCACGCCGCAGCCGGTGTAGCAACACTGGTTAACTTTGCTGGAGAGTCTGAATTGGACTGAATGGATTACAGCTGGCGGTGCTGGCCAGGTTAAGCTCCAGGAAGATGTTTTGTAAGAAGAGGGGCAAGCCTATTCTCCCAGTAGAGTTCTGGTCTCTGAGAATGATGTGAAGGCAGGCCTCCAGAAGTCTCACATTTTATATGACCGAGCAGGAGAAGAGCACTACAACTGCATCTCTGTTCTGCATAAGTCGATGCAGGCTCAGACCTGAGCGCCTCCCTCTACTGGCTGGCACGCATGCTCAAAGGAGGAGAGGACCCACTCTATGTGGCAAGGAGGCTAGTGAAGACATAGGTCTGGCAGACCATCCGCATTACCACAAGCAGTGGCCGCCTACCAGGACTGTCACTTCATAGGCATGACCGAATGTGAGGTGCTTCTGGCCCAGTGTATAGTCTATTTTGCCAGAGCCACAAAGTCTATTGAGGTGTACAGAGCCTACAACAACGTCAAATTCTGCCTGCGGAACCACCAGGGGCCTCTGCCCCTGACTCATTGCACCTGAGGGACGCGCCGACCCAGCTCATGAAGGACCTGAGCTATGGCAAGGGCTACAAATACAACCCCATATACAGCGAGCCTGTGGACCAGGTATACCTGCCCTAAGAATTGAGAGGAGTGGATTTCTTCAAGCAGAGGCGATGCTGACTCTTTGAGGATCTGTCAGCGGAAGGATGTTACTTTCTTTTCTTTTTTCTTCTTCTGTGTTTTTAATAGGAATGGCCAGAAAGGAGTAAATGAGTTGTGAAGTTGGTTTCCTGGTAAAAGTTAAAACAGCCCAACTTTCTGTGCCAGAAATTTAAGAGTTTCTTAAGTGGAGGCACAGCTACTTCACTTAAGTGTATAATGTTGAATTGTGTTCATTTGCACTCTGCAATGGTTATGCATATGGAAGCATCTGGCAGCTTTGTGCAATGAATTAATGTTATAAGGAATTATCTATTTTGTCATAGTATTTAAATCATAATGTCATTTCAGAATTCAGTTCTATAGGATTGTTTTTCCCTTTAAAAAAAATGTATATTCTGGATACTTTTAATTGGAAGAAAAACGTAATTGTGATTTAATACTGCCTAGTGTTCTGGGGTATTTTTTTTATATACATATGCAAAGGTCTTATGAGCCAATAAAACTATTTCAAAGTAAAAAACAAAAACAAAAAAACTTTGCTGGGGAGGCCAGTGAGGCTCCGGTGTGTTTGGGGGCAGCCTGTTTATGCTAGGACCCGGGTGCGTGGCCGCAAACATGCAGTGGGCATGTGCTGGGAGTGCGGCACAGGCATCATATGGACATTTGTGTGTGAAAAAGTGTGCACAAATAAATCTTTGTGTGCATAAATACATCTGTTTCTCAGAAGCGTACCTGGAAAGGTGTTTTATCTGTAATAGGCAGTTTTCAAAATGTAATCCAGAGCTAGGGATCTGTAGCGAAAACACACACATAAGAAAAGGTTTCTGATACTAAACACAAAGCTGTAATTGAAGTGTTTATGCCCAAATGTACTGTGAATCAAACATATGGTGATATTTATCGTCTGGTGGGTCTGCTTGAAAGGTTTGGTCAATCAAGTCTCATTTCACAAAAATAAAATAATGTAACTAAGTGATTACTAAATATATACTTCTAAGGCAAAGTAGTTTACCCACTTTGTGTACTTTTTGCATGTGCATAGCACATCAAGGCTGTTTATAAAGTACTAGAGGCCCGGTGCACAAAAATTTGTGCACTGGCGGCGGGGGGGGGGGGTCCCTCAGCCCCACTTGTG
>NW_005367108.1:665910-674592 GCF_000412655.1 Myotis brandtii | reverse complement strand
CCAACCACCCTTAAGAGAGTTCAAACACTGTGAGCAGCGGGGCGGCGGGTGAGCGGGGCGCACGTGGGTGGCCAGGGCAGCGAACTACCATGCAATTTCATGCATTGGGCCTCTAGTCTATATATATAAAATCCTAATGTGCAAATAGACTGAACAGCAAAACAACCAAACAACTGGTTGCTATGATGTTTGCTGACCACCAGGGGGCACGCGTTGAACATGGCGGGCGTCGGCCTCAGCAAGATGGTGGAGCAGGTAAGCAGGGGAGCCAGACCAAGGCGGGGCGCCAGTTGCTGTCATTGGGGTGAGTCTCCGGTGGTTACTGAAAATTCTTTGCTTCTGCATGCCGTCGTCCTGCCCAGCGCTAGCACCTGCTGCCAGTGCTGGTCCCGCTCACTTGGCAACGTCAGCGGGTGCGAGCGGCAGCTGCTGGCCCTGATCACCCATGAGGGCTTCTCTGCCTACCCCTGCTCCTGAGGGGCGATCGGGGTAGCAGCTGCCACTCACACCCACTGCTGGCACTGGTCCCAATCGCTCCACGCCATCAGCGGGTGCGAGCGGAGCCAGTGCCATCAGCACATGGGAGTGGCAGAAGTGGAGGAGGCAGGGCTGTGGCAGAGAGGGGTTGGGCGGGGCCGTGGTCGCAGGGGCCAGGTGGGGCCACAGAGGATGGGCCCCTGTGCCCACTGCAGCCTTGTCACCCACAGTTCCTTTCAAGGTGCACGAATTCGTGCACTGGGCCCCTAGTTATTTAAATAATTATACAAATACTGGTAAATGGCAAAGTTTCACTTGTGACAAGTGCTGTGATGGGGTACCCAGTGCTGTGAGACCAGAGAGTAGAGCTAGGACAGTATTCACCAGTAAATAGTGATAGGCTAGGAAAGGATTTCTTAGGAATCTACACTAATAAAAGAGAAACATGGTAATTGGCGTACGACCGCTACCCTTTTCATTGGCTAATCAGTGAGTATATGCAGTTCCTTTCAAGGTGCACGAATTCGTGCACTGGGCCCCTAGTTATTTAAATAATTATACAAATACTGGTAAATGGCAAAGTTTCACTTGTGACAAGTGCTGTGATGGGGTACCCAGTGCTGTGAGACCAGAGAGTAGAGCTAGGACAGTATTCACCAGTAAATAGTGATAGGCTAGGAAAGGATTTCTTAGGAATTAATGATAAAACTCAGATGTGAGGATAGCATCATACAAAGAAAGAAAGGAAACACTAATTCAAGGTGAAGAGCAACATCATGTACAAAAGGCCTACTGTGGGAGGAGCCGTGTAAAACACAAGAGACTGAGTGAAGAGCAGTATGGTTGAAAGAGGCCTGACCCTAATAACTTTCAAGGTGAGATCAGGATTTCCCATGTGACCTTAGACAACAATAAGATTTGAGTGACTACTGCCCTAGTTTAATGATTGTTTTATGGTATCTAGTTGTTCACTCAGAAACAGGGGTCGGATTAAAATGAATGAAAAAAGAAGGGAAGTGCTATGTCTATGAAAAAGTTGCCAAATTATCTGCATTCTAGGGAATTATAGCACTTTTAATTTAGGGCATAATAAGAGAATTTATGAAAGTGGTGACATCTGCTCTGGGCTTTTAGATTGAATTTCCATTGATAGGGGATAAACAAGCTACTGCAGATAACGAAATGAAGATGGAAAAGATACACCTGCTGTTTCATAGGAATGTGAATATTTTATTTTAATGTAGTCTTTCCTAAGTGGTACTTTAGAAATATCATCGCCATAATATCATGAAGTTGTAGAGGTCTTAGATCTTACAAAGCTTTGCTTAATTTTATACTCACAACAAATTCTATAGGGTTCAAAGGCACACATTAAATCTCTCAATTTTGCAGATAAAGAAAGCCAGCTGAATGGGTTGACTTGTGCAAGGTCACATTTCAACAATGCTCTTTCCTTTTAACATTATAGATTCATGATCATCAGGATGTGGAACTCATATCAAAATTTGTTATCTGAAATATAGAGAACTGACTAAGCTTGGGATATTAGATACATAAGAATTCTACTATGATAATTTCAGGCAAAAGCCAGTTATTTAAATGAAGGTAATGTGATAGACAGTGAGATAGAGAAAATGACAGTGAGACAGAGACTCAAATGAGGCACCCTGATGATGACTAATAACTATAACTGAGGTATTAAAAAAAACACAACTATTGTGAACGGGGGTGGGGATGGGGATGGGGCGGCAACAAAACATTAAGTACAATCTACTAACTAAGGGATAATTGAACAGATACAGGAGACATGCTTCACCTTCAAGTAGCACTTTCTGATGTTTTAAAGTAAGTTTTTAGTTTTCTTCCAGGTTGCCTTCAAAATAACTCTTGATCACACTGAAAATCTATGCTGTTCTAACATATAGAGGACTCAATGTAAATAATAATCTTTCTATTATTAACAAACTAGAGACCCAGTGCATGAGATTTATGCACTGGGGGGGAGGGAGAGGGAGGGGGTTTCCTTTAGCCTGGCCTGCACCCTCTCGCAGTCTGGGAGCCCTCGGGGGATGTCCGACTGATGGCAGTGGGACATCCTCAGCGCTGCCATGGAGGCAGGAGAGACTCCCACCCCTGCTGCTGCGCTCACCCAGCCATAAGCCCGGCTCAGGGCTTCTGGCTGAGCGGTGCTCCCCCTGGGGGAGCACAATGACCACCAGAGAGCAGCTCCTGTGTTGAGCATCTGCCCCCTGGTGGTCAGTGCGCATCACAGTGACCAGTCGTTCCGCTGTTTGGTCGATTTGCATATTAGCCTTTTATTATATAGGATATCAGGCCTCTACTGCAAAATATTATGGAAGATACAAAGACAAGGTCTTTCTTTAGTCTCAAAGGTCTATACTTTGGCAACACCAGGAGGTACATTCACTAGATCTTATTCAAGAAAATCTGTTGGTCTTTATTTTCATAAACAGAAAGAACCTTTTTTTTCAAAGAACAGAAAACCTTCAAGCTATGAATAATCAGATTCCATGTTACGTAGAGACTGATCAAAAGAATTGGATGCCTTTGGCTTATGAATCTATCTGGCAAGTACTCTGTTGGGGAAGCACACGAGACTTGGTTGGAAAGCTTGTAAGGAGGACATTCTGATAAAAGGGAAGTGTGTGGAAGGCCGCCTGCCGTGTTTATCAGAATTCCGACTTAGGGGAGTGTGGAAGGCAGCGCCCCTAATTATTCCTTGACCATTCCAAACAAGTCTGTGCATATGCAGACCCCCGGGTGTTTAATGAAATCCTTATGCTTAATCCCTGGATGTCCTTGCCTAGAGGACAATGTAAACACATGTGTCCTCCCAAGATTACTCATCCTATTAATTGTATCTAAAGATGAAAATTCCAATAAAAGCCTAACGAGGCAGGCAATTGAGGTTGCCTGGCTTCTTCAGCCAGGCCGTCCGTCCCTTAGCCCTCTCCCCCACAGTCAAACTGTGTTGGAGTAATTTGTTCATCCATCATTCAGGAGCTGCTGATCAACCCCGGCAGTACTCTATGAAGTGATAATATACTGGTACATATAAGACTAATTTAAAAGAAACGGTAATAATTTATTACCACAATCCAAAAGACTTAAGATATTTGTATAGAAATACTGACCCCCACTTCAAAAACCCTCAGAACTAGTTTATAAATCTCCTTTTCCATCTCAGCTATACTACCCTCACTACCAATCTTACATCCTTCTTCTTGTCTATCTCTCCCATCTTGTCTCAATGAGATAGTTTTGGGTGACTGAAAACATGGTGGACCTACAACAATAAAAAGGAATATAGAAGGAAACAACCTTGTTTTTTCCTTTTGAACTCTTCAATATTACTGTCTCATAACATCTTATCTACCTTAATATAAAGTGAAGAACAACATTATACCTTAAAAGTAGAATGATGGTAATGTTTTCTATTTTTCTTGCCCTAAAATCCCTTAATTTGGCTTTATTGAAAGTGGCCTTGGTTGCTGTTATTTTTTTAACCCTCTTATTCAGTGGTCCTTAATAGAAATAAGGTTCTTCACCTCAGTAATACAGACAATTTAATTAATAATGGATGAGTCTCTACAATCTAACTTTCAGATGTTAAGAAACTCATTTTTCTCTGTGCCAAAGACAAGTGGATTTGTGAAGCAATAGAGTTTTTCTCATTTGACATGAAATCATTCTCCTTTTAGGTCAAAGTGCCTAATATGTTCTTGGGAACCACTTAACTATCTTTCATTTCTCACAGTAAATTAAATGTTTTAGAGTACAGCCAGCTGAATTTTGCTACACTAAAAAAGTACATGGAGGAAGTTTCCAGGCAAGTTACACCAATGACCAATGAGTTCTATTAGCATTATAGTTCAAATATATAACACACAGCATATCTTTATAGTATTATATTTATTCATATCATAATAAATGATTATTACTTATTGACTCTATACCTTTAGAAAATGTTTTTTCAACTGCTCCTAAGATTAATGCTGGTTAAAAGGACTGGTTTGACATAAAACTATAGGGCATACAACACAAGTAGTGGAGCAGTTATTACCTTAAGAAAAAGTGGGGGGGAAAGTGACCACCAATTTTTTATTTTTATAGACAACAAGGATCAGAAGGATAAACTGGTGTTTACAGATCTGGTCATACATCCATTGAAACACTAAAAAGTTTCAGTGTCTCCTTAAGAGAAAATTATAGTTGGTTATGTGAAAAAGAGTATTTTCAGAGTTATCATTTTGCAAGAGGAGAAATTAAGGATCAATTACCTAAAGTAAAAAACCATGATGATGATGATGATAATACATTAAATAACAATAGCAATAACACTATTTTTTCATATCTACTTATTTGACCATCATTGTAATCCTATAAGATAGGTATAGTTATCATTTCACACAAAAAAGAGAAGACCAAGGCTCAGAAAATGTAACAAAACATTAAATAATTTAGTAAACAGTATCTCTGACAAGTGCCAGAGTTAGGATTACATATGACAAGTTCCTGATTCTAAACCCAGTACTCTCTTTTCTACACTATACTGGAGTGATGGATTGCAAAATAAGGGTATAAACTACTCCCATCTCAGAATTCACGTTTCTTCGTAATGTGAACTTGTTACTGTTAATATGTTTTGGTGTTTTGTTTTTCTTGATTTCAGAGAGAGGAAGGGAGAGGGAGACAGAGCTGGAAACATAAATGTGAGAGAAACAGTGATCGGTTGCCTGGTGCACACACCCTACTGGAGATTGAGCCCGCAACCTGGGCATGGGCCCTGACTTGGAATCCAACCTGCGACCTCCTGGTACATAGCCAATGCTCAACCACTGAGCCACACCGGCTGGGATTTGTTGCTCTTTAACTATATCTTTCAAAGAAAGAAAGTTTTAATTTCAATGAGATAAAATTTAGAAGTATTCATTTTCTTATCATTCGTGCCTTTTGGGCTTTCTCTAAGAAACTTTGCCTTAGTAAAGTCACATTTTCTTCTGTTTCTTCTAGCAGTTTTACAATACTTAGGTTTAGGATTATAATCCATTCAAGTAAGGGTCAAGGTTCCCACCTCTATTCCCCCATAAGAATATACAATTCCTTCAGCACCATTTGCTCAATGAGTTGCCTTGGTACCTTTATCAAAAATCAACTGACCATACCCTACCCAGGTTGGCTCAGTAAATAGAGCATCAGCCACAGACTGAAGGGTCTCAGGTTTGATTCTAGTCAAGGGCATGTGCCTCAGTCCAGGCTCAATCCCTGGCTCAGGGCATGTGCAGGAGGCAACCAATCGATGTCATCTCTCTCTCTGTCTCTCCCCCTCCCTTCCACTCTATCTAAAAATCAACAGGAAAAATATCCTTGGGTGAGGATTAGTAAAAATAAAAAAGCAATAGACCATAAATATGTGTCTTTATAGACTATGTTCTGTTCAACAGAGTGACCAACCCTTATGCTAACACCACACAGTCCTGATGACTACAACTTTATGGTAAGTCTTAAAATCAAATAGTGTAATTCCTCCAGTTTAGTAGGTTTTTTTAAAATAGGTTATTCTAGGTCTCCTGAATTTTCATATAAATTACAGACTCAGCTTATCAAATTTCATAAAAAAAACCTCCACAGGTTTTGATTGAGACTGTGTTGACTCTATACATCAATTTGGGGAGAACTAAAAATTTTAAATTATTGAGGCTTCTGATCCAATGTATACATCTCCATTTAGTGGGGTCTTCTTTAATATGTTTGGTGGCTTTCAGTATTAGGTCTTGTACACAATTATTATTAACTAGAGGCTGGGTGCAAGAAATTGCATGAGTGGGGTCCCTCCACCTAGCCTGCGATCAGGGCCGATCGGGGCCATCTCGCCCAGTCCTGATTGGGGTCAATCAGGGCCGGTAGCCAGGGAGAGACTGCGGGAGGGCTCCAGGGCATGTCCGGCCCCATCTCGCCCAGTCCCGATCAGCTGGACCCCAGCAACAAGCTAACCTACCTGTAGGAGCATCTGCCCCCTGGTGGTCAGTGCACATCATAGCAACCGGTTGGTCGACCACTTGGTCGGACACTTAGCATATTAAGCTTTTATATATATAGATTGTAACAGCATGGAATGCTTGGCACGCACTTTCCCTCCAACCCCTGGTCTTGGAGACCTCATGTCCTTCCTAGGCTCTGCTCACCCTCTTCAGCTGCCACATGAAGTAAATTGCATCGTGTGCATGGAAACCCTTTGCAGGCTCCATGGGTGTGTCTTTACTTTGCTGCAGTTCTGATTACCCTAACATAAGGAGAGACACCCTCATTATCAGGTAACACCATTGTGGTAAGACCCCTGCTCAGCCTACTGCAGCAGTTTTAAATAGGACATGGTTCACCCTAGATAGTTTAGCTCAGTGGATAGAGCCACGGCCTGCAGACTGAAGGGTTCTGGGTTTGATTCTGGGCAAGGGCACATTCCTGGGTTGCGGGCTCAATCCCCAGTAGGGGGTATGTGGGAGTCAGCACATCGATTCTCTCTCATCATTGATGTTTCTATCTCTCTCCCTCCATCTTCCTCTCTGAAATCAATAAAAATATATTAACAAAAATAAAAATAGGCCATGAATCAAACGTCACTGCGCTCCATCCATCCAGTCCCCTAAAACCCTCTTTTGTCTTCACCACACACCCCCACCCCCTCCACACACACACACACACTCTGCTGGGGTCTGTAAAATGGGGTCAGGATTTCTACTTCAACCACGTCAGATTAAAGGTTTTCATTTCTAAAAAGTTGTCATAACTTCTGAGAAGAAACACTTTATAGTATTTGGCAGGCACTCAACACACATGATTTTTCTTGAATTTCATTTCAATCTGCTATGACAAGTGCATAAAAACACAAATTTGATGGTCATTGTTATTGCCTCTATTGGTATCACCTTGATTATGGCCCTTTTAAGTAATTAAAAGCACAATTATAGAAGAATGTGGTGCTATCTTCATCATAGCCAAATCTTAATGGAATAAGCAATATGGGACTACTTAAACAACATGTAATACATCCACATAATACAATACTTTGCAAATGTGAAAAAGAATGAGAGAGTGCTCTATCTACAGATATGAAAAATTTCCATTACATAATTATCAAATAAGTTGAAGGAAGCATATATGTGCTTCCTTTGTCAAAAAGGAAGTAAAAATAAGAGTATGTATAGAGAAATTCTGTAAGGATATACAACAATCTAAAATTAGTGTTAGATATAAAGGGGTGTAGGAAGGGACCTGGTGGATAAGGGACACATTTAGAGACCTTCTGTCACTATATAACATCCTACATTTGTTCATTTCTAATCATATGGAATATATTAGGTGTTGAAAAATAATCTAACTAGCTTTAAATCTCCTCACCTAAAATAATATGTATAAATTAATATTAAGTTCAATGGGGAAAATAACTTTTAGTTAAAATGTCATGCTGAAAATCAATATGCTAATAAAAATCAAACAAAAAAACAGGGGTTCAGGAGAAAGGGCAACTAAATATTTTTTAAAAGGATTTCTGGTGACTCTCTCAATACCATATTATATCATAATCATAAATCATTTGCCAATAATTTATATTCAGAATACTCAAGTAGGTACAGAGATACATGCTCCTTACCCTCAAAACTTACAACCTAGCCCTAGCCCGTTTGGCTCAGTGGATAGAGCGTCAGCCTATGGACTGAAGGGTCCCAGGTTCGATTCTGGCCAAGGGCACATGCCCAGGTTGCAGGCTCGATCCCCAGTAGGGGGCATGCAGGAGGCAGCCAATCAATGATTCTCTCTCCTCACTGATGTTTCCATCTCTCTCTCCCTCTCTGAAATCAATAAAGATATCCTATATAATAAAGAGGTAAAATGCAATTGACCATCATGCCCTTGCACAAGATGGCCACCACCATGTGGGTACAAGATGGCCGCCACAAGATGGCCAGCAGGGGAGGGCAGTTGTGGGCGACCAGGCCAGCAGGAGAGGGCAGTTGGGAGTGACCAGGCTGGCAGGGGAGGGCAATTAGGGGTGACCAGGCCGGCTGGGGAGGGCAGTTGGGAGCGACCAGGCTGGCAAGGGAGCAGTAGGCGTCGATCAAGCTAGCAGGGGAGTGGTTAGGGGCGATCAGGCAAGCAGGCAGGTGAGCAGTTAGGAGCCAGCAG
>NW_005367108.1:663446-665630 GCF_000412655.1 Myotis brandtii | reverse complement strand
TTATTTCAGAGAGGAAGGGAGAGAGAGAGAAAGACAGAAACATCAATGATAAGAGAGAACCATCTCTCCTGCACGACCCCTACTGGGAACAGAGCCTACAACCCAGGCATGTGCCCTTGACCGGAGTTGAACCTGGGACCCCTTAGTCCGCAGGCCGATGCTCTATCCACTAAGCCAAACCAGCTAGGACAAGATATATTTTTTTGAAAAAAAACTTACAATTGTCATGACAATTGTAACTAAAGTATTGTAACTAATTTTAAAACATAGTTAAAAATAAACAAACAATAACTTAAGGCACAATAGCCTAATACCAAATGAATAGTACAAATAATACATGTTCCAACATGATTCAAATAAGCAAATAACCTCCAAGGCTCAAATAAATGAAGACTTCATAAAGGAGGCAGGAATTAGGTAAGTGCGGGGCGGAAAAGAATATTCTAGGGAAGTCAAATTGCTATAACAAAGATGCTAAAAGAGAGAAAAAAAACACAAAGTATGCTCAAGGATACTGATTAGACTAGTTTGAAATGGAAGGCTAGTCAAGGTAACAATGAGGGAAAAGGATGAAGTCTAATAACTACAGTAATATTTGATATTTGTACAATATTTTGCATACATTATCTCATTTGATCACCAAAACAACCATCTGAGAGAGAGTGGATTATGGAGGGCCCTGAGTAACAGGCTATAAATATCTAGCAGCAATATCTAAGAAGGACTATGCCATCATTAAAGGATAAAGAAACTGAAGGAAGAGAGATTTATTATGAAGGTTCAGGTATAAGTTAATAAGGACCCATGTTAAAGTGATTGCAGTGGGAATAGAAAAGACAGAGGAAATTCCTAAGACTGGTGATAGCTGTGGAAGAAGATAAAAAGGCTGCCAGGGCTCATACCTCAGTTACTGGAATGATGGCATAATTGAGAGAAATATGTAAGTTCAAGTGGAGATGAGCTGTTTTTAGTAATAAAGAGTCTGGTTTCAGAAATATGTGAGTTTGAAGAAACAGCAGCACATCCAGTTTCTAGAGCCTCTATTAAACATTCCAACAAGTGTGTTCTAAGTCCACCATCATCTAGCCAAGTGAAACATGTTTCTCTGCCATTAGATCCAGTGCCTATCATCCTCAAACAGATTGCTGATGTGGGAGAGAGGAATGAGAGTGACTGATTAATGGGTATGGGGTCTCCTCTGGAATGACGGAAATGTTTTGTAACTAGACAGGGGTGATGGCAGCACTAAGGACCCCTTGGGGGATGTCCGCCTGCCGGCTTAGGCCTGCTCCCAAAATGGCAGTTGTACATTTAGATCCAGTGCCTATCATCCTCAAACAGATTGCTGATGTGGGAGAGAGGAATGAGAGTGACTGATTAATGGGTATGGGGTCTCCTCTGGAATGACGGAAATGTTTTGTAACTAGACAGGGGTGATGGCAGCACTAAGGACCCCTTGGGGGATGTCCGCCTGCCAGCTTAGGCCTGCTCCCAAAATGGCAGTTGTACATCCCTCTCACAGTCCAGGACCCTCACTACTTACCACTGGCCTGCTTGCTGCTCCTAAGCACTGCCACAGAGGTGGAAGAGGCTCCTGCCACCACGACTGCGCTCGTCAACCATGAGCCTGGCTTCTGGCTGAGCAGCGCTCCCCCTGTGGGAGCACACTGACCACCAGGGGGCAGCTCCTGTGTACTGTGTCTGCCCCCTGGTGGTCAATGCGCATCATAGCGACCAGTCTTTCCACCATAATGGTCACTTAGGCTTTTATTATATACTCTAGAGGCCCAGTGAACAAATTCGTGCAGTGGTGGGGGTACCTCAGCCTGGCTGGCGATCAGGGGCGAATGGGACCAATCAGAATCATCTCGCCCAGTCCATGAGAAAGGGCTGGGGGAGGTTGACTGTGGGAATGCGCTAACCACCAGGGGGCAGCTCCTACATTGGGTGTCTGCCCCCTGGTGGTCAGAGCGTGTCATAGCGACTGGTCATTCAGTCAACTGGTTGTAACTGTCGCTTAGGCTTTTATACATATACTAGAGGCCCGGTGCACAAAAATTTGTGCATTCAGGGGAGGGGGGGTCCCTCAGCCCGGCCTATGCCCTCTTGCAGTCTGGGACCCCTCGGAGGATGTCCACCTGCTGGCTTAGGCCCGCTCCCTGGGGGATCGGGCCCAAGCTGGCA
>NW_005367108.1:660379-662133 GCF_000412655.1 Myotis brandtii | reverse complement strand
TTTATTTACCTTCTATAATTGAAACTTTGTAGCCTTGGGAGGAGCTCAGAGCTGGCCAGGGCCGGAGGGAGGGAAGACACCTGCTCGCTCCAGTTCCGTGGCCACGGCCAGCTGAAAGCAGGTATCTGGGGTTTATTTACCTTCTATAATTGAAACTTTGTTGCTTTGAGTGGAGCTCAGAGCCCACCGCGGCAATCAGGAAGCTTGGCTTCCTCCATCATTGGGGCAACCAAACCTTCTGCTTGCTCCAGCTCCATGGCTGCCGGCCGCCATCTTGGTTGGGTTAATTTGCATATAGTCGCTCTGATTGGCTGGTGGGCGTGGCTTAAGGTGTAGCAAAGGCACAGTCAAT
The DNA here is from genome assembly GCF_000412655.1 of Myotis brandtii. NCBI lineage: Eukaryota > Metazoa > Chordata > Mammalia > Chiroptera > Vespertilionidae > Myotis > Myotis brandtii. Next base: position 661,781 of record NW_005367108.1, on the reverse strand, counting down.
TTGCATGTTTGTCTTTTATTAGTGTAAACTAGTAGCCCGGTGCACGAAATTTGTGCACTGGGGTGGGGGGGGCCCTCAGTCTGACCTGCACCCTCTCCAATCCAGGACCCCTTGGGGAATGTCCGACTGCCTGTTTGTGCCCACACTTTTAACAGATGATAGCTCCATTGTTGTTTCTTTCTTCTCATGCTTAAAACCATTGGAATTAGTAGGTATTCAAAGTGTGTATACATTTTGGGGAGACACCCTGTATATCTCTAGTCAGCAGTGAAATGAACCAACAGCGGATTTGGAACCCCCAGGCAGGGAACCTCGCTCACTCCCCACATGTCTCTCCAATTCATTTTCCACCTTCGTGGGCAGCAGGAGAATCAATGTTTTCTCTCATTAACTCAAAAATGCACATCATGTCACCCGCTGCCTGGCAGGAGTGAGCTAGGCCCCAAGCAAGCGAGGCTGTCAGGGCAGCCTTCGCTCATGGGTGCTGTCACCCAAAGTGCACATTCCTCCTCTGCAGTCGCCCAGAGCATCTCACTGTTTCACTGAGAGGATGGAACTCCTCACCGCGAGGCTGTCAGGGCAGCCTTCGCTCATGGGTGCTGTCGCCCAAAGTGCACATTCCTACTCTGCAGTCGCCCCGAGTATCCCACTGTTTCACTGAGAGGATGGAACTCCTCACCACCTCTGGGTTCTTGATCTTGAATGCTGAACGAAGGCACCTCAGCAAGGGCCGCCTGCGCCCACCAGGTGTGTCTGTCTGCACCTGCTCCCGCCTCAGCACCTTCACCACTCCACCCTCTCACTGTCATCTCACAGGTGCCCACCCTCGGCACCCAGAACACCCAGAAACACTCCAAAGGACGTGAGCGTGTCAGAGGGGACGTGTGCACATCCTGTGGGGGACTTAGGCATGCTGGGGTTGATGGAAGTGCAGCGGAGGGGCAGGGGGAACTTGTACACACCTTGGTCTGCGACTGTTGCAGGCGCACGAGGGTGACGCCAGACGTCCCGACCCACCCAGGCTGCTCCTTGCCTCCACACCTGTGTACCGGCCTGGAGTGGCCAAGGCTGGGCGTAAGCCAGGCGTCCTGCCCTGCCCAACCCCGGCTGCTCCTTGCTTCCACACACTGTGCACTGGCCTGGAGCAGCAAAGGCTGGGTGGAAGCCAGGCGTCCTGCCCTGCCCATCGCCGGCCGCTCCACCCCTGTGCGTGCTGCCCACTGGCCCGGATCGGCTGGGGCGGGGTGGTTAGGGACGCCTTCCTCCAGCAGCTTGGCACCTGTGCACGTGCGCGCTGCCCACAGGCCCGCCATCTTTGTCAGGCTAAATTTGCATATCACTCCGATTGGCTGGTGAGCGTGGCTGGTGGGCGTGGCTTGAGCGTAGCGGAGGGATGGCTAAT
>NW_005367108.1:650774-658951 GCF_000412655.1 Myotis brandtii | reverse complement strand
CTATCCACTCTGCCTGCTGGCCTGCTCGCCCCAACTGCCCCCCCACCAGTATGCTCGCCACCAACTGGCCCCCCATGCTGGCCTGCTCACCCCCAACTGCCCACCACCGCCAGCCTTCTCGCCCCCAACTGCCCCTCTCGCCAGCCTGATCACCCCCAACTGCCCTCCCTTCCTGGCCTGATCGCCCCTAACCGCCTCTGTCTCGGCCCCACCACCATGGCTTTGTCCGGAAGGACATCCGGAAGATCTCCCAGTCTAATTAGCATATTACCCTTTTATTAGTATAGATTACTATTTCATCTACTCATTATTTTATAGAACTTGGCAATCTTTAAAAAAATAGACAGATGAAGTCTTTTCTGAGACTCTTCTATCAAAAGTCAAAGCAGAATTAAAAAATGTCCTTCCTTTGCTTCTAATACCACCTTGGGCATATTCCTATTATGGCATTAGTCATATCACTTGCTTCATTTATTAGGTGTACCAGTTAATAATGGCAGATTTTGTAATCAAAGGAAACACGATAATTTCAAGAGAAACATCAAAAGTGCTTTATCCAAAGTAATGTCCATCGCTAGCTACACATCTCCCCCATCTTTCAGGTAATTTGTGGATACCATCCCAATAGAACTTCTCTTGTTTTGAGGTAAACCATTCAGAGACCCAATTTTCCACTTCTTCATATGTTTTGAAGTTCTGCTCAGAAAGTGCATGTGCCATCAATGAGAAAAAGTGGTAATCTGAAGGAGAAAGGTCTGGTGAATACAGCGGGTGGGTTAATACTTCCCAGGCAAGATCTTTAAATGCATTTTTAACTGGTTTTCAAGTGTGTGATGGTGCATTATCATGAAGCAAAATTACTTTGCCACGTCTTCTGGCACATTCTGGTCATTTCACAATCAAAGTGTAGTTCAAATTGATTATTTGTTGTCAGTAGCAATCAGTATTAACGGTTTCACCTGGTTTTAGATGCTCATAATATACCACACCTTCCTGATCCCACCAAACGCAGATCATTGTCTTCTTTCTGAAGCGATTTGGCCTTGCAGTTGATGTTGATGGTTGACCTGGATCAACCCATGATTTTGTACATTTGGGATTCTCAAAATTAAATCCACTTTTCATTGCCAGTCACAATTCGATGCAAAAAAGACTTTCTTTCGTGCCATTGAAGCAACACTTTACTGATGACTTTTTGCTTTTCCATTTGTCTTTTGTTCAGTTAATGTGGCACCCATTTTCCTTCCTTTAAAATCTTTCCCATTGCTTGTAAACGATTGGAAATTGTTTGCTGAGCAATGTTTAATCTTTCTGCAAGTTGTTTTTGAGTTTGACATGCATCTTCATCCAATAATGCTTGTAATTGCTGGTCTTCAAACTTTTTCGGTTGACCTGGACGTTCTTTGTTCTTTACTAGGTGTACCAGTTAATAATAGCGGATTTTGTAATAAAAGAAAACATGATAATTTCAAGAGAAACATCAAAAGTGCTTTATTCAAAGTAATGTCCATCGCTAGCTACACATTTCCCCCATCTTTCAGGTCAGTTGTGGATACCGTCCCAATAGAACTTTTCTTGTTTTGAGGCAAACCATTCAGAGACCCAATTTTCCACTTCTTCGTATGTTTTGAAGTGCTGCTCAGAAAGTGCGTGTGCCATCGATCTGAACAAGTAGTAATCAGAAGGAGCAAGGTCTGGTGAATATGGTGGGTGGGTTAATACTTGCCAGGCAAGATCTTTTAACGTGTCTTTAACTGGTTTTGAAGTGTGTCATGGTGCGTCATCATGAAGCAAAATTACTTTGCCGTGTCTTCTGGCCCATTCTGGTCGTTTTACGATCAAAGTGTGGTTCCAATTGATTATTTGTTGTCGGTAGTGATTAGTATTAACGGTTTCACCTGGTTTTAGATGCTCATAATATACCACACCTTCCTGATCCCACCAAACGCAGATCATTGTCTTCTTTCTGAAGCGATTTGGCCTTGCAGTTGATGTTGATGGTTGACCTGGATCAACCCATGATTTTGTACATTTGGGATTCTCAAAATTAAATCCACTTTTCATTGCCAGTCACAATTCGATGCAAAAAAGATTTTCTTTCGTGCCATTGAAGCAACACTTTACTGATGACTTTTTGCTTTTCCATTTGTCTTTTGTTCAGTTAATGTGGCACCCATTTTCCTTCCTTTAAAATCTTTCCCATTGCTTGTAAACGATTGGAAATTGTTTGCTGAGCAATGTTTTGCAAGTTGGCAAGTTGTTTTTGAGTTTGACATGCATCTTCATCCAATAATGCTTGTAAATTGCTGGTCTTCAAACTTTACCTGGACGTAAACAAAATAGCACGCATATCAAATTGCATATATGTATTAGCATATGTGTAACTCCATCTATTGAAAAAAATCTGCATTAACTGGTACCCGTAGTATATTCCTATCTCATCAGACAGTAGGCCTTATAAAGTTTGGGGGCTGAATTTCATTCATTTTGTGTGTCTTTTCCTTAAAATCTAAGCACAGTCTCTAGAATAATGTGTGCTCAATATATGTTTTTCTCATTAATTTATTTGAGGAAATATTTAGGTGTGAGGACTTGAATACATGCTTACATGGAACCATTAAATTAGACTAAGTTCATAACAATTCAACCATAGAATATCTTGCCTTAACAGATATGTCGTCTTCTATTATGTCAGCACAAAATAGTGATGGGATAAATTTCAAAAGTGCCAAAATAACTTAGTTCCTGACACATATTTCAAGTACAAAGAATAGAGTGTACTTAAAGCATCCTCCTCTCCAGAAAAAAGAGCCTAAGTTAAAATTTCACTGGAATGAAGGTGACCTAATATGTAGAACAAAGTAGCTATCAATCTTTGTTTATAACATCACTATGTCATTTAAAGGGTACATAAAGATGGTGTATGGCATACCATCCTATATAATAAAAGGCTAATATGCAAATCGACCGAATGGCAGAACAACTGGTCGCTATGATGCACACTGACCACCAGGGGGCAAATGTTCAACGAAGGAGCCTCTCCCGCCTCCACGGCTGCTCTAAAGATGTCCAACTGCCGCCTTAGGCCCACTCCCCTAAGCCGGCAGTTGGACATACCCCAAGGGCTCCCAGACTGCAAGAGGGTGCAGACCAGCCTGAGGGACCCCCACCCCCACCCCCCAGTTCACAAATCTCAGGTACCGGGCCTCTAGTATACATATAAATTATTAAATTATTTCCAACACTCTTATTTTGTATCAATCTTTTATTGTTTTGCTTAGAAAGGAAATTCCTGATATGAGCTATAAAAACAAGAGAAGAAAAATTATTTTACAGAAATTACTTATGGCAGACTTTGCTAAATGCTTTTTGAAAAAAAAATGTTTTAAACTGACAAAACTCTGATTTTTTTCTAGCCTATGAGAAAGTGGTACACCGGGTTTGTCAAGTCCAAGCATAACTACAACAGTTAACACAGAAAATAGCATAGGGATTTCCCAGATTTTATTCCAATGTTTTCACATTAATAAAACAAAAACCACTCTTTTCTGACAAAATGTTTTAGTCAACATCATAACTGATAACACTAACAGAGCACTAAGTATTTAGCAGGCACTAAATCTATTTGCTTTATACCAAGTAACTCATTTAATCCAACTCTATGAAGCAGGTGACAGTATTAACTAGTTAAAAGATCATAGAGCTTATAAGCAGCAACTCCATTATTCAAACTCAGATAACCCAACTCCAGAATCTATGCTGTCAACCAGTACGCTCCCCTAATTATATTCCACACACAGCCAATACATGTATGTCTCTATGATGGGTGTGAACAAATATGAATATAAGTAAATGTGTGTGTATCTCTCACCAACTATAGTGAATTTTAACTAACACCAAAAATTCTCATAATAATGAAACCGATAATTTATTCAAACTTTAAGTAGATATTGCCTGGGGTTTTAATTTACAAGTAAATCTAAAGAGCTTATCAGTTTGGTGTGAACAAGTCTGTCTCATTTCCAATGTATTCCAAGCCCCCACTGCAGGTGCTTCTTTCATAGTAGGAACTTAGAGATTTGATGAATGACTGAATAAACAATATAAATAAAAGGTTAACATATAGATTGGAAACTAGAGCTGTTATCAAGTTTACTTGGCTAATCCTAGAAGAAATATTTTTAAATGCTGTATTTGTTACAATAAACATAATTGTTTATTCATAAGCCAATTTTGTATGCAATACATCTCTAGGCCTAGCGATTGAAAAAACACTGTGTTCTTTAAAATATTTAATATTTGAAAGATCTTTTTGACTAAGGCTTTCATTTTCAAAGTAAGGTAATGTTAACTTTCCCTTAAAATTCATATTTACAGTTACCTTTGAACTTTAAAAAGGATAAACAAAGACTAAATTTTTCTAACAATGATCTGTGAGTATTCATATTGGCAACAAAATTAGGTATATAAAAATTCAAATTATTTACTACCTTTCAAAGGTATGTTTTTTTTGCCAAAAGAAAGTTAAACAGGTGTGTGTATTACTTTAACATCCAAAAACATACTCAGGTCACTGAGGTTGTGGATACCCTACATTAGGAGTCCTCAAACTTTTTAAACAGGGGGCCAGTTCACTGTCCCTCAGACCGTTGGAGGGCCAGACTATAGTTAAAAAAAAAAAAACTATGAACAAATTCCTATGCACACAGCGGTGGCAAAAACACCAGGCGGGCCGGATAAATGTTTTCGGTGGGCCGCATGTGGCCCGCGGGCCGTAGTTTGAGGACCCCTGCCCTACATCTTTCTTCTGCATATACAGTGGGGTCTTGACTTACGAGTGTCCCGACTAACGAGTTTTTTGAAATACCAGCTGTCTCTCGGCGGATTTTTTGCATTGAGTTGATAGAGTAATTTGAGTTAACGAGCTCCTTAATGAGCTCGGTCTCGGAACGAATTAAACTCGTAAGTCAAGGCCCCACTGTATCTTCTATCAGGGTTAAGCCTTCACCATAAAAGTAAAGTTAGCGATAACAGGAACATTTAGCAACCAATATTCCATCTGTCACTTACCTCTTTGTGGGTATTTTGACGAAAAAAAATAACTTTCTTGTTTTTTAATTGCCTAATTTTTCAATTTAGAATTGACAGTATAAGAAATGCTTTAAAAGTTTGGCTACTGTCTTCAGAAGAAGCTCCTGCTATTTAAAAATGTATTGTAACTTTAGTAGTCTTCACTGAATTCAGGTATGTAAATGACTTTGACAAACATCAGAAACACCATCAGCAGACGATTTTTTAATTATTGGTTCACTCATGTCCCAGAAAAATGACTATGTATATTTTGAATGACCTCTATTCTACTACTTTTACACATTTTTGCTAAGCGAAAGACTGGAAGCATTTTAACTTGGGGTGCTGGTGATAAAATGATGTTTAGACACTCAAATGAACTACATTTAATCAGTTACGGATTTTGGTAATGAAACAGAGAACACCACTAGAGACCCTACAGAGATAAAGAATAACGTTAAAACAACTGTATGTCCATAAATTCAGCAACTCAGAACATAATGAAATAGACCAACTCCTTGAAATAAATGAACTATCAAAAGAAATAACCTGGCCCGGCCGGCATGGCTCAGTGGTTAAGTGTCGATCTATGAACCAGAAGGTCACAGTTTGAGTCCCAGGTAGGGCACAAGCCCAGGTTGAGGGCTCGATTCCCAGTGGGGGGCGTGCAGGAGGCAGCCTATCAATGATTCTCTCTCATTGCTGACTTCACTGCACCCCCCCCCCCCCCCCCCCGGCCGCTTCCTCTCTGAAATCAATAAAAATAGCTGATTAGTCCTACAGTTATTAAGGAAATACTCCAACAAAGAAAACTCCAGGCCTGGATTGTTTCACTGACTGCAGGTGGCCAACTTGAAGAAACAGGGAGAGGCATCATTAAGACTAAGCAGAAACTGTACAACTGTGCTGTCTACTACAGTAGCCCCTGGCCATGTGTGGTTACTGAGCCCTTAAAATGTGGTTAATCCCAACTGAGATGTGTTGTAAGTGTAGCATATAATGATTTTGAAGATTTAGCATAAAAAAGAATGTAAAATATCTCATTAGTAATTTTTATACTGATTATATGTTGAAATGAAAATATTTTGCACGTACTGAGTTAAATGAAAGATGTTAAAACTGTCATCTTTTTACTTTTTGAAACATAGTTACTAGAATATTTAAATTTACAAATGTGACTTGCATTTTATTTCTGTTGGACAATGCTGCTCCAGGAAATTGAGAATGCAAAGTGAAACAATACAACACCAAAAAGATTACTGATGGTATCTTAGAATCTCTGGATCAACTTTAGCCCAAAGCCTGTCTTGACTTAGGAATTTTGAGATACATTCATGAATAAATTCCTTTTACAGTTTTAACTTAGCTTCTGCAGATTTTGTAATGTTGCAGCTAACGTATCCTAACCCATAGTCTAATCTAGCAGTATTTTTCTATTGCCACTTTTGAAGAAATACAAATATGTTCTGTAGAATTTTTCTTTGTAGTTCTTTGACTCTATTTGTATGTTTATAATGCACCCACTGGCTTTTATAAAGCACTCTTCTATTACAGGTATTAAAGCATAAAACTATTTTCAAACAGTGGAATAAATTCTAAGCAAATAGGTAGGTTATCACAGAAATAATAATGGAGAAAAAAAAATTTCTCACTGAAATGAAAACCACATCTTCATTTATTAATTCAAACACTAATGAGGCCCTACTTGGGCTACAGATCTTAAGTAGGTTTCATTGCCACATCATCTGTCCTGGTGCTGCAGTTCAAAAGACACTTACTTATACAGATGTTTGTTGTGATAAAGCAGAGTGAAAGCATGTGTTCAGATATTTGCCTCCCTGCAAAACAGTGTCTCTGCAAGGTTAAAAGTGGGAAAAGATGATTTTGATGGAATTTAGTATTTTTTAACCTTTAATAAGTTAAAATTCCTATTGACCATTCTTTAATAGATATGGTATATATTGATCCCACAATTACAAATTCATTCTTAAGATCCTGAACATAGATTTTACTATATAAGTTCCAGTAATTTTCTCATCTCCACTTTGACAATTTAGGTTTATAAGATTCTAGGTCTAGGACAGTGGTTCTCAACCTTCCTAATTCCGAGACCCTTTAATACAGTTCCTCATGTTGTGGTGACCCCAACCATAAAATTACTTGTGTTGCTACTTCATAACTATAATTTTGCTACTGTTATGAATCGTAATGTAAATATCTGATATGCAGGATGTATTTTCATTGTTACAAATTGAACATAATTAAAGCATAGTGATTAATCACAAAAACATTATGTAATTATATATGTGTTTTCTGATGGTCTTAGGTGACCCCTGTGAAAGGGTCGTTCCATCCCCAAAGGGGTCGCGACCCACAGGTTGAGAACCGCTAGGCTAGGACATTAAACTCAGCTATCTCAAGTGTCAAAGATATGCTGGCAAAACAGGTCCCCCAACACACAAACCAGGATATCTGGTTATAAATAGTGACATTTAGCATCACTCAGCAAACAAAATCTAGGATTATAAAAGTACTTTCTGAACTAGGGCTAAAGAACAGAGTAAGGTATGCAGCCAATGGTCTCCTATTTCATTAGTCCTTGTGATTCTTTTAAGATAAGCAATACTTTTACCAAGAATTGAAAGACTCCTACTTCAAAACACATCAGTAAGAGAAAGAAAACACAAGCCAAGGATTAGGAGAAAACCACATAACTGCTAATTATATATCTGATAAAAGAAGCACATCTAAAATATGGATATGCAAAGTTAAAAAATCCAATTTAATTATTTCCCAAATAATTCTGATAACATTTAACTTTTTTCTAGTCATTCATTATTATTGTATTTTATAAAGCATCATCTACACTAATAAAAGACAAACATGCAAATTGACTGTGCCTTTGCTACACTTTAAGCCACGCCCACCAGCGAGTCAGAGCGAATATATGCAATTAACCCAACCCAAGATGGCGGCCGTCAGCCACGGAGCTGAAGCAAGCAGGAGGCTTGGTTGCCCCAATGATGGAGGAAGCCAAGCTTCCCGCCTGCCATGGCTGGCTCTGAGCTCCACTCAAAGCAACAAAGTTTCAATTATAGAAGGTAAAT
>NW_005367108.1:648818-649914 GCF_000412655.1 Myotis brandtii | reverse complement strand
CCCCAGGGAGCGGGCCTAAGCCAGCAGGTGGACATCCTCTGAGGGGTCCCAGACTGCAAGAGGGCATAGTCCGGGCTGAGGGACCCCGCTGAGTGCACAAATTTTTGTGCACCGGGCCTCTAGTTAAGCTAATAATTGGAAACAAAAATCAATGTGTTTTGCCACAGACAGTTTGAGGAAACTATTTACATAGCTTTTCCACTATCCTACACTTGGCTACCATACCTACCAGTGTAGGTCAAACTAAGTTTTTTTTTTAAAAAAAAACAAAACATGCTCTCAGCCATGGCCAGTGTATCTTAGTTGGTTGAGCATCAGCCCATGCACCAAAGGGCTGCCACTTCAATCCTGGTCGGGGTTGGGGGCTCAATCTCCCATATGGGGTGTGCAGGAGGCAGTCAATCAATTATTTTCTCTCATCATCGATGTTTCTATCTCTCTCTCTCTCCCTCTCCCTTCCTCTCTCTGAAATCAATAAAAACATTAACAAAAATTTCTTTCAAATGTCCCAATTACTCTGGTGGTATATTTATCAATGCTAAATTTTAAGGTCTTCTGCATAACCCAGATTTTAATAGATATTCATCTATTTTTTTCTGTTTTTATAGATTTTCAAATTTACAACTTAAAGACAAAACTTCAAATTATATAAAATTTAAATTCAAATAAAAATAATTCTAGTCCTTGAACTAAGGTAAATTATGATCCTAGAAAAAATCTTGTAAATCAAAACAAGGCAAGATGATTAAATACATACATTTCAGAGAGGAAGGAAGAGGGAGAGAGAGATAGAAACATCAATGATGAGAGGGAATCACTGATCGGTTGCCTCCTGCACACCCTCTACTGGAGATTCAGCCCACAACCTGGGCATGTGCCCTTAGCTGGAATCAAACCTGGGACCCTTCAGTCTGCAGGCCGATGCTCTATCCACTGAGCCAAACCAGCAAGGGCCAAGCTGATTATATTTTTACTAGAGGCCCGGTGCACAAAAATTTGTGCACTCAGGGGGGTCCCTCAGCCCGGACTATGCCCTCTTGCAGTCTGGGACCCCTCAGAGGATGTCCACCTGCTGGCTTAGGCCCGCTCCCTGGGG
>NW_005367108.1:645977-647279 GCF_000412655.1 Myotis brandtii | reverse complement strand
GGTTAGTCTCTGTGTTCCATTATAAGGGCTAGTTTGTTATTTCTAGTCTAAGGTTACTATTCTATTGCTCTACTGTTAAGCTATAAGGAAATAACTGAAGGAGGTTTTCCTATTCTATGGCCTAAGTGAAAGTTATGTAGCTTAAGCGTGATTATTCTTAGCTATTCTTAACTACCTGTCTGGCACTTAGTTTAAGTCTTTCTGCTTGCATAGCTCGCATAAGATTTTTAGATAAGGAGCCTGCCTGCATTGTTTGCAGTGGTATTTCTTTAGCTGTTTGATAGTTGTCCTTTTATCCTTACTGGTGGTCTTCCTTGGGACTGCCCTGCGTCGGCGGGTTTTTAGGGGTATAGGCTTTGGTACTTTCTCTGGTGGGTAGACCCCTTGGGATGTGGGCCTAGCAAGTCCTAAATTTATTGCTAACAGTCTTAGTCTAAGTTCCTCATAAGTGGTACACAGTATTTCTGTAACACTAGGGGGTTTTACTGATTCATTCCCTTCCCTAGTCCCGTTAATCCCTAACTCTAGGGAACCATTCCCAGCTGGGGAAACAACTTTTTCCGGGGAGTTGGCCCTGGTAAGAACACATAGAGCTAAGAAGGGGAGCAAACATATTAAAAACATTACGCCATATACACCAGGTCCCTTGGAACATATGCTGTGCAGATGTTTCTTCCCTGAAGCGACTGTGTCAAGCAGCAAGGATGGAACGGCTTCCGGCACAACATGATGTCCCAAATGTGTGTCAATGAATAAAATCAGGTAATACAATAACCAAACATACATATATTATTTAACACGTTAAGCACCAAGCCTGTTTTCTCTTCCTTTCTGTTTAGCCCATGATATCTGATTTCACTGATATGCTGGCGGCACCAGTGAGTGACCGGTCCGGACTGAAAGTATAGTGTCAGTCACCAGTGACTGACATGGCGCTTAACGTGTTACGAAACCTCTACATAATCTAAGGGCCAGCAAATGCCTGCAAGACTCAGGATAAAAGCAGAAGAGAACCCGCCTAAGATCCCATATGGATGTAACACTACTCAGCCATAAGATGAAATACTGCTATTTGCTACAACATGGATGGATCTTGAGAATATTATGTTAAGTCAGAAGAAGTACCATGTGATTTCACTCATATGTGGGATATAAAATTGAGAACAACACATGTACAAACAAGACAAACTAACAAAAACTCATCCACACATGCCTGGCTGGTTTGGCTCAGTGGATAGAGCGTCAACCTGCGTACTGAAGGGTCCCAGGTTTGATTCCGGTCAAGGGCACATGCCCAGGTTG
>NW_005367108.1:636991-645940 GCF_000412655.1 Myotis brandtii | reverse complement strand
CTCTCTCATCATTGATGTTTCTAGCTCTCTCTCCCTTCTCCCTTCCTCTCTGAAATCAATAAAGATATATTTAAAAAAAAGACCAAAAAAAACCAAAACAAAAAACCTCATAGACACAGACAACAGTATGGTGGTTACCAGAAGGGAAGGGGGATGGGGCGGTGGTAACGAGTAATGGGAGTCAAACATGATGAAAGATTTGACTCTGGGTGGTAAACACATAGTGCAATATATAGATGATATATTATAGAATTGTACATTTAAAATCTATATAATTTTATTAACCAATGTCACCCCAATCTACACTAATAAAAGAGAAACACGCAAATTGGTGTCACTCCGCTACACCCACCAGCCAATCAGGATGAGTATGCAAATTAACCCAACAAAGATGGTGGTTAATTTGCATATGCAGACTCAGAGCGAAGACTGAAGGCTCTGGCCCAAGTTAAGACTGAAGACGACTGATTGAAGAGGAGGCTTGGCTTCTCCACTGTGGCCGGAGCAGAGAAGCCTTGAGGCTTGCCTTCTCTGCTGTGGCCAGAGCGGAGAAGCCTCCAGGCTTGGCTTCTCCACTGCGGCCCCAGAGCAAAGGCCTGGGTTCCAGGTGCCGGAGGAAAACCGGTGCCGGCAGCCAGGGGAAGGAGAGCCTATTGCACGAATCTCTTCATGCAATGGGCCTCTAGTAAGTTTAATAATAAACAGTTTTTCAAAAAGAAAACGAAAAAGAAAAAAATCATTAACAGAAAGTGCAGGGGAGAAGAGCTAACATTTTCTCCCAATAACTACAGAAATAGTAATTAAGAACTTTATCAACCCTGTGCTAATTCAGCTTAATCCTCTAGCTCTGAGAAGATTAATCATCTATTCAGGTTATATTTCCCACTGGGTGTTGGTTACTAGATAATTCACTAAGATATCTAAATTTCCAGTTTCTGGATTTCTCTGACTAATCTCTGATTAAATTCTAAATAACACCATTTTTATTAGGCAATGAGTCAGCTTGCACAAATTCATGTAGCCAAAATTATGCATATATTCTGAAAATTCATATAATTATAGCTGAAAAAATGTGCTAGTAATACAAAGACTGCATATGTGTTAGAATCAAGTCTTTAACTAGTGAAAACTGAGGAGCTGAGTTTAAGTATTTTAAAGAAGTATAAGAAATGTTTTGGGAGATTAACCAAAGAACTTATATGCATACAAGAGCAGCGGTCACCAACCTTTCAGACCTCATGGACCACCAGTGGTTGGCAACTGCTGTACTAGAGGCCTGGTGCACAGATTCGTGCACCGGTGGGGTCCCTCGGCCTGGCCTCTGCCCTCTCACAATCTGGGACCGGATGTCAGAGAGCTGGTTTCAGCCCAATCCCCGGGCAGACCAAGGGACCCCACCAGTGCACCGGGGCTCTAGTATGCATATAAGATCTTTGGTTAATCTCTTCCCGCCCTACCGCCTTTTCTCCCATTCCCTCAGAGATTCATCAGTCTGTTCCATGTTTCCATCCCTGTGGTTTCCACTCCTGCACTGAGCACTGCCCTCTGGTGGTCAGTGACATCACAGGTACCAGTCAGCAGGTCGGCCAGTTGCTTAGGCTTTTAAATGTATTGATATGCATTATCCATGGACACAGACAACAGTGAGGTGAAGGCCTGGGGAGGGAATGGGCACAGCATGGAGGAGAGAACATTTTAATATTTTCAACAATAAAGGTAAATTTTAAAAAAATGTTTTGGTAAAAGGAGACTGGTCATGGGGTTTAATATGCAAAGGTTCAGATGAAGGTAATTTTGAAATTACAGAGGGCAATCATGGAAGTTAGCCTGCTTAAAATATAGTTATTAAATAGGATAACGCCAGCTGGTACCAGTTTTTGAAACACACACAAAAATGATTAAATATATTCATGAAAGGAACTGGAACCCAGCAAAATAATTAATTAGCTTCTAGATAGAGGGACTTCCTATTTATCCCAAATAATCAAAGGTCACTAAAATCCTATCACCAAAACATGTAAATCAAGAGTAATTGTTACTATTCTCTTTCTAAGGCCACTCCACATCATCTCTGTTCTTTCTTCTCCATGATGTCCACAAATCCTACCAATACAGGGCAAGAGAAAACTCAGTTGTAATATAACATTTTCTAATGCTTGCAGATTTTTAAAATTTGTCTGCTTTTGCTTTTGGTGTATGTGGGTTCTTTCCTTTTTTGCTTGTTCATTTATTTAAAAAAAATAGCTTTCAGTGAACTTATTTTTAGAATAATGACTTTTAATAACAAAAAAATCCTTCAATTTCTTATTGCTCATATAGCTCTTAGCCAACCTCCATCTAATCAAACATCACAACCAATCACAGCCTTCTAGAGTTCCCTTCTAAAAAAGTGACATGAGATGTTAAAGACTACTAGTTCATATACTCCACTGTGTTCCACCTAAGAGTAGGTTGGTTTGTTCCCTCACTGTTTACAACAATTGTTTTTGCAGTTGTAGATTTGATTATATATTATCTAAACCAACAAAATATCAGTATGAAAAATTGTTTCTATAAAAACTAAGTTGAAAAAATAGATGGAATAGCTCAATTGGTTGGGCGTCATCCCATACACCAAAAGGATGCCAGTTCGATTCCTGATCAGGGGTGTATGGGAGGCAGCCGACTGATGTTTCTCTCTCTCTCTGAAAAAATAAAAATATGGAATCTTTTGTTATTATAGATTTACTTTAAAAAAGAAAATACTAATTGATTGGATGTGAAGACTACTGTAATAAACTTGGAGAAAATAAAAAATATTAAGATTTGACTCACAGGTTATATCATAAATGTCTAAGTTCTCCCTCCATTTAAAGACATCAAAATTTGAAATCATAAATATACTTGATGGATACAGTTTATGCATGAAAATCTGATGTAGAATGCCAGTCTATAGACTCAGGGCCTAGAGAAGACCCTAGATAATGGTTTCTTGATCCTGGCACTATGAACATTAGGACTAGAGCATTCTTTCTTGGGGGTGGGGGTGGGGAGTAGGAGCAACACTGTCCTGTGAATTGCTGGAAGCCGATCCAACCTGGCTGCTTGACGCAGTCGCTGCAGGGATGTTTCAAGGGACCTGGCGTATATGGCATACTGTTCTTAATATGTTTGCTCCCCTTCTTAAGCGCTGTGTGTTTTAACCAAGGTCACCTCTCCAAGAAAGGTTGTTTCTCCAGGTGAGGATTTTTATCAGTAAACCCTTTAACTAAGTGCCAGAGGGGTAGTTAATCACTTTAACTACGAACAATCATGCTTAAACTACATAATCTTTACTTAGAATAATCTCCTTCAGTTACTTCCTTGTAGCTTAATAGAACAATAGAGTAACCTTGGAATGGAGATAAGAAACGCCCTGACCTTTGGAATAGAATGGATAGGGGTTAAGATCAAATAGTATAAATACAAATGTAAGAGGACAATAAAGAGGGGAACCTGGCTAAGAGGAACCTGGCTATGATGATCACCTGAACTCTGCCTCCGTGTCTTTCCTTCTTCGCTGACTCCGTCCACACCTTTGGGAACCCCTGGACCCGCTGGGGCTGGACCCCAGCAGTGAATGAAAAGATGTTTTACTAAATCTCTGGCTTCTCTACTACTCACTAGAGGGCAACAGAATTGCCACCCTGTTGTGACAATAAAAAATGTCTCAAACACTGCCAAATATACCTCAGGGGGTAAAATCATTCAATTGACAACCATTGCCCTGTATCAAATAATTGATTAATATATGTATATTTATATATTTTTGTTAAAGTAAAATGCTTAAGTAATCTGCTTTTAATGATTTTTGCTATAACCAACTTTTTTTGATTAATTGATCTACTACTAGTTCAAATTAAGTCATTAAAGATGGCTGTTCTATACTTAGGAAGTAAGAAAAAACACCTTTATCTGGTAAAATGCCAAATAAAATAGCTTTACTTTATATATAATAACATTCCCATTGTTTCCACATTTTTTCCTGAGATCAAGACAGAAGCACAGGATTACTGGGTAGGTAAGAGCAGAGAGAGGAGAATAAAGAAGCAGCAAGGAGAAAAATAAATTTAAGAAACAATTTCCAGATAGTTGGAGAAGCAACACAGAAGAAAACACTATCTCTTGCCTACATAGTCCTATTCACAGCAACATTTACTGCAGGCTCATTCAACATCAGTAAGAGAGGTTCCTACACATAAACTCCAGAAATCTTAAATGTCTAATGTCAGCTGAATGCTTATAACAAATTATGATTCCCTCATTGAAGATGCTCAAAAAAAAAAAAATAAGGTAAGTCTTTATGTACTGACACCATTATATATTGTTAAATAAAAATAAGTTGTAGTGTGATACAATTACATAAGTAGGCATTAAGAATATGATTTATACATGCAAAGAAAAAGATCAGATAGTAAACCAAATCATTAATAGCATTTATCCCTGGGATGTCAGAAGGTTTTTTCCATAATTGCCACAACAATCTTCCCTTCTTAGATCTCTTCTAGAGCCTTGACACTTCCTCTTTCAAGAGGTAGAGTCTGCATTCCCTGCTCTTGAACATGGTCAGGCCAGCATGACTGCCTCAATGAACAGAATATAGCAGAAGTAACACCGTGGTTTTCAAGGCTAGGTCATAAAAAGTGATATGGCTTTCTTTCTCTTTTGGGACACCTTCCTTTGGAGCCCTGAGATATCATGAAGAATTCCAGCTATCCTTAAGCCACCATACTAGTGACCACACAGAGGCAGAGAGAGGTACCTAATAAGCTGAAGCTGACCTAGCCCTCAGTTATTTGAGTTCTCTCAACTTGGACATTAGACACATGAGTGAGCTGGCCTTCAGATAATTCCAGGTGAGAAATCCCAAGTGAGAACCTCTTAACGGAGGCAACCCCCAGAACCCTGAGAAAGAATAAAATGATTGTTGCTTTAGTCTACTAACTTTGGGGGTAGTGTGTTATGAGCAACAGACAACACAGGGATGAAACGTGTCAGGAAGAGAAGGGGGCAGCTAAACTTACTTTATATATATTTCTTTATTGCTTGAATCTTTTCTCTGTAATAACTTTATAACTGCAATGTTTAAGTCCCTAGATTTCCTGCTGTCATGGTAAACAGGGAAAAACTGAGCTTATCCTCAGAAGACAATGAACCTAAAATTCCTACCTATTATCTACCCCAAAGATTCTTTTTTTATTTCATGTGTGTGTTAATCCTCACCCAAGGATATTTTTCCATTGATTTTTAGAGAGAGTGGAAGGGAGGGGGAGAGACAGAGTGAAACATCGATGTGAGAGAGACACATCAAATATGGTTGCCTCCCACAAGTGCCCGAGGATCAGGTCTGGGGATTGAGCCTGCATCCAACGTGCCGTTGACCAAATCAAACCGGGGACTTTTTAGTCCACAGGCCTACTCTCTATCCACTGAGCCAAACTGGCTATGGCTACCCTGATCATTCTTAACCACTGTCATTGGTAGCAGCATTTTACAGCAAAAAATATTTGTCAGGAACTTAGACTTGGCAATCTATCTAGTGCTAAGTACTATTTTTTTTTTTATGGTGGATCAGAGGAATTACCGAACCAAGAGTAACTCGGATATAGTATTGACATCTGTACCACAGGGTTGAGTCCTCTTTTATCAAAATCAAATTGTGAGCTTCTTAAAGTCTAGGCCCATGTCTTACTCATATGATATGTAACCAATATTGTTTAGATGAATGAGAATAAATGAACTCTGAAAATTACAGGAGGAAGATAAAGAACATAGAGGACGATAAGCCAAAAGGAGACTCAAGGACCTTACATTTCAACTAAGAATCCAATTCATACACATGAAAACTAAAATATTTAAAATGTGATATACCTTACAAGTAAATCCCCCCAAAAATTATATATGCTTGTAACTGAGTACATAAATACAGCGTATATATGAAGTAAATGACTGGTCCAAATGTGACAGGCCTCACTGGAAAAAGATCTCCTCCTCAGAGACAGAAGACTTTAAGTAGGTTTTATTAAGAAGGTTTTTACTGGCAAGATAAAGATACACAAGCATATTAAGTGGGTTAAGTAGCAAATACCAAGAAATAAAGGCTGATAACATATAATAGGAAGAAAGGTAATTTACTTGAATGTAACAGATAAAAAATATCTTAAGGAATAAGAAAGTAGGATGCTAGGTAAGGGAGGGAAAAAATGTTAGAGAAACTTTAAAAAACATAAGTATTGCTCTGACCAGTTTGGCTCAGTGGCTAGAGCGTCGACCTGTGGACTGAAGAGTCCCAGGTTCGATTCTGGTCAAGGGCATGTACCTTGGGTTGCTGGCACATCCCCAGTAGGGGGTGTGCAGGAGGCAGCTGATGGATGTTTCTCTCTCATGGATGTTTCTAACTCTCTATCCCTCTCCCTTCCTCTCTGTAAAAAATCAATAAAATATATATATTTAAAAAAAACCCACAAGTATTAAAAATTGAAATGTAACACAATTCGAACTAAGGTACAGTACCTTCTTAAATGATTTGATAAAAAGTGTTGATGAAACTTAGTGGTCAGCAAACTGTGGCTTGGCAAACCGCGGCTTGCTAGCCACATGCGGCTCTTTGGCCTCTTGAGTGTGGCTCTTCCACAAAATACCGACTTCTGTGCATGGGCCATGAAGTTTCAATCGCACTGTACGTGCGCGCCCGCACGTGATATTTTGTGGAAGAGCCACACTCAAGGGGCCAAAGAGCCGCATGTGGCTCGCAAACCGCGGTTTGCCGACCAGGGCATGGAGTAGAGTAGAAGAGACAGGAAGGCCAGTTTATTGCTGCTCAGCAAGAAGTGATAAGCATGGCAACTACTCATGTAAAAAGGAAGAGCAGTACCTAAGAGATGTGATGGTGAAAAAAATCAGCAGAACACTGATGATGAGTTAATGGGAAAGGAGAGAAGTACAAAAGGGAAGTACAAACAGAAAGTACTAAAAGGGTAATTTAAAGGTTTTAAATCTAGGAACTTCAAGACCAGAAGTAATTCTTAGTAGGAAAATAAAAGGATAATGGAAGGAAGAAGACCTGGATAGAAAAGAAATTTAACTAAGAGGAAATAGGCATTTGCATCAAATGCAGCTTAGGCCTAGAAGAGTAAAACTAAAAAAAATTTTAAATTAAATTAACAAACAAAAAAATAAGTAGCTAGGAAAGGATTGCTTGCAACATACACAAATTCTAATGACTCAGCAGGGGAGTAAAAACCTTAAAAACAGAAGGACAGGCCAACTAATAACGAGATTAAAAAATTGCCTTAATCTGTGCCAACCACTATTTTAAGCAATTTACTAATATTGCCTCATATTCTCACAACAATCCTATGATATGAGTACTATTATTTATCTCCAATTTACAGATGGAGAAACTGAGGCAGAGCAAAGTCTAATCAAAGTTACAAAGTAAGTTATGGAGGTCAGATTTGCACCTAAGTAGCCCGGCTCCAAATTTTATGTTCTCAACTAGCTCAATATTCTAGGGTCAATTAAGACTGAAAAGAATGATGCCAGACCTAAGGGAAAAAAAAGACAAGGAATTCATTTGTGAGAGCAAAGATTCAAGAGATGGTTGGATACCAAAAGTAGATACAGTGAAAAAAAAAAAAATTTTCCTCAATAGATCCAGAAAACTAGAATAACAAAGAATTTACTGACAAAGGGGTGGGAAGGTCTGCCTAAGAGTCAGTATGTAAAATATAAAAGCTTAAGAAAATGAACTGCCCAGCCCATGTGGCTCAGTGGTTGAGCACTGACCCAGGAATAAAGAGGTCACAGTTAGATTCAGGTAGGACACATGCCCTCACTGCAGGCTTGATCTCCAGTAGGGGGCATGCAGGAGGCAAGAGATCAATGACGTTCCTCTCTCATCAATGTTTTTATCTCTATCCTCTCCCTTCCTCTCTCTCTAAAAACCAATAGCCAGTAGGGGGCATGCAGGAGGCAAGAGATCAATGACATTCCTCTCTCATCAATGTTTTTATCTCCATCCTCTCCCTTCCTCTCTCTCTAAAAACCAATAAAAACATATTCCCAAAAAAAGAATATGAAATGACGATAAATCATTATAGACTAGATGTTTTGGGCATAATACCAACCATTAAGTATAACATCCAGAAAAATAGCCATGCTTAACCAAAACATAAGTCACTGCACAATTTAGTGGCAAAGCAATTACAGAGGATGTTTAACATAAGGCAGGTATCTGCCAAGGAGGAAATATTCCAACTTACGAACAGGTATTTAAGATTACCAAGTCTTCTAACATAGAGCGAAGCACATAGTAGCATCTCTCAGTAGGTATTATGCTTCCCAAATATTCTGAAGACCACATCAATTATCTAGTATGCTTATGGAAAACGCATATCCCTTGGCCCATCTAAGATTTTTAAGAATATGAAGGTGGAGCTAAGGAAGCTAATATTTTTTTCAAGGCAAATATTTTGCACAAAAGTTGAGATGAACTGCCTTCCTCTGTTGCAGCCTACGTGTTAGAATTCTGTGACTCCCCAACTGTTTATCTCATCTCCTGTGGCTCTGTAATCTTACTCGATCTTCTAGCTTCTTTAGTTGCCTATGCTTCACTTGTGGTTATTTCTAAAATCTCAGTCCTGTTTTAGTAACCTAATCCAGACCTGGCTTTGGAAGTTTTTAGCCCTGAAACCCATATCAACTCCAATACTGACATAGAGAGAAAAAAGTTCTAGGTCTTTTCCCTGACATCATGGAGCCTTGGTTAAATATAACATACTAGAGGCCCGGTGCAAAAAATTTGTGCACTCGGGGAGGAGGGCGGGGGTCCCTCAGCCCGGCCTGTGCCCTCTCGCAGTCTGGGACCCCTTGGGAGATAACGACCTGCTGGCTTAGGCCTGCTCCCGGGTGGCAGAGGGCAGGCCCAAT
>NW_005367108.1:633423-636054 GCF_000412655.1 Myotis brandtii | reverse complement strand
TCCTTTTTTTCTTTTTTTTTTATTCTGGGCCAGCTTTAGCTCTGAGGCTTGGCTCCAGCTCTGAGGCCTCGGCTGCTGAAAGCAGGTATCTGGTTTGTTTGGGTTCTATAATCGAAACACTGTTTCAACTCCAGCTCTGAGATCCCGGCTGGCTGAAAGCAGGTTTCTGGGGTTTTGTTTAGCTTCTATATTTGTAACAATGTTTCAAACTGCAAGCTCAGAGGCCGGCAGCCGCAGGCGGGGAACGTTGGCTTTCTCCGTCACTGAAGCAAGCAAGCCTCCTGATAGCTTCAAGCTGCCTGGCTGTGGGCCGCCATCTTGGTTGGCAGTTAATTTGCATATCGCCCTGATTAGCCAGCCAATGGGAAGGGTAGCGGAGGTACGGCTAATTACCATGTTTCTCTATTATTAGATAGGATGGTGTTGACTGGACACTGGACTGACTCGATATGTTAATTCTTACATAGCCAGATATGTGGAGAATTTGTCCAGGATGAAAGACATTTCCTAGGAAAATAGTTGTCATCATAGACAATGTCTAAGAGAATCTTAGTTTCTGGACTAGTAAAGTAGGCAGTTATTCTAAGATGTCTCTCTCTTTTTAAGAAAAATTGATTTAGAGAGAGAGAGGAAGGGGGAGAGAGAGAGACATCTATTTGTTCCACTCATTTATGCATTCAATGGTTGATTCTTGTATGTGCCCTGACCAGGAATTGAACTCCCAACCTTGGCATATCAGGACAACACTCTAACCAACTGAGCTACCCAGCCAAAGCTCTAAGATGTCTCTTGACACCAACAATGAAACAAACGGTGGCCAAAAGGTTAAGTACTTGATATGAGGTAGAACAACAACAAAAAAGCCTTTTCATTCTACCAGAAGCGCTCCTTGATAGCAACAACTAGGATCCTAAAAGAATGGCCAGCGGTTCTCAACTTGTGGGTCGCGACCCCTTTGGGGGTCGAACGACCCTTTCAAGGAGTCACCTAAGACCATCAGAAAACACATATATAATTACATATTGTTTTTGTGATTAATCACTATGCTTTAATTATGTTCAATTTGTAACAATGAAAATACATCCTGCATATCAGATATTTACATTACGATTCATAACAGTAGCAAAATTACAGTTATAAAGTAGCAACGAAAATAATTTTATGCTGGGGGGTCACCACAACATGAGGAACTGTATTAAAGGGTCGCGGCATTAGGAAGGTTGAGAACCACTGCTTTAGCAGATCTGTGTGTGAGTCACTTGTAGAGACAGAATATTCATGGCTCTAGTGCTACCTCTGGTTCTCTTTTCTTAATCCTGACTAGTTTCACAGTCCTACTTTGTCATCTTTCTGGTTTGCCTGAGATGACTAACGTAACAACTTACACAAAATTATACTGGGAGACTTTTGACATTTCCTGCAAATTATCTGATCCTTCAAAAAAAGGATTAGCCCAGCCGGTGTGGTTCAGTGGCTGAGTGTCCACCTAGGAACCAAGAGCTCCTCGGTTCAATTCCCAGTCAGGGCACATGCCCGGGTTTTGGACTCTATCCCCAGCAAGATCTCCTCGGTACAATTCCCAGTCAGGGCACATGTCCGGGTTTTGGACTCTACCCCCTGCAAGAGCTCCTCGGTTCAATTCCCAGTCAGGACACATGCCCAGGTTTGGGCTGTTCAGGCGGCAGCCGACAGATGATGTTCCTCTCTCATTGAAAAAAAAAAAATCAATAAAAAATTTATTTTTTTTTTAAAAAAAGGATTAAATCCAATTCATCTTTGTATCCCAGAGTACATACCAGTAAACATGCACTGCTGGACTCGACATGTTTAACTGAGTATGCCCTGTTCAGCCCCTGAAAAAGAAACTTCCTCATACAGAGTACCCAAAAGCCTTAGCTTCATATAAAAGACTAGAGAACCGGTGCATGAAATTCATGCACTGAGGTGGGGTGGTCCCTCAGCCCTGCCTGTGCCCTCTCGCAGTCCGGGACCCCTTGGGGGATGTCGGACTGCCGGCTTAAACCAGGGGGATCGGGCCTAAACCAGCAGTCGTACATCCCTCTTGCAATCCAGGATCCCTCGCTCCTTACTGCCCACTTGCTCACTCCTTACTGCTCGACTCGCTGCTCCTTAATGCTGCCGCGGAGACGGGCGAGGTTCCCCTCACCACCGCTGCACTTGCCAGCGTGAGATTGGCTTCTGGCTGAGTGGTGCTCCCCCTTTGGGAGTGCACTGACCACCAGGGGGCAGCTCCTGCGTTGAGCGTCTGCCCCCTAGTGGTCAGTGCACATCATAGCAACTGGTCGTTCTGATTGTTCCGCTGTAACAGTTGCTTAGGCTTTTATTAGATAGACTAGAGGCTCAGTGCACAAAAATTTGTGCACTCGGGGGGTAGGGGGTCCCAAAGTCCGGCCTGTGCCCTCTCGCAGTCTGGGACCCCTACGGGGTGACCACTTGCTGGCTTAGGCCTGCTCCCCGGGGGATTGGGCCTAAGATGGCAATCAGACATCCCTCTGGCAGCCGGCAGCCCTCGGGGGATGTCCACTTGCCAGCAGGGAGCAGACCTAAGCTGCAGTCAGACATCCTTAGCACTGCTGAGGAGGCAGGAGAGGCTCCCACCACCACCGCTGT
>NW_005367108.1:632308-632774 GCF_000412655.1 Myotis brandtii | reverse complement strand
AGGCCCAGCTCCAGCTCTGAGGCCGTGGCTGGCTGAAAGCAGGTATCTGGGTTTGTTTAGATTCTATAATTGAAACTCTGTTGCCATCACTGGCGCTCTAAGCTCTGAGGCCCCGGCTGGCTGAAAGCAGGTATCTCAGATTTGTTTAACTTCTATAATTGAAACATCGTTGCTTCCGGAGCTCAGAGCTGGGCCGTGGCAGGCTGGGAACCTTGGCTCCCTCCATCACTGGAGCAAGCAAGCCTCATGTTCGCTTCAGCTGCATGGCTGCCGGCCGCCATCTTTGTTGGCAGCAGGGAGCAGACCTAAGCTGCAGTCAGACATCCTTAGCGCTGCTGAGGAGGCAGGAGAGGTTCCCACCACGACTGCTGTACTGGCAGCCATCAGCCTGGCTTGTGGCTGATCAGAGCTCCCCCCTGTGAGAGTGCACTGACCACCAGAGGGCAGCTCCTGCATTGAGCGTCTG
>NW_005367108.1:622487-631813 GCF_000412655.1 Myotis brandtii | reverse complement strand
GTTTCTTATCTCCATTCCAGGGAGTAAAGATTATGTAGCTTAAGCGTGATTGTTCTTAGTTAAAGTGATTAACTACCCGCCTGGCACTTAGTTAAGGGGTTTTATCCCCTCCCTAACTTCAGGGAAAAATCCCTACCTGGGGAAACAACCTTTCTCGGAGAGGTGACCTTGGTTAAAACACATAGCGCGAAGGGGAGCAAACATATTAAGAACAGTATGCCATATACGCCAGGTCCCTTGAAACATATGCTGTGCAGATGTTTCTTCCCTGCAGCGACTGTGTCAAGCAGCAAGGATGGACCGGCTTCCGGCACAACTGAGCCAAAGTAAGCACACTGTCACCACTAAGAGGTAAGCTTTAGTTGAAAGAGCAGTTCCAAATCCACCTGCGAGTCAGTTACAAATTTAAAAAAAAAAGGCAAATAGAAGTGGAAGGGAGAAGTGAGAAAGGTAGATGAAGCAGGCATGGAAAAACAAGGCAAGACAAGAAACCATATATCTCTAAAATGAGAGACAGAGAGAACTAGCTTCTCAGATTCCAGACAGTTCTCCCATTCACACAAAGTCTAGTTCTTTATCAACCCAAAACAGCTGGATCCTTATAACAACCTCTCCTTGAAAGCTAAATAATTCATGATTAAAGCACTTAAATTAAAAAACAAAAACATGTATACCAAGATAAATAAAAAGCTGGTTAACAGCTAAATCCAAAGAGAAAAACAACTGTATAACCAAGAAAGTAAAATCTCAGGTAGCCACAAAAGCTCTCTATATATGAATGCCTTATCAAGAAGTCCCACGAATATTTATCATATTCTGGTCAGTGAAACAAATTAGAATTTATTTATCTTTTCAAAATAAAGTATCAGTGTTGACAAATAAAAAATTGTTTCAAACCCAAAGGAGATATACCTGTTGATCTATTTGAAGGTATTTTATTAGCTGTCGAAAGCAGACCTTTGTTGTTTGATTGTTTGTAATAATCAGCAGTATGTTGGATTAGCAGCCTCATCTTTGACAAGCTTTATAACTCATACAACTAATAGAGAAGAGACAAAGTATAAACAGCCCTGTAACTAATCTTTAACTTGATGGTCCTTTGTTGTACTTAGACTAACAATAGTCTCAAGATACCCTTATTTTCCTCTAAAAGATCCTTTCGCTGAAAATAATCTTTGAACTGATTTTGAAGCGAGTTCTCTTACAACAAATCCAAAATAGAACTCAGCATGAGCTCACAATTAATTAATTTGACAAATTTGCTTCAACACTGTCAAAGACCAAACTAATGTCAGAATAACTGTAATCCCGGTCACCTATTACAGATTCTGGCATACTTCCTCTCTGGCAAGAAATATATAATTTAAACCTTGAATTTATTTAAACCTTTCACATTTTATTTACAGAATTTTTCAATATTACTGTTAATTTATCCTTAAAAAGCTTAATCGGTACTAATAAGACCTCAAGTAAAGCTTGCAAATTTTTATATTTTCAAAACAGGAAAAGTTTAATTGAAATTTTCCATAACGCATGATGTGTCAAAAGAATTTCTGAACTACTACAAAAGGCAAAAGAGTGAAATTACTAATCCAATAATTAGGTTTTTCTCCTTAGTTATACTGACAAGACAGAATTATGAATAAGGGAGGAATTATTCAATCTCTCTGGTGACAGAATAGTTCTGTATCTTGATTATGGTGGTGGTTATAGAATCTCCACATGTGATAAAATGGCAGAGAACTATACACACACTGTACCAATGTCAATTTCCTGGTTTTAATATTGTACTAAACTTTAGTAACTAAAGTTATGTAAGATATAACCAATAGGGGACACTGGGTGAAAAGTACACGACCCTCTCTACTATTTTTACAACTTTCTGTGATTTATAATTACTTCAAAAGTAAAAGCAAGCAAACAATTCATGAGTTCACTTAATGATAACAAAAATACCATATAAAAAGCAAATTAATGTTTTAATATTGTACTAAACTTTAGTAACTAAAGTTATGTAAGATATAACCAATAGGGGACACTGGGTGAAAAGTACACGACCCTCTCTACTATTTTTACAACTTTCTGTGATTTATAATTACTTCAAAAGTAAAAGCAAGCAAACAATTCATGAGTTCACTTAATGATAACAAAAATACCATATAAAAAGCAAATTAACCTAAATACCCTCCCTGTGCCAGGCCAGTGTAGCTCAGTGGTTGAGCACCAACCCAGGAACCTAGAGATAGTATGGTTAGATTCTGGATCAGGGCACATACCTGCGCCCGCGCGAGCAGGGTGAAGGTTGCGGTGAGCCGTAGGGCCGAGGAAGGCCGGAGCCAGCGCCGAGGGCTGCAGGGAGAGCACAAGGCTCAAAATGGAAAATCATGAATCAGATGATACTTTCGAGAAAGAACACATTTTGGACATCATAAACAGAAAAATTAACCAACTTCCAGAAGCAGAAAGGAATCTACTTGAACATGGATCGTTCACTTAATGATAACAAAAATACCATATAAAAAGCAAATTAACCTAAATACCCTCCCTGTGCCAGGCCAGTGTAGCTCAGTGGTTGAGCACCAACCCAGGAACCTAGAGATAGTATGGTTAGATTCTGGATCAGGGCACATACCAGGGATTTGGGCTCAATTCCCAGTAGGGGGCATGCAGGAGGCAATCAATCAATGATTCTCTCTCATCATTGATGTTTCTTTCTCTCTCTCTCCCTTTCCCTTCTCTCTCTGAAATAAATAAAAATGTATATTAAAAAAAATAATAATAAATAAATAAATACCCTCCCCGATTAGCAAACTAGAAAACTGAAACCTAACCAAGTAACACAAACTTACATGGTCAGTAACAGAGAGAAGATACCTAATTAAAATGCTGTCAACTAAACATTCTATTTCAGAAAAATGGAACTTAAAATTGGAGTAACCAATTACTTGTGCTCATTAAATAATTCTTTGTTTTAGGGAAGAAGACCAGGTCATTTGATGCCTACAGTGCATTAGAAAATAACCAATACATATATATTTTTTTATATTGCTACTAGAGGCCCAGTGCAAGAATCCATGCATGGGTGGGGTCCATCCAGCCAGCCCTGATCAAGGCCAATCAGCCAGGGCCAGCCAGGGGGAGGGGCTGCAGGCGGTTGGCCAGCTGGCCCAGCCCCCTGGTCTAACTCCCAGTCAAAATCCTGGTCAAGGGGACAATTTGCATATTAGCCTTTTATTAAATAGAATACTTTATTTAAAGGAAGAAACTTTTTTTGTTAATCCTCACCTGAGGATATTTTTTTCATTGGTTTGGGGGGGGGGGCAGTGGGTGAGGGAGAGGGAGAGAGAGAGAGAAACATCGATGTGAGAGAGACACAACGACTGGTTGCCTCCCACATACATGTGCCCTGAAAGGGGCTGGGGGTCAAACCTGCAACCCAGGTACATGCCCTTGACTGGGAATCGAACCCAAGACCCTTTGGTGCTGGGCTGATGCTCTAACCACTGAGCACACCAGCCAGGGCAAGGAAGAAACTTTTTTTAAAGGGAAAAAACCTCAAAGAAATTTATATTTAACTTTAGACCTATCACCTTTGGAGGGAAGTGGCATCTTATTGAAAACCATGATACAGTATTCTAAGATCATGCCATCTTCTCAGAGAGGTCTACCTTAGAAAAGAGTGTACAGCAACTATTCTTGTCCTGCGTGGTTCTAAACTGCTATGTAAAACTAAACATAGGCTATCTTTGACTCAAAAAAAAAAAATGCATTTTCAACCAAATAACGATAATATTCAGAATAGCTGCTTTCAAGTTCTCCACAATGAACAATTATGTTCCATAAAGGTAAACGCTGGCTAAATTAGTGGTTGCAAACCACAGTCATAATATAGCATCCTACAAAAATTACACTCTAAAGTCTGAACTTATACCTTAGCGATCATCCTGCTACTTCTATACAATCGTTTTGGTAACATTTATCCTTGTGAGGCTCAGTTTAGTAAAAACAAGACAGTCTTTCTCCTTGAGAGGAATGAGACACAGATATAAATCACCGTATGTGTATCATCTAGCACTCTGGAAAACCAACTGAAGCAGTGTGTAAGTATAAACATTAGTATGTAAATAAAACAGATGTTTGTCTAAAGTGGCTTCCAGATCATATAATGCAACTATTCAATTGTCCCAATAGTAACTTAAAGAAAACACATTACTTGAAATGGAGTGAGAATTCAGATTTGTGGAGAAGAAAGTAAAAGAAACTACACAAAGTTAATAGATCTTTAATGAACTTAGATGAGAAGATATAAAAAATTGGTGTATCAAGGGGAAATCTAGGTTAGAAACCTAGAAAAATGTATTAACATGGCTGGGCAAGTGATTTTTTACATTGTAGCCTGAATTAGTCAATAATCTAACTAGTATTACTCTTTATTTTGGTAGAAAAATAAAAGCCAGAATAGCAAAATATACCATCATTCTTTATACAGCAATGTGCTTTAAGTTTAAAGTTCACAATTCTTTATTTTTGAAGATACTACTAACAAATGCAACCTTCATAGACTAATGTCCAACCTTCCTTATCCATGCTACAGAGTATTTGGGTTGGTCTACCAGTTGGCATGGCTAAGGGTCTGAGATCAGTAATCATAAAATGTAAGGCAGGAACCAGAACATAAAATTATCTGTTACAGCACAATTATAATAGTTAACATTTATGATATGCCAAAAGCATTCTAAGGATTTAACAGCATTCTAAGGGCTCACAATAATTCTATGAAGGAGTATTTATTCCCATTCTTTAGATAATTGAGGCAGAGACAAGTCAAATGACTTGCCTAAGGTCACATAGCTATAATTCTATGAAGGAGTATTTATTCCCATTCTTTAGATGAGATAATTGAGGCAGAGACAAGTTAAATGACTTGCCTAAGGTCACATAGCTCGTAAGTGGCAGAGGCAGGATATGGACACAGGTGAAATGACAGTTTGGATGTAATCCAAAAGGCTAAAGAGCCATTGAAAGATTATAGTTGAAATATGGCTGAAAATAAAATTCACATTTTATTTTAGTGAGATTCCTAATTGGATTGAAGAATGACTATGGAAAAACACTAAAAGCAGGAAGATTAGTTAAAAGGCTGATGTGGCAAGCAAGACTGATGAAGGCCTGAGAATAACAATAGAATGAAAATAAGTGAATAGATAAACACAAAGGATACAAAATCAACTTGACTTCATGCCTGGATGGAGACAATAAAAATTATTCCATAGCTTGACTGACTAGACCCAACCCAATAGTAGCTTCATATTTCAATCATATGATTACTGTATCAAAATCCTAAAGCAGGTAAATTCAGTCTTAAGTCATCTTCATTTCACCAATGGCCATAGCATTTGACTTCCCCTCTTTGAAAAAGTGTTTATATATACTAAAACTACTGCCACTTGGTAATTCCATACTAATTGTTTAATATTGATAACCACATGCAGACCTCTGATAAACCACTGAAGGTGAGATGGACAGAAAAGCTACAGAGAATATATGTGGAATTGAGTAAAAATTTTGACCATAATCAGTACTCTAAGTGTAAGAAAAAAATCTAAATGCCCTTTGAATAAATTTGATTCTAATTTTATCACTTATAAGGAGGGATCTGTTACCACCTATTTTAGGATTCTAAAGAAGTAAAATAACACAACTTCAAAGCTAAATCAACTATTGTTATTTTTTCTCCTTCTGTTTGTAAATGTAAAAAATAAAAAAGGCAAAAAACTATCCTTATAAACCAAGCCAAAGATCTTTAAAATATTGCATTAACATTATAATAACCATTGGAAAAACTTACTGTAACTTCAACCTTACCACCACTGTAAGGGTAAAAACTATGCTAATGCCAGGAGCTTCCAGTAACTAAATGCTCTTGGAAAGTGTCCAAGACAATGTTATAGTAAATTTCCAACTTGTTTCATCTAACATCAAGAAAAACAAGTTATCTAAAGCATTGGATTATGTTTAAAAAGACTCTAACTAAAAGTTTTATGTCAAATAATCACTCGGAAAAAATTTTACACTGTACTTACGATGGGCCCTAAGTCTGGTAAGGATCAACCTGGGGGATAGCTGCACTTACTAATCTAAGTCACATATTACTTAATATTATTTTGAGAAAATTTTCAATACCAGTAGCTCCCATTTTGAGAGAACTAGATTTTGACAGAATCTATTAAAGTAACAGTTGACAATGATGCTGCAAATCTCCCTAGATTCCATATCGTGGACAGCATGTGATGGTGGTTACACTTTGATTTCTAGCTTGAGCCCCTTTACTCTCCTATTATTGTGGCTCAGATTCCTTTTTCATGGTGTACAAGTCTGATAGATATATACCGATGTCATGTATAAGGAAACATAATGGTGTTTTGTAACTGTGAGTGCATATGTGAATATACGTATATAACACTCCAGACAAGCTGGGATTTCCACTCATAACAACTGGTTTAGAAATTAAAGTTCTCCTAAATTGAGAAGTAAAAGCCAGGGGTTATAAGAAAAATCTAGCCAAATAGTAAAGGGAGCTATAAAATTAATTATGGAGACAAAAAAAACATCAAAATAAAGCAGGTTCACCAAACAAAGCCAACAAATTTTCACTAAGCATCTTTATCTGTAAACGCTGACATTTTTAAAAAGTTGAGTGGTACACCAACTTACATTTATGAAAAATGACATCATAGAATAAATGTCTAATTCCCAAAAGTAATAATTCAAGTTTAAAGATCTGCATATAAAAATAATAGAAGCAAGAGCTGCAATGAAATGAATAGAAAAAGCAAACATGGTTTTACAGGAAATATTAAAAGTGGAATAGACTAAATATAATATACAAAAGACCCAAAATGAAGGAATTAGGCAGAAATATTCCCAATGTATTCAATATCTACTGAAACAAGCAATGCCATTCCAACTAATACCTGCCACAAAAGTTGGCATAAATGAGCTACTTCTATTATTTTTTAATGATGAACCAAGGAGAGATTTGTTACATATATTTTGTAATTTACCAAGACTGTGCTATTAAATTTATATTAGTGATGCTTCAGCCAAGGATTTGTGCTAAGAAGACTGAAATCTGTTAGTACCACAGTGAAAATGATGCCTCACTAGATATTCAACATAAAGCTGACCCCTAAAGGTTCCTTGATGCACATCTGCAACAATACGGTATACTAAACTAGCAACAGATTGGTTAAAAACAGTTTGGATTTTCAACTTCCATAACACAGGCAACATTTTTAGAAGCAATCATATTAAAATAAACGTGTCTTTCACAGTTACAGGATGAAATCTTAAACTGGCAGGCACCAATGCCCTGATTTTCTACTTTTTTCGTAAACCATATGACTTCCACATGCTGAGAACGTTTTATGCTTTAACCTGCAGTAAAGGCTTTACATCATTTTAATGCTCAGTGCTTAAAATGCAACAGAATCACCCCCAATGAATGCAAGGAATATATCTGGTTTACTTTAAATCGGACTGTTAGAGAAAGTTCAACGAAAGCTTTCCCAATAACTTTGCATTTCCATAGAAGAAAACAAACAAAAAGAAAAACCTGAGGTAAGGGCAGGCAGAAGAGCAAATACTGTTATATGGTTCCAATTCTCAACAAACATTTTAGTTTTATTTCTAAAACAATTATTGAACATTTTAATATTGTATATCTAACAGAATACCTTTCACACAAAAAAAATCACTCTATTATGGAATTATTTAGGATTTTTCTCTAGTTTTTACAAAGTAATGTTTCAGGTTAAGATAGAAGGTTAAAACAAACAAATTCTGGAAATCCTAGTCTATAACAAACTAAAGGCTCTACTTTGTATTCTAAATTCAAAATTTAGAAGACATCAATTTTGTCTTTATTCAGGTCAATCTAAATATATATGCTACCTCATGCATACAGTCAGCTTGTGTGTGTGAACTACCAACTGCAGGAATTCCAATTCAAAGGTTATAAAATATACCATAAAATTACATACTGTATCTATGTGACTTTCAGTTTCAAAGGTTCGAGAATTGATAAGTTTGCAGTTGCTAGGTTCAAGAATTGATAAGTTTGCAGCCAAATATGTAAGTACACTAAATTCTCAACAGTCTAAAGAGAAATTATGCCAATTCCTTTGGTTATTTAAAAGTCTATTACAGTAAAAAGCTGTCTCGTGAGAAGGGATATTGACAAACTTATATTTCAGACTGAAGGAAATACAAATTATATTATCTTGAATTCTCCTGGTGTGATGTTATTAAATATTAAAGACTGTGAGAAACGACATGTTGCAATCCCCTTCCCTTTATACCTCTAACTGAAACTTGGGGGTGGGGGCTGGGGGGAATCAGAATTCACATTTTCCAAACGACTTATAAACGTAGTTCAGCCAGCTCTCACAACTCGGTTGTACAGTTTTAAAATAAGTTTTAAAAGCACTGCAACCTTGCTGTGACCATTACCTGTGGCTAAATGCAAAATAAAAACAAATGCAGGTCCTTTTCACCTAAAGATGTGTTTTACACACAAAACCACAAAAAGCACAACCGTATTAGCACAAACTAAACAAACAGGCACAGGAGGCAGTACGTCCATCCAGGAAGAGCAAAGTACAATGCCAAGAAAGAAAGGAAGGAAGGACTTCAGGAAAGAAGAAGGAAAGGAAGGAAGGAAGGAAGGGAAGCGGGAAGGAGGGAAGGCAGAGGTCTGCACAGCTGCAGGATCTCAGGGAAATCAACTAGTCACATCACTCCGCCCTACAGGGAACAGGAGGGTTTTTAAAGCGTCAGGGCAATTGCATAAAGCGATCACTTCATACCGTTCAACTTCACACGGTACCTTGAATGCCAGCTGCATTCGCCCCTCCACTCACCCAATGCCTCCTCGCTCTTCGGTGCCGGCTTTCAGACAAATGCGAGACGGAACAGGGTGGGGTTTCCTGCCACGCAAATCAGTCGCCCCATCTCAAGATACACAAGTCATCCTGTGTTTTTAAGTAGACAGAGGGGCAGACACATGCCAGCACTCCGACCGCGACCCCGCGCGCCCGCAGCTTATGTTTAATGTGTTCGACACCCAGACGAGGAGATAGAGATACACCTACCTGCTGTTTTCGGGGAGAGGGTGGGTGGAGGACTCCTTTCGAAGCAGCCCCAATCGTGTCACCAAAACACGGTTCCGGAATAAAATATTAAGAACACTTTTTTTCCTTTCCCACCTCATCTACCGACTTCAGGGATGCAAGAACCCCTCTCCACGCCACCTCCGCTCGACAGTC
>NW_005367108.1:602092-622159 GCF_000412655.1 Myotis brandtii | reverse complement strand
CCAGGTCCCGCACCTCGCGCCCGCCTCTCCGCCCAGGCCCAGGGCGCAGCTAGGACTCCAGCTGCCGAACTTCCCGTCGCTAGACCTCCATTCAAGGCTAACACGTTCCCCGAGGACACGTCACCCAGTTTCAACCGCAGTCACACACCCCAAACAAGCCCACACGCCTCCAATTCACCCTACAGTTTCCCAAACTCCAAGCAGGAGACCCCACCTCCGGGAGTCCAACCTTCCGCCCAGAGGAGACGAGGAGAACAGAGTTGGGGTGCAGCCGACGCCTTTCAATGACCGCCCCCCACAAACCGCCCCACCCCAGACCCTGCGTCCGGGTCACCCACTCGGAAGCCCCCTGCGTCCTCCCTCCTCTCAATCCGGCCGTTTCAGAGATCCAGCCCCAGCCCACTCACTTTCTCCCCAAAACCCCGCAAAAAAAAAAAAAAAAAAGGGGAGAGAAAGAAGGGAGGAAAGAGACTTGAGGTAGTCCGGCTTTAAAACCGCTCGACTCACCTCGGAATCGTTGCCGAGTTCTCTCCGCGCGGCACAGCCCCCTCCCCAACGTCCCAGTACGAAGGGCTGAGACCGGGAGGAGGGGAAAGCGGGAGGGGGAGGGGTGTCTTCCGCGTGGGGCGCCGGTCGGGAGCGGACTGGGGAGGGGTTGAGGTCCGCGCAGGAAGAGGAGGAGGGGGAGGGGAGGCCCCTATCTCCCAGTCTCCCCCTGAAAACCTCCCTTGTCTCAATCACATCAGACTGACTGTCTTTGTCTGGCTGACAACCGCCATATTGATATCAACAGCCCCGCTCCCACCTGCTGCAGCCGGGCGGCCCTGGGAGTTGTAGTTCCTACCTCCCCTGAGTAAACGTGTGGGACTCTGCGTCCAGAGACTCCAGTGAACTACAACTCCCGGCAAGTCGCGCGCCCACCGGGAGGAGGGGAAAGGGGCGGCAGAGCCGTGGGGACTACACATCCCAGAATACCATGGGTACCAGGCCCAGACTGTGGACATGCTATCACGCTGGGGTGGAGAGGCAGGATGAATTGGCGGCGGGGATGAATTTGAGCGGACGGAAGGAGGTGTTTCGAGAGAAAACGGAGGAGAAGGAAAGATAACTATAGTTCCCAGGATGTATGGAGGCATGACTACATTTCCCATGATGCCCCGCAAAGGGGGTGCAGGGAAGAAAGACTACACGTCCCGCGATGCTCTCCGCGGGCGAGCGGCGGAGCTTGAACCGGAAGACGCTTTCTGGGTTTGAGGAGTCCAGTGACTGGTGTTCAACAACCAAAAGTCCAATATGAAACTGGTGAGTCTCTTATCCTAGGTCAGAGGGCAATGGTTGTGCCATATCCTTTGGACTTAGTCGTTTCCACCTGGCGAAGAGAACCGTGTCTAAAGGGGTGGTAATTAGGGAACTAGAAAGTGCGGTGAACTAAGGAAAGCTGCTGTTTGTTGTTTGAGGGGGTTCGAATCACACCTCCCTACCCCACCTCACACACAGCTGCCAGGGGATCTTAGACATCCTTGGTGGGTCCCTTTGGTTAGATAAGTGGTTGACTGGAACATTTCTTCACCGACCAACTAAGGGTGGGCTTGATGAACTGGGTTCGGCTGGTTTCTCAGCTGCCACGTGAGTGTTATAATAGCTTGTTAACTTCTTTCCACGCAGTTGGCGCTTGTTTAGCGTTTCTTCTTACCCTTGTTGAGAGGCTTTGTGACTTATGGTTAGAGGGTAGAAAATATTCGACAGAGGGTCATTATTAAATTTTCTGTTATAGACTCCTAATTGCACTCGGAATTCAGAGAAGGAAGAGGGCAGGGTGTGCTCCTGGGGGATTTGAGGCTTAAACCTGTAGAGCAGTGGTTCTCAACCTTCCTAATGCCGCGACCCTTTAATACAGTTCCTCATGTTGTGACCCAGCCATAAAATTATTTTCGTTGCTACTTCATAACTGTAATTTTGCTACTGTTATGAATCGTAATGTAAATATCTGATATGCAGGATGTATTTTCATTGTTACAAATTGAACATAATTAAAGCATAGTGATTAATCACAAAAACAATATGTAATTATATATGTGTTTTCTGATGGTCTTAGGCGACCCCTGTGAAAGGGTCGTTCGACCCCCCAAAGGGGTCGCGACCCGCAGGTTGAGAACCGCTGCTGTAGAGCCTGCTTATAGATGGATTGAGAGGAAGTGTTAACACATTAGAGTTGGGAGCGCCCCTCTAATTGCTAGATGAAATGCTGCCGATTCATGAATTGCTTCATAAAGCCAATCAGGTCTTCAAGTTGAAATAAAAAGACATTACAGTCTGTAAGGACTTCATGACCCAAGGTTAGATGGAATATGCCAGTCTACCTGGAGTCTGCATCCCAATACTCAAAACACCTGGCTTCTAAGAAAACTCAGACCTTTATGTTGAGCCATTTTACTATCATTGTGCACGCAGACCTAACTAGTTTATTCCAACTGTGTGGAATTAGTTAATAGCATAATTATGAGAGGACAAAAGCATATGCGATGCTGTACCTTTAAAAATCATGTTCCTGTAGCCAAATATTGTCAAGCTTTACTTTCTGTAATTTTTATTTTATTTTAAAATATATTTTTATTGATTTCAGAGAGAAAGGGAGAGAGAGATAGAAACATCAGCGATGAGAGAGAACCATTGGTTGGCTGCCTCCTGCACGCCCACTATCGGGATCAAGCCTGCAACACGGGCATGTGCCCTTGACTGGAATTGAACCCAGGACACTTAGTCTGCAGGCTGACGCTCTATCCACTGAGCCAAACCGACGAGGGCATCTGTAATTTATACCAAAAAAAAAAAAAAAAGCCTCACCCCCTCCCGTTTATGTAATTACTTGAACGTGCTTTTTCAAAGGACACACACCCCTCTCATCTGCCCTTTGGTAATTACCATGCTGCAGGTATATACTTACTTGCTCAGCAAAGTGCCAGCTATTTTTTGAAAACTCAGAGGAAGTATTAAAAGTAGATTCAGCTCCAAAACTCTCTCTATTTAAAGCTGTTTATGTAAGGGGAGGGCACAGATCCGTAAACCTTGAGAATATCAATTTTCTTCTAGGTACCGTGTGCTAGACACTTAAGAATGCAGAATTGAAAGTCACCACTCTATCCCTAAAGAAGTGTGCAATATAATGAAGGTAGAAAAGTAAGCCAAAACTCTAATTCATGGTAACACAGAGGCATGTTTAGGGCTTGGAGAACTGAGAGAATGATTGAGAGGCATTCTTGGAAAGGTGACTCTGGAATTGATAAGAAGGAGGAGTAGGCTTGGGTCTTCCATGAAAAGGAATCAGCTTAGGAGCAAAAAGCTTTCGCCTAAATCAGTGGTTCCCAACCTTAGCTGCACATTAGAATCACCTGGGAGTCTTTTTAAAATCCTGATTTCTGGGCCGCATCCTCCGGAAATTCTGTTTCTTTGTTATGGGGTGGGGCCACAACATTAGTAACAAAGAAACAGTTTCCGGAGGATGAGGCCCAGAAATCAGGATTTTAAAAAGATGCCCAGGTGATTCTAATGTGCAGCCAAGGTTGAGAACCACTGGCCTAAATGGTTGGAGCACAGATCATGTGTCTTCAATAAAAGATAAATTACGTTGGGTGTGCTTGGCGCGAAGGCATGCAAGTGTGAAACAGTTTTTCCATAAAAACTCATTTGCTGTGGTTATCAGAGAGCCATGGTTTATTTGACAGTTGTGAATTTATTCTTGTGTTACTTATTAGTAATAATTATAACCTGCATGTCTTTTTCCATACAAACAACTGTAAACCTACTTTTGGCCACCCCTGTACTTTGGTTTGCTCATAATATCCTCCTGCTTAATTTATTTAGAGATGTGAAATCATGGAAGGGAAAAAAGTAGAAACTTTTTTTTTTTTCCTTTAAGAACCAAAAGATAGCTCTGAGGAAGTGTTAAAAACTCATTTGGGCCCTGGCCAGTTTGGCTCAGTGGTTAGAGGGGTCTCAGGTTAGATTCCCGGTGAGGGCACATACCTCTGTTGCAGGTTCCCCAGCCCCGGTAGGAGCGTGCAGGAGGCAACCAATGTACATGTCTCTCTCACTCTCTCCCCCTTCTATCTCCCCGCCTCCTTCCTTCCTTCCTTTCTTCCACTCTCTCTAGAAATCAATAAATATCCTCAGGTGAGGATTTTAAAAAAAAAAAAAACGAAAAACTCATTTGGTAGTTAATAGATGATCTGTAATGCAGAATTTCTATCAACATAGCAAAGTGGTTTCAAAAAATATTGACAGTAAATTAGACTCCTTTTGTGTGATGTGCCTCCCGTAGAGTTGTAATAAATATTCCCATGGCCTAAAATGTTTAACTTTGTGTACCGCTTCCGGAATATGTAGTCAGCCATGTCTTATATTTATTTCATGAAACTCAGAAATACATTTTATTGGGCACATTCTTGGTTTTGAGATTATGACTTCCAAAATACCCTTCCCAGTCTGTGACCGCATCTTAGTCTACTTCTGTTGTTGAACAGGTCTGTTTCTCTCCAGTCCTGCTAATACTGCCTTTGTAGGGCCTCTTTTCACTTGACATTTGGAATTCAAAAGACCTTCAATCTGGGCTGCCTACATTCAGTCTTTCCCCTCTCCAATCCATTATCTACTCTGCATCCTAAAAGTTGTTTTAAACTGCAGTTACATGAAACCCTTTGCCCTTAGGATAAAGTTTTATAATTTTTCACTTGACTGACTTGGTCCCGCCTGCCTCTCCAGGTGTGTGTCTAGCCCTCATCTCCGTTGTTCTCCCTGTTCCAGTGATTTTACACATCTCCCAGTTCCTTCAACTTTCCCTGCTCTCTTTTGCCTCTGGGACTTGACAGTATGTTCCATTGCCTACAACACTTTCTCCCTGCCTAATTTCTTTATACATTTCAATCTCTGATGAAATAGCACCTCCTCGTCCAGCCAGTGTGGTTCAGTGGTTGAGTGTTGACCTATGAACCAGGAGGACACGGTTTGATTCCCAGTCAGGGCTCGGTCCCCAGTAGAGGGGGTGCAGGAGGCAGCCGATCAAAGATTCTCTCTCATCGTTGATGTTTCTATCTATCTCTCCCTCTTCCTCTCTGAAATCAATAAAAATGTATTCAATTGGGGTTTTTTTAAATAGCACTTTCCTCAAGGTTTCCTTTAATTAGGTACCCACCCCACTTAGATGCTTCCATGGCACACCTCCTTTTGTAGCATTTGCGGTGATTAGTTTTATTTCTGCCCTCTCTCTTTTAGACTGTGTATTCCCAAGGCCCAACATAGTGTGACACCACTAAATAGTAGTTGAATAATATCTGAAGGCTTATCAAGGTCTGTAAATATCATTGAGAAAAGCTTAAGGGGTAAAGTTAAAACGTTACAATAAGCTGTAACATTGGAGTAAAAAATAAGTGCTGCCCTTTATGGAACAATTACTATGTGCCAGGCCCTGTGCAAGGTACTTCCTATTTAGTGGTCCATTTAATCTTTGGTCTAGGCCCCAGGGATGATAGTCCCATTTTACAGATTTAAAACAAAAAACTGAACCCAGGGAGGTGATGTCGCTCAAAGTTACACAGGAAAAAAGCGGCATAGAACATGCCAAGATTCCTTCCTCAGGGGTCTGCTGCTTAATGAGGGCAAGGGCTCCAGCACCTTGCACAGTGCCTGGCATGTTCTAGGTTCGCTCTTAGAGGAAGGACGCCAGAGTGCATACTGAGAGTTTATTTGAAGCTATTTTTTTCTTAATAATTATAGTTTGTTAAAATTCTGTTAGAACGTACGGGTCCAGGGGAAGTAAAAATAATCAAAGGATCACTGTGGGGAAAGCCTTTAGGTCTGGCACCTGGGAGACTGGAGAGGAGGCAGGGTGAGGCGTGTTCTGAAGGGAAGGAACCCCCTCACCCCCACCTTCCCTTCTTACCTCTCATCCGCTCTTCTGGGCTAGTTTTGAAAGTATCTTTAAATGTGAGTTTGGTTAAATTAAGATCTTAAAAAATATTACTGGTAAAAAATTGAAGTTTGGAAACTTTCTTGATAATACAAAGGACTCCAGATCAGATCATACCAATTGAGTGCCCAAGTTAGTTTTTTTACTACCCAAGTTAGCCTCTGATACCATTTACAGTTCTCTAACTTTACACATTCTCTTGGTGGCTTTTTACACACCCAAGGGAAGACAATGCATGTCATTATAAAGTAATCCTTAAATATCTCCTTCTTAGAGAGATATCAACTGAACGGATTTTAGGGACTGTCTGTAATATGATTCATGATACCATTTACAGTTCTCTAACTTTACACATTCTCTCGGTGGCTTTTTACACACCCAAGCGAAGACAATGCATGTCATTATAATGTAATCCTTAAATATCTCCTTCTTAGAGATCAACTGAACGGATTTTAGGGACTGTCTGTAATACGATGCGGTATTCAGGCAGCTTTATTTAACTGAAGAAATTCATTAGTATCTTCAGGGAACCAGAATTGTTTTAAAACAAGGAAGAGGAAAATTAAAAATGCATCCTCTAAATTAGCAAATTTTAGAGCATGTTCTCTTTTAGTATAGATTGAGCCTAATTGGGTACACCCTGATGGCCAGTTCAGCTAAGGATAAGGAACTAGAATTCAACAGGGAACTTACCAAAAAAAAAAATACTGAATGCACTGACAGAAATTGACTTTGAAACCTCATGACCAGGAATTTAGTCATTCAAATAGATGAAGATTAAAGTGAATAAAATGATAAGCAGCTCAAGAATGCAGCATGTGTCATACTTCCTATAGATCAGCGGTCACCGACCTTTCGGACCTCACAGACCACCAATGGTCCTCGGACCACCGGTTGACAACTGCTGCTATAGATAGTTCCAGAGATGGAGAGAATCTTCTAATTAATTCAGCCAACAAAGATGCAACCACAGTATATCCTTGGCATTCAGAGTTTTAATACTTTCCATGTTGACTGTTTACATTTGACCCCAAAGATTGATGACAAGGAATTATTTGTAATTTTGCTGAAGCACAAATTTGAATGTGACTTTAAGATGAATGATAATCCTGTATGAATGGTCCTGATTCCCTAGAATCTATGGATCTCTGCAGTTATTGTTGTTCTCTTGTTAAAGGTCTGAAAGAAAGCTCATTTAAATGCTTGATATGCTATACTTTTTTAAATTGGTAGAGGAAATTATATGCTGTAGTTGTATTTATAAATTTAAAAACTCAAGAAAGCCATAAGACATATTCTTTAGTGTTCTATGCTCTCATTACTACTGGCTTTGGGGGTGGCTCAAACTTTTAACTCGCCATTTCTCCTAGGAAAAGAGATGGAGTAAAAAAAAATGGACTCATGGATTATTCCTAGTGGAGTAAAAAAAACAAGTGGAATTGAAGTTTGTATAGAAGATCTTTGCTTGAAAGGGGCAGATCCTGCCCCAAGGTTAATTGAACAAATCTTTAGAAAGTGTGGATCTGAGAGAGGCGGATTCTTTCTCCAATTTACACAATTTCAGAGTTCTTTTGCCTTCCTAGAATTTGGATTAACGGAAAATCTCTTGCTGTAAATTACAAACATTCACACATTGACTGATGCTTAATTCACCTATTGCGGTAAGATTGTTAAAAGGTCAACCTGACTTCAGCATCTTTTCTGTTTTTCTTTGCTGGTTGATTAGAGTGCCCTCCTGTGTCTTTATGATGTAAAGACAATGGTTACAGTATGATAGGTTTTTTTCTCCTTTCATATGATTTCCTCAAACTCTAAAAATCTATGACATAAGTCCAAGTCACTTACCTTGTTCAGTAGTGTTCTGAGATAAAAACAGATCATTTATTTTTGGGCATTTCAGAGCCCTAATGGTTGCTGTGAAGATTAAATCTTTTATACTTACTAAG
Organism: Myotis brandtii; assembly: GCF_000412655.1. Lineage (NCBI taxonomy): Eukaryota > Metazoa > Chordata > Mammalia > Chiroptera > Vespertilionidae > Myotis > Myotis brandtii. Next base: position 614,251 of record NW_005367108.1, on the reverse strand, counting down.
CCCCCCCAAAAATGTATACTAATGATGAATTTTTTTAGGGTAATAATAGTTGAAGAAAAAAATATATGTATGTATGTATATACCACTTTCTAAACAAGCATGACAGCAGTGCTGTTGCTTATAGCTGCACAAGCACTTTTGTTCTGTGACTGGTTTGCTCTGAGTACATAAATCCCTCTGCCATTTGCTGCTGTGATCAACAAAGCATACTGGACGGACAAGGGCTAGGAGTGCAGCATAGCCACGGAACTCATAACGCCTATCATTCCTAATGGAACATTCACCTCTTGGCTTGCTAAATACCAACAGAGGCCCAGGCCTGAACTGCCCTTCAGATCTCCATCATCCATTTTATTCATTCAACAGATCTTCCTGAACATTGGCTTCCTCTGTGCTAGGCATTACTCAAGGCACTGGATATATTTCAGCGAGCAAAACAGATTTATGAAACTAAAGTCTAGCAGGCTCACTGTGCATTTCAAACAATATTACAGTGAACTTCCTGATGTGGAATTATCGTTGTGCACTGGTTCAGTATTTTTTTTAATGCAATGGTCAAAAATATATTTAACTATGTCCAAGAATATGCCTTCTTAAAGTTGTAACAGGTATGGCCAGCTTGCCCACTAGTTTACCATTATACCCAGTAGTGTATGAGAATTCATTTCCCAGTCCTTGCCAACAAGGCCATCTGTCTCTTTACTTTACAAAGTTACATTGTCTTACTAATGTAACTTTTTTCTTTCATCAATCCTCACACCCTCTTGTCTGTTAGACTTTAGCCACATTTCGTAAACAGAAATGTATCCGAAAGGGGAGCAAATTTCTCCAGATTTAAAAAAAAAAAAGGTTTTTTATTTTTTTATTTTATTTTTTTATAATAACAATTTTATTATTCTTTTTGTGTATATTTAATCTACCACCTTGATATAAACTATCTTACATGGGAAAGTTGCTATTTTATTTTATTTTTATTTTTTTAAATATATTTTATTGATTTTTTACAGAGAGGAAGGGAGAGAGATAGTTAGAAACATCGATCAGCTGCCTCCTGCACATCTCCTACTGGGGATGTGCCCGCAACTAAGGTACATGCCCTTGACTGGAATCGAACCTGGGACCTTTCAGTCTGCAGGCCGACGCTCTATCCACTGAGCCAAACCGGTTTCGGCAAAAAAGGTTTTTTAAAAGAATCTATGGTGTTGCTTTGAAAATGCTGATGCATGGGTGTAGTAATGAAGATGACGGTATCATGTTATCAAGCAAAGTGGAGAGGCAGCTGGGCCAATTGTGTGTAAATGACAGGAGATCCCTCCTACCCCCCAGAGTAGATTTTTTTTCAGCATATGGAAATATGGGTAAACAAGCAGTAGTAGTAATGTAAATGGTATTATTATAATTGTAGGACATGCAATGACTTTTGGAAAATTTACAGTTAGGCAACAATCACAATTCAGTTTTAGAATATTCCCACCACTCCAGACGCTCTATCCACTGAGCCAAGAAAACTTCTGCTTAGGCCATAAATCTGAGAAATGGATTATTTATTAATGTAAGACATTTTATTATTCACCCCCCTTCATAAACATAAGTGAAAAATAAACTGTACCTTAAGGGCAAAAAGGGTGTTTAGTTTTACATGTCCTAAAAAGAATCACTGTTTAAAACATCATCTATCTGATAACCTTTCAGAAAGTTAAAGTTCATTCAGTTGTGCGGCATCTCCTTCGGATATATGGTCATTATAATTGTTACCTTTTTTTATATTTGTAAACAACTTTATTGAGTTATAATTCACCTACCACAGAACTCATGCATTTAAAGGACATGCAATGACTTTTGAGTTATATATAATGAGCACTATAGAACTTTACAAAGTTACATTGTCTTACTAATGTAACTTTTTTCTTTCATCAATCCTCACACCCTCTTGTCTGTTAGACTTTAGCCACATTTCGTAAACAGAAATGTATCCGAAAGGGGAGCAAATTTCTCCAGATTTAAAAAAAAAAAAGGTTTTTTAAAAGAATCTATGGTGTTGCTTTGAAAAGCTGATGCATGGGTGTAGTGATGAAGATGACGGTATGTTACCTGAAGCAAAGTGGAGAGGCACTTGGGCCAAGATAATGTTTTTGAGATTCATCCATGTTGTAGCATGTATTGCTCAATAATATGACACTATATGAATACACCACACTTTGTTTATCCAGGTACCAGTTGACTGAAGTTTTTGTTTCTAATGTCTCCGTATTTTTATTTCTCTGTCTTGCATAAATGCACTGGTCAGACCCTCCAGTATAATATTGAATAGAAGTGCAGGCAGATGTTCTATCTTTCCCCCTTTTCTGATCTTAGGGGGAAAGCAGTCAGTCTTTGTTGAATATGATGTGAGCTGCAGGTTTTTCACAGATGCCCTTTATCAAGTTGAGGATGTTCCCTCCCATCCCTAGTTTGAGCAGTGTGTGTAAATGACAGGAGATCCCTCCTACCCCCCAGAAAAGGTGAGGTGAAGCTAGGAGTTGACATCTCAGGAAGACTAACAAAGAGGTATTTGCTAGAATTTGTAGATATCATGAGAAAAGGCAGGAATGCAAAGGGCTGGTGGAATGGGGAATAGGAAGGCCTGTGTAGGATAAAGGAGTCAGTTTGAAAGCCCAAGGTGCTTAGTGATCACAACTAAGAACTATGTGGTGGTAACTTCACTTTGAGAAAAACAGGAAGTTTAAATTGTCCCTGATTGACCATATATCCGAAGGAGATGCCTAAAGGTGTAAAACATTTAAATTTAAGCACAACTGAATGAACTTTAACTTTCTGAAAGGTTATCAGATAGATGATGTTTTAAACAGTGATTCTTTTTAGGACATGTAAAACTAAACACCCTTTTTGCCCTTAAGGTACAGTTTATTTTTCACTTATGTTTATGAAGGGGGGTGAATAATAAAATGTCTTACATTAATAAATAATCCATTTCTCAGATTTATGGCCTAAGCAGAAGTTTTCTTTCCCTATATACAATACTTATGCATTTTTCTATTCTAATAAAGTAGAGGAAGGCATAATTGCATGTTCTAACTTAGTAATTCTTCCCATATTTTTTTTCAGCATGAAAATATTGTTCTCATAGAATGAGTTGGGAAATGTTCCCTCCTCCTGTCTACCCTGGAAGGTGTATGAAGAATTGATATTATTTCTTCTTTAAAAGTTTGATAGAATTCATCAATTACGCCATCTGGGGCTGGGCTTTTCTTTGTGGGAAGATTTTTAATTGACTAATTTTTTTTTAACCCTCACTCGACGATAGGAAATATGGGTAAACAAGCAGTAGTAGTAATGTAAATAGTATTATTATAATTGTTACCTTTTTTTATATTTGTAAACAACTTTTTTTAGGTATAATTCACCTACCACAGAACTCATGCATTTAAAGAACATGCAATGACTTTTGGAAAATTTACAGTTAGGCAACAATCACAATTCAGTTTTAGAATATTCCCACCACTCCAGAAAGATCCCTTGTGCTCATTAGCAGTCAGTCCAGGCAACCACTAATCTACTTTCTGTCTGTAGATTTGCCCTTTCTGGTCATTTCATATAAATTGGCTCATACAATATGCGGTCTTTTGTGTCTGACTTCTTTCACTTAGCATAATGTTTTTGAGATTCATCCATGTTGTAGCATGTATTGCTCAATAATATGACACTATATGAATACACCACACTTTGTTTATCCAGGTACCAGTTGACTGAAGTTTTTGTTTCTAATGTCTCCGTGTTTTTATTTCTCTGTCTTGCATAAATGCACTGGCCAGACCCTCCAGTATAATAATTGAATAGAAGTGCAGGCAGATGTTCTTTCTATCTTTTCCCCTTTTCTGATTTTAGGGGGAAAGCAGTCAGTCTTTGACTATTGAATGTGATGTGAGCTGCAGGTTTTTCATAGATGCCCTTTATCAAGTTGAGGATGTTCCCTCCCAGCCCTAGTTTGTTGAGCATTTTTCTCATGGACAGGTCTTGGATTTTATCAAATGGTTTTCCTTTGGATAGCAAGATGATCCTATGGTTTTTGAGTTTTATTGTATTAGTATGGTATATTACCTTAATTGAATTTTGAATGTTAAGTCACGCTTGTGTTCTAGGGATCATTTCCACTTGGTCATGATGTGTAATCCTTTATAGTGTTGCTAGATTCGGTTTGATATTTTGTTGGGGATTTTTTCAGATCCATTCATGAGAGATACTGGTCTGCAGTTTTCTTAGGCTATCTTTGTTTGGTTTTAGTATCAGAGAAATATTGTTCTCATAGAATGAGTTGGGAAATGTTCCCTCCTCCTGTCTACCCTGGAAGGTGTATGAAGAATTGATATTATTTCTTCTTTAAAAGTTTGATAGAATTCATCAATGACGCCATCTGGGGCTGGGCTTTTCTTTGTGGGAAGATTTTTAATTGACTAATTTTTTTTTAACCCTCACTCGACGATATGTTTATTGATTTGAGAGAGAGAGGAAAGGAGGGGGGAGAGAGAGAAACATTGATGTTAGAGAGAAACATCTATTGATTGCCTCCAGTGTACACCCCAACCAGGGATGATCCATTCTAACTGACTGAGCCACCAGACCAGGGCACTAATTCAGTTATTTTACTTGCTATAGGTCTCTTCAGATTTTCTGCTTGTGCATTACATTTTTTTTAATTGCAGTAAAATACACACAACATAAAATTTACTATTTTAACCATTTTTAAATGTATAATTCAGTGCCATTAAGTACTTGTTCATTGTTGTGCAGCCCTCACCACCACCCATCTCCAGATGTCGCTTAGCATAATATCTTCAAGGTTCAGCCAACCAGCTGGGCTTTCTTTCTTTCACATGAGGAGCTTCTTTTATTGATTTAAGAGAAAGAGAGAAACATCAATCAGTTGCCTCACGCATGCGCCCCCACTGGGGATGGAACCTGCAAGGGTATGTACTACCCTGACTGGGAATCAAACCCATGACCTTTCAATGTTCAGGACAACACTCCAACCATTTGAGCCATATGGTCCAGGGCGGGTTTTTTTGTTTTTTTTTAATTCTCTCTACAGCCTTTTGTTGAGTTTTCTTATTTTAATTTTTAGTAGTTTTCCCAGTTAATTCTGTTGGGTTTTCCACCTGTTTAACTTTACAGATAATTTTTTACACCTCCTCCCCCCCACTCCACCCGCCCCTCCCCCTTCCCCGTGGTGTGATTACATTGTTTTATACTTTAAGAATAGTTTGGACTAGTCGTGGTAGGCATCTCTGTTCTATTTCTGACGTGAGTGGGCATGCTGCTCAAACTCAACATGTCACTGCTATATTGAATTTTGTCTTGAAATTTTTGTATATTTTAATTTATCTACTGTAGCTGCTTTCTTGCTAATGAAGTGAGATTCTTTCACATAGCCCAACAATATGTTATTTTCTAAGGGGAAGATCTATTTATGTTGTATTGTTTATTCTAGGCAGTTAATTATATCTTGCAAGCTTTTTCCAGACTTTTGAGAAAACAATGGTTTTTATAACTTAAAGTCTTAGATGGTGCATAGCAGACTCATAGAAATAAAAGACTTCTATGACCTTAAAAGAAAATTGCAAGGTTTCCTTGGAAAACAGAACAGCCAGAAATAGTTTCCCTCTCTGTACTTAAGAGACAGGCCTGATAAAGGCAAGAAATGTAAACAAAACAGTCTGTTAAAATAAACATAATTACCACACCAAAAATAATCTCTATAGAAACAAAAAGGATTTTGGAACCTTAGACAGTAGCTTATTTATTTTAAGCTATATTTGATTCACGCTGTGTAGATCCAATAGGAAGAAACTGTTGATGAATGACTATGTGATAGTTAAAACTAACAGATAAGAGAAAGAATAACAAAAATCCAACAAATGTTAGTAAATGCCTATATTGTACAAAACCTCCTTGATGCTGTGGGGCATACAAAAGATAAATAACACATAGACCCTACCTGTCAGTAACTCACTATTTAACAAACCATAGACACAGTGTACTGTGTATATTATTTATGCATGGGGCTAAGTGTATGTAGTTTTAGTGATAGACCATGATAAAGGCAATAGTAAGGTATGGAAGATTAGAATCATGAAAAATGAATTCGAACCAAAGAATCAGGTCTTCCTAGAGAAAGAAAATTTGAACTGGTACCTTGGTTGATAAATACATTGGCGGAGGAGCATTTTATCTTTCTGTGGGTGGAAGGAACAGTTAAATTAAAAAGCATTTGGCTCTAGACAGTGTAGCTCAGTGGTTAGAGTGTCAGCCCGCACACCAAAGGATCATGGGTTCGATTCCCATTGAAGGGCATGTTCCTAGGTTGCAAGTTCAATCCCTGGCCCTGGGCAGGGTACCTTTAGGAGACAACCAATGGATGTGTCTCTCCCCGCTTCTCTCCACTTTCTCTGGGAAAAAAAAAACACAACGGAAAAGATATCCTTGGGTAAGGATTAACAAAAAAAACCCCACAACGTTTAGATTCTGTTGAGTGTTTTTGACACACGCACACGTAAGTAATAATAATAATGGAAGTGAGAGGAAACTTTGAGAGGTGATGGATGTTTATGGATAGCCTTGATAGTGGTGATGGTTTAATGGGTATATATTTATCCCCAAACTCATCGAGTTATGTACCCTAAATATATTTCAGTGCATTTTTACATGTCAATCATACCTTAATAAGGTGGTTTTAAAAAAGATTTAGAATGAGATGTTCAGCTCTATAGCAATGTGTACAAAAATGGGCACATTTCTGTTTTCTCACATCCTCCTTATTCAGAATATCAACAGTTTCATTCAACATGTGTTATTAACATGTGAAAGATTTGTACATGTGATTGGAGCACTAGATCACTGCAGTTGGGACCAAGGGCAGACTTATTGAATGTATTAAAAGTAGAAGTTAGAAGGATAGACTGAAGCCACAGTGGTGGATTTTAAATATGAGACTTGGTGCTTTGGACAGTAACAGAAAGTTTAGGAGCTTAAAGTAAGAATTTTAAACACCTGGAACCTTATTCATCCCTTTGGAATCGGGCAAAGGAGTTCGGAAATAAAAAAAAGTACAATTCATTGCATTACAGAAAATATTTTCAAATAGTGAAATATAATCAAAACAGGAAGCATCAGCATGTTTAGCAAATGCATCAAAGCAAAGTCAGAATTACCTACTTGGAACAAGATTTTTCTAAGCACTTTATGAGGCCCTCATAAGTAGTAACAGAATTCATAAACACATCAGAATGCGAAAGGGATCTGGAGAATCAATGGGACCATTTGATGGGCACCATATAGGATGAGTGCCCACATGGAAAAAGAGAACAGAAACATCCAGTGAATTCCTTGACTTCATCTTTATTGAGAAAGTTTGGGAGGATCCCATTTCTACAGAACTGATGAATACATAGGATATTCTATGATACATACATAGTCACATCAACGGGTTGAATACAGGTAAATCACTGGAACGTGTGATGCCGTCCTCAGGGTATGGATATGCCATATGTATAGGTATATAATTTCCATACCGTAAAACGAACATAAATTATCTAGTTGTTAATCCATCTATGTACTTACTTGTGTCCGGCTCCTTTAACTCAACATATTCTCAACCTAATCCTCTTAGCCATTTACAAGTTTTATAGCATTTTGTTAATCTTTTTTCTACTTTCTTGCTCATTGTCATTGCTGCAAATTTTCAATACCATTGTTCTTAAATTGCCTTTACTGTTATTTAATTCATCCCAATATTATACTTACCATTTTCATACTTCTTTCTCTTTTTAAAATGATCTTTACCTTTCTCCATCATAATCATATATTGCTTTTTACTAGCACTTTTATCAGCCTTAGTGTATTTTTTTCTTATAGGACATAATATTGGGTCATTAAACACCTGAAAACCACTCACAAGTAAAACAAATACTATAGAACAAAAGTAAAACACAGTGCATAGGTCAATCATATATGACCTTTAATACAATGTCTTTTTGGTAGTGGTAGTACAGCTTTTGCTTGGATCATAGATATATACATAGTTTCAATGAAAAGTTAGATTAGAGTAGTATTTGTTAATTTATTGTCAACTATTTCTACCCTTACCTTCTACCTCCCATTTCCTCTCCACCTCTTTTAAAACTTGGTTGCCAATAGAAATCTCTATGTTAATTACTCTTTATTTAAAAAAAAAATCTGCTTTAAAGAAATCTGGTTAATGTTTTAAAAAAATAGGTCAAGAGTACAGAATATCGAAAGTAAACAGTGAAGGTTCCAATATGATCAACACCCTCTCCCCAGCAGTAACCACTTTTACCAGTTTGGTATATATAGAGTATCCCCCCAAAAAAATGTATGCGCACACTTTGAATAATTATAAAGGCAGTGTTTATTAAAATACATTTCATTTTCAAAATTGAGCTATCAGCTGTTAAACTGTGTATACATTTTTGGGGGACAACCTGTATGTGCTTCCAGTGAATTTTAAAAAATACTTTGATGTCATATACATAGCTCTGTGGACTCTTTTTTATCAACTATAATCACTTTCTAACATTTTAAAAATTCTGGTGCCCAACAGCCAACAGTATTTATTCCCAAGTCAGCCCCTCTCTCATCTTTAATGTTTACTGTCAACATTCTCACTCTTTCTGAGCTTCTCTGTGTGGGAGGGGCAGGGGGCGTGGGGAAAGGCTTTTTACCACCACTTTCTGCTGCTTTACTCATTTTTATGAAAAGCCAAGTCAGAGGACAGGATCAGGATAAACAGGCGGGCACTACCGTGTCATGGTATCTAGCCACTCCCCAACCAGAAAGTGACTTCTTTCTCTGTGTTCACCATGCATGCTACAGATTTTCTGCTCGAGTGGAAAATTACCCTCTCTTTTATCCAGCTGTGTAGTCATTTTGACAGTGAGTATGATTGACACATTTAACAGCTCTCCTGCAAGATAGAATCAAGAAATAAAGCGGAATAAGTGAAAGATTACCAAATAAAATTGAAATGTATTTATAGAAGTCTCTGAGTGTGTCAGGGCCTGGCCCAAAATTCTTAGCAGGGATAATAGTATCAAATTAGGCAAATTGGGCTCAGTGGAAGCAATTTAACTCAGGATGGTGAGGTATAAGGCAAGGAGTCTCAGTACTCCCCTCTTTCCCTGACACATTACGAATCTTACACACCCGGTTTGGGCATGGAGTGTCTCCTAGTGAGCTGCATTTACTGATGTCATTGAATGTGTATACTCTGGTGTGTTGGTGGAGAGGAAAGCTCACAAGCCTTGGAAGAGTGAGGTTCTTCATTTTTAAAAGAGGTATTTGGACTAGATGATCTTGGAATTCCTCCCAGCTTATAAATCATGTAATTTTTTTATACTTTCAGAAAGTGAATTGTAAAAGAATACAGTGGCACAGACACGTCTTGTTGGCAGGTTATATAAAAGACCAAGGATTTTGGGTGCCCCAGTGAAATGGTGGGTGAGGAAATTTGAGGCCCAAAGAATTTAGGGATTCATGGGGGCTAATACCAAATTAGAAGCACAATTAGAACTAATGCTTTATGCCTAGGTTAAAAGGGATATTGGATGCTGTAGTACACAGCCCAGCAACAAAATCTGACTGGCTTATTTAAGCTAAAAATAACTGTCCACTTTGGGAAACAGTTTGGGAGTTTCTTATAAAGTTAAACATATATAACCCACTCTTTAAGTACTTATGCCAGGGAAATAAAATCATACGCCCCTACAGAAACCTGTATGGACATTTTATAGCATCTTTATTCATAATCATCAAAAACTGAAAATAACAATCCAAATATCCATCAGCTTGTGAATGGATAAGCAAATTGTGGTACATCTATACAATGGAATATTTTCTTAGTAATAAAGATGAATGGTATTTGCAGAAACAAAAGTGAATCTCAAAAGCATTATGCTAGTAATGTATGAGGTTTCCAACTTGTCAATCTTTAATTCTGACCCTTCTAGCAAGAATGCAGTGGCATCTTATTATGGTTTCACTTTGTATTTCTCCAAGGACTAAAGTTTAAGATCTTTTAATTTGCCATCCATATGTCTTTTTCAGTCAATGCCTATTCAAATATTTTGCCCATTTTTATTTCATTGTTTGTGTTCTCAGGTTGAAAGAGTTCTTTTTATCTTCTGTATTCAAGTTCTTTATCAAATATGTGTTTTGCAAGTATTTTCTCCTAATGTGTGTTATCTTTCATTTTCTTAACAATGTCTTTTGAAGAACAAGTTTTAAATTTTTATTAAATCAAATTTATAGATTTTTCTTTTATGGTTCTTGCTTTTTGTGTCTAATCTTAGAAATTTTTGCCCAACCCAAGGCACAGAGAATTTCCTGTTTTTCTAGAGTTACCCTTTCCAATATAGTATCCACTAATTGCATGTGGATGCTATAATTGCACTATTGAACACTCACAATGTTATTAGTATGACAAAGCAACTGAATTTTAAGTTGTATCTCAATTTAATTAATTTGGTTTTTAAAGGTTGACATGCAATTCATTTATTGAAAAATTTTTAGTATGTTCATAAGAACTTGGATATGTGGAGCTACTTTTTTCAACTGTAAGTTTTATGAAATCTAAATGCATATCAAGTATTTCCGGTGAAAATTTGGCATCTAAATTGAAATACACTGTGAATATAAGGGCCACACCAGATTTTAAAGAGTTAGTACTAACAAGTGATGTAAAAAAATATGTGAATAAAATTTTATATTGATTATATATTGAAATGATAATTTAGATATAGTGGGTTAAATATATTACTAAAAGTAACTTAAACCTGTTCCTTTTATTTTTTTAATTTAGCTACTAGAAATTTTAGAATTGTGTGTGGCCTGCATTGTGCGGTATTTCTTTTGAACAGTGCTTTTCCAGAAGTTTTATTTTAGCTTTTACTCTTAATTTTATGATCCATTTTTAATTCAAAGCCCCTTTAGCCCCCAGTATTTTATGATTTTTATGGAAGCTAAGAATCTGGTGAGCATTGGGGGAAAAAACTAAATTAATTTATGATCCATTTTTAATTCAAAGCCCCTTTAGCCCCAGTATTTTATGATTTTTGTGGAAGCTAAGAATCTGGTGAGCATTGAGGAAAAAAACTAAATTTTAAAAAAAAGTGTGGATTTTGTCATTAGGAAATAGAACATTTAAAAAGTATTAAAATACGCTAGTGTACTGCTTCTAGAGACATGGAATCGAATGTCAGTAGTCTGAATGGACTAATCAAATACTTTCCCTTATCAGTCTATTCCAAGCTGTCTGCCTTAGAGGTAATCTAGCAGAGATTTGATAGTGGTACAATAGGGACACAATATTGAGGGAGCAGTTAGAAAGATGACTAGAAAAAACTATAGTCACTGTTATTTCTAAGATTCTTTGATGTTTTGTCCTTTCCAACTCGTCTATCCATATTAAATCTGTCACTCTTAGCATAGTGCACTGTCAAAGTCATTCTTATTCCTATTACTTGGAATGATGTGAGAGAAAGCACTTAGAATTTGTGCTGATTTGAGTGCGAATTCAGTCTGTTATTAACTGTGTGATCTTGAGCCTTGACAATTGAGTTGGTATCAACAATATTTACTTTATTCACTTGTTGGGAAAGAGCTAATTAAATATTAGATAGAAAATATTTGTCAATAATTCTTACTGTTAGTGAAGGTAATTCATACAGTGAAATTTCCAATTCCTATTCTGCTCTAACCTAAGGTCCACTTTTATTTTTATTATTATTTTTTTAATAAATCTTTATTTAGATTATTACAGTTGTTCCTCTTTTTCCCCCCATAGCTCCCTTCCACCTGGTTCCCACCCCACCCCATGCTCTTACGCCCCCCCACTGTCCTCGTCCATAGGTGTATGGTTTTTGTTCAGTCTCTTCCCTCACCCCCCAAACCCCCTTCCCCCTGAGAATTGTCAGTCCACTCCCTTTCTATACCCCTGATTCTATTATATTCACCAGTTTATTCTGTTCATCAGATTTTTTTATTCACTTGATTTTTAGATTCACTTGTTGATAGATATTTATTTGTTGTCACTTTGTTCATAATTTGTATCTTTACCTTTTTCTTCTTCTTCCCCTTCTTAAAGAATAC
>NW_005367108.1:597612-601725 GCF_000412655.1 Myotis brandtii | reverse complement strand
CCCACACCCCTTTCCCCCCTGAGAATAGTCAGTCCACTTCCTTTCTATGCCCCTGATTCTATTATATTCACCAGTTTATTCTGTTCATCAGATTATTTATTCACTTGATTTTTAGATTCACTTGTTGATAGATGTGTATTTGTTGTTCATAATTTGTATCTTTACCTTTTTCTTCTTCTTCCTCTTCTTAAAGGATACCTTTCAGCATTTCATATAATACTGGTTTGGTGGTGATGAACTCCTTTAGCTTTTTCTTATCTGTGAAGCTCTTTATCTGACCTTCAATTCTGAATGATAGCTTTGCTGGATAAAGTAATCTTGGTTGTAGGTTCTTGCTATTCATCACTTTGAATATTTCTTGCCATTCCCTTCTGGCCTGCCAAGTTTCTGTTGAGAAATCAGCTGACAGTCGTATGGGTACTCCCTTGTAGATAATTGACTTTTTTTCTCTTGCTGCTTTTAAGATTCTCTCTTTGTCTTTTGCTCTTGGCATTTTAATTATGATGTGTCTTGGTGTGGTCCTCTTTGGATTCCTTTTGTTTGGGGTTCTCTGCGCTTCCTGGACTTGTAAGTCTATTTCTTTCACCAGGTAGGGTAAGTTTTCTGTCATTATTTCTTCAAATATGTTTTCATTCTTTTTTTTTTATTGATTAAGATATTACATATGTGTCCTTATCCCCACGTTACCCTCTACCCCTCCCCCCCACTCATGCCCTCACTCCCCCGTTGTCCGTGTCCATTGGTTAGACCTATATGCTTGCATGTAAGTCCTTTGGTTGATCTTTCCCCCTTAACCCTGCCCTCCCCTACCTTCCCTCCAAGGCCCGACAGTCCAATCAATGCCTCTCCATCTCTGGATCAGTCCTTGTTCATCAGTTTATGATGTTCATTATATTCCACAAATGAGTGAGATCATGTGGTATTTATCCTTCTCTGACTGGCTTATTTCACTTAGCATAATGCTCTCTAGTTCCATCCATGGTGTGGCAAATGGTAAGAGTTCCTTTTTCTTCTTCCTCTTCTTAAAGAATACCTTTCAGCATTTCATATAATGCTGGTTTGGTGGTGATGAACTCCTTTAGCTTTTTCTTATCTGTGAAGCTCTTTATCTGACCTTCAATTCTGAATGATAGCTTTGCTGGATAAAGTAATCTTGGTTGTAGGTTCTTGGCATTCATCACTTTGAATATTTCTTGCCACTCCCTTCTGGCCTGCATAGTTTCTGTTGAGAAATCAGCTGACAGTCGTATGGGTACTCCCTTGTAGGTAACTAACTGTTTTTCTCTTGCTGCTTTTAAGATTCTCTCTTTGTCTTTTGCTCTTGGCATTTTAATTATGATGTGTCTTGGTGTGGTCCTCTTTGGATTCCTCTTGTTTGGGGTTCTTTGCGTTTCCTGGACTTGTAAGTCCATTTCTTTCACCAGGTAGGGGAAGTTTTCTGTCATTATTTCTTCAAATAGGTTTTCAATATCTTGCTCTCTCTCTTCTTCTTGCACCCCCATAATTCGGATGTTAGTATGCTTGAAGTTGTCCCAGAGGCTCCTTACACTATCTTCATATTTTTGGATTCTTTTTTCCGGTTGGGTGTTTTTTGCTTCTTTGTATTTCAAATCTTTGACTTGATTCTTGGGGTCCTCTAGTCTTCTGTTGGATCTCTGTGTATTATTCTTTATTTCAGTAAGTGTACGCTTAATTTCTAATTGGTCCTTTTTCATATCCTTGAGGGTCTCACTACATTTCTCGGAGATTTCGAGAAGATTCTTGAGTAACCTTATAACCGTGGTTTTGAACTTTATATCCAGTAGTTTGCTTTCCTCCATTTCTTTTGTTTGTGACCTGTTTCTTTGTCTCCACATTTTGGCTGTTTCCCTGTGTTGATAGAGTGGCTTTGTGTGCTAGGTGTCCTATATTACCTGAGGCTGACACTCTTGCACCCCTTCTTTGTGGACTGTGTGCACAGTCTTGTTGTAGTTAAGTCTTGATTGCTGTTGGTATCACTGGGAGGGATTGACCACCAGGCCAATTGGCTGTGAGGACCAGCTGTGTCTACAGTGGGAGAACTGCTGTGCTGGAGATACCCTTATGGAGCAGGACTTGCTTCAGTGGGGCTTTGGTGCTCACTGAATCTGCCCCTTGAGTGTGTAGCTTATGGATGTGAAGAGTTGTACTCTGGTATAGTCTCACTCTGGCCACTGGGTACACTGGCTCTTGGATCTCCAAGGAGGTGCAAAGTCAGCCAATGCCTGAGGCCACCCACCAGGAGCTACAGTGAGATCTGCAGATTCCTCCTCTTTGTTTGGGGTTTGGAAGTGCCCAGATGAGGCCCATCTGTGAAGCAATGCAGGCTGCTGTCTAGGCCTTCTTTTGGAAGCTTTGGTGCTCTTTGACCCAGCTGCAGTTTTAGGTTTTAGATTGCAAAAGAACAGGCCATTCATATGCAAAAGCCTCTGCTCACAGCTTGGATGGGGTTGTAAATTGGGTGGGGCGTGGTCTCAGGGAATCATCAGGGCAGAGCAAACCACAATGGCTGCCAATTTTCTCTGCCTCAGAGAGGTCCCAGGGTCTCTGTGTCCAATGGCCCCGTGCAGGAACAATGATCGCTGTAAGCACCTCTGCGAGAAAGCCGCCCTTGCGTTCCGGCCCAATGCCAGACAGTCCAATTTCTCCCCGTATAAGTCTGGGTCCCCAGAGTCTCGCCCGGAACTGGAATTCAGAGCAATTGGGAGTTTGTATCTCCCTCCCGATTGAAAAAGACAACAGCGTACCCAGTTGCCAGCCTGCTTCCACACGCGCCTTTGTACCTCCTACCAGTTTCGATGCGCTTTTCTCTTTCCTTCTAGTTGTAGAATTTCCACTCAGCCAGCCTTCCTGTGGTTCTGGATAATATCCGTTTTGTCTTTCTGTTGTAGTTTTGATGAGGTGGTTTGAGGCAGCAAGTACAAGTGTGTACCTATGCCGCCATCTTGGTTCTCCCGGTCCACTTTTATTTTTAGAATTCCTTTTCAAATGTCAGCATTGATGTGTATTTTTATGAATATGAATATTTGATAAATATAGCTATCATATTAATATGACATTTCTGGTAAATAGGTAATTATATCAGTTGAAAATTTTACCATAAAATTATAAAGCTTTGCCTGGTCTTGTTAGAGAAGTGTTTTGCCAAAGTTTGTAAGACTAGATTGCATCAAGAAGTTCATTAAAGATACTGAAGTAATCTCAATAATTTAAAAATCTAGGAGTTACCTTTGTTTCTCCCCTCCCCCCAAGATCATATATTGTTGAATCATCCTTCTCCTGAGGTAATATTCGCATTTTATTCCATTTCATTGCCATTTCAGTAGTTATAAGTCTTGTTCACTTTGCATCAGGATAAGTGAGATATCAAAATGAAAATTATAGATCATTATCACTACCAAGCACAGTTCCTTGAAAATTAACAAATATACCTAGCAAATGCTGTACTAATACTAAAATATTTATCCATTATGACCTATTAGATTCTATTTTTGCACCATGAGACTTTTTTCATAAGGAAAATAACACTGCAGATTTTCACAATAGTAGGAAAGGTATAATTACATAATTCTGGTGTCTGCGGAAGTATCTAATGACAATACAGAAAAGACACCCTTAGGTAGATGTTAATAGTTTGTACTTTTTGGGAGGTGAGAGGGAAAATCAGATCTCCTTCCTGCCCTCCCCCCTTTAAAGACAAGTTATAACTAAAGCTAAGATCAACAACTTTCATTTTTTTCTCCCTCACCAGAGGTTGCTACTTTCCTCAAGTTAGTAGCTGTGTATCATACCCTTATATGCTTTTATTAGTTTAGTATATGTTAAAGTATGTATATTTTTAGCATTTTTAGGTATTGCCAGATTGTTCACCAGAGTGATTCTACCAGTTTATACTCTACTAGAGGCTCAGTGCATGAATTTGTGTACGGATGGGGTTCCTCGACCTGACTGGCTATTGGGGCCAGCCGGCCTGGGGAGGGACTGGGGGAGGTTGGCCGGCTGCGAGAGGTTGGCTGTGGGAGTGCACTGACCACCAGGGGGCAGCTCCTGTGTTGAGCATCTGCCCCCTGGTGGTCAGTGCGTGTCATAGTGACT
>NW_005367108.1:595115-596994 GCF_000412655.1 Myotis brandtii | reverse complement strand
GGGGGGGTTGGTGTGCTGCACCCTGTCAAACGCAGAGGCGCAGGGCAATCAGGGGATTGGGGAGCTCCCCCCTATCAGGCACAGAGGAGGGCTGATCAGGGGGTTGGGGTGCCTTCCCCTGTCACGAACAGAGTAGGGCGGATAGGGAGGTTGTGGCCCCGCCCCCTGTCACTCACAGAGCCACAGGGCGATCAGGGGGTTTGGGCGCTGCCCCCTGTCATGCTGATCCCGGTGCCGGGAGCCTCGCTGCTCCGCTGATCCCGGTGCTGGGAGGCATATTACCCTTTTACTATATAGGATAGAGGCCTGGTGCATGGGTAGGGGCTGGCTGGTTTGCCCTGAAGGGTGTCCTGGATCAGGGTGGGGGTCCCCACTGGGGTGCCTGGCCAGTCTGGGTGAGGGGCTGAGGGCTGTTTTCCGGCTGGCGAGTGACTAAAGCTTCCAACCGCTCCTTGTTTTCTTCTCTCTCTTTTTTTTTTTTTTTCTGGGCCAGCTTTAGCTCTGAGGCCTCGCTGCTGAAAACATCGATACAATGTTGCGGTCCGAGCCCGGCTGAATGGAAGCCCTTTTCTGGGGTTTTGTTTAGCTTCTTATTTGCAACATAGTATATAGTTGCTTAGAGTTGCAGCTGAGAGGCTGGCAAGTGAGGCGGCGAACGTTGGAGTCTGCAGCAAGCAAGCCTCCCTGCTCGCTTCAGTGCCTGGCTGCCGGCCGCCATCTTGGCTGACAGTTAATTTGCATATACTCACTGATTAGCCAATGAAAAGGGTAGCGGTCGTACGCCAATTACCATGTTTCTCTTTTATTAGTGTAGATAGACTAGAGGCCCAATGCACGAATTATGGGTACGGTCTCTAGGCCTGGCCTGCAATCAGGGCCATCCTCCCCAGTTGCCCACAGCCGGCCCCGAAACCTGCTGCCACCAACCCCTGGTTCCCCTTTTGCCATATGGTGATCAGTGCCTGACGGCCAGGGGAAGGGACTGAGAGGTTGGCTGTTACTGCCCGCTCATCAGCCCCGCCCCTGCCATGGGTTGCCCTCTGTGTGTGGGGTGACCGGCTGGGCGGGGGCCTTGGCCTGGCACCGCCCACACCCCCCACCACCCACCCCTGGTTCCTCGTTCATCATCAGGTGATCGGAGCCTGCCAGCCGGGAAAAGAAACCGAGAAATGGTCAGTGCGCCTCGTAGTGACTGGTCCAGTGGTCATTCTGATTGTTCTGCCTTTAGGGTCAATTTGCATATTACCCTTTTATTATATAGGATAGAGGCCTGGTGCACGGGTGGGGGCCAGTTTGCCTGCCCTGATGGGTGTCCCGGATCTGGGTGGGGGGTCCCTACTGGGGGGCTGGCTGGGGTGAGAGGCTGTGGGCGGTTTGCAGATCAGCCACGCCCCCTACCAGGGTGGGGGTTTCCACTGGAAGGGCGGGCTGTCCTGGGTGAGGGGCCACGGGAGTTTTTCAGGCTGGCCACACCCCCAATCAGGGTGGGGGTCCCCGCTGTGGGCGGGGCCTCCTGTGTGAGGGGCCACGCCCCCAATCCAGGTGGGGGAGGTCTCCTCTGGGCAAGGGGCTGCAGGTGGTTTGCAGGCTGGCCATGCCCCCATCAGGGTGGGGGTCCCTGCTGGGGGGTGGGGCCAGCCTGGGTGAGGAGCCACGGGGGCAGGGGGTGGCCAGCAGCCCTGCCTTCAATCAGGGTGGGAGAGGCTGATCAGAGGTGGGGCCAGCCAGGGGTAGGGGCTGGACGTCATAGCGACCAGTTGTCCGGTCGTTATGGCGTTACAGTCGCTGGCTTTTTATATATATAGATTACACTAGAGGCGCGCAGCACAAAAATTTGTGCACTCGGGGGGCGGGGAGAGGGGGGTCCCCCAGCCCGGCC